>NC_143041.1:19062446-19399946 GCF_057628025.1 Oncorhynchus mykiss | reverse complement strand
TGGGGGAAGCATGATCTGTGCATGCCCGCGGGTACCTTTACAAGGTCCACTACTTACCTTTTCACATTATAGAATGGGAAGTAAGACACAGTCTGTACTGCCCTTACATGACTACCTACAACTCACATTCAGGAGTATAGTTTTCATAGAGTGGCCAATTCATGCATTTCCTCCTATCCACCCACATAGGAAAAATCTTTGTGGTTCCAACATCTTAAGCTCGACCAGCAGCAGGCCTCTCTCACTGTCTCAGGAGAGAAAAGTAGACTATACAGACCTTTCTGTCCTGCTATAGCCGAAGCCTAGCGCCTTTATGTAGTAGGTCAGATCAGATTGAAGCATATCTTTTTTTAGATAGAATGTCATTTATCAACACAACTCATAGTAGATGTATGATTAAACCTTGATATATTGTGGCCCTGGTTGAGGATGTTGGTGCCACTGTTTGAGGTTCCTGACTTCAAACAACCGAACCTCTCATTAGGGACATCCCCTCATCCCTCAGGCCTGAGCTGTTTATTAGATGCACAGACCTACGATTAAGGTTAACAGGATGTATGGAGGTTAACAGGATATAGCCCTTTGTACAGTGGCTTGGCTACTGAGTCATGCTTAGGGTCTGGAGTTTTTCCTCAGCTGGAAGAACTCTGTGCCTTATTTACTGTATATTCTACGGGACCAAGAGTTTTTTTCTCCAGGCCGGGTCAGGGGTAAAAACTCCTGCCTCTTGTCATGCTGCATCGGGCTACAACTAGTCTACAGCAACTTGGTCTCGAGTTTCTTTGAATATCAGTCCATAAATGGCTAGTTTATGGAAAAAATCTCCCCCAGCCAACTGGTCACTGAATAAAGGGAAATGGACCATGTGGATATCATGTATCATTACTGTCGGGGTCCAAATGGATGGTGGATCAAAGAGAACCAACTTCAAGCCGTCCTATGTTGTGGCGTACCATAGGCCGACAGAGGTATGAGTTTGTGCTGAATCAGACTGGTAGGCCCTATCCTGCAGTTTTGTAAGGAACACAACACAAAGGGATTGTTTTGGGCATGTTTCTATCACCACAGACCGGTACTGATGCCAAATGTTCTGCACAATAAAGATCCTCAAAACACACTCCCTACCCACCACTGTAGCTAATTCTCGTCAGATGGTATGGGGAAACACCCTAGTTTTACCTTTGGTCTGCTAAAATAACTTCCTTGTCCTCACTTAGGCTACTTGTCACTGGCACACCCGCATTTACCACTTGTAGGCCGCGTAAACACTGGCCCACGGGACATTCACCGTTTATAGGAAACAGGATTATGATGCGAGAAGCTCTGATGCTCTAGCAGATTTCCACAGATATCAGGGTGGTTCCATAAGATTTTGATCACTTTCAGCCCTTTTGATTTGAACAAAACCTTCCATGCATGTTTACCCACGGTAGAAGTGGTCAGAAAGCATTTTTTTTTTACCTGAATATCAAAACATTCAGGAGATAGAGGTTCTCAAAGTTTGACCTGTTTTGCATACCCCACCCTACCATTAGATATCTATATGATATCATTTGAAAGCTTTACAAAGAGAGATGTCAAAGTATTTTATAATTTATTGAACAAAAATGTATTTAAAATACAAATGTAATTTTATTTATTTTTTTTACCTATAAAGCCAATTATCTAAAAACACATAAACTGTTCATATACATTATGTTGTAGCTTAGACCCTATTTTGCATCATCAGAGTTGTTTGTGTTGTGCCCACCATCGGTTGAGACTCGGCGTGCTCTTGAATACAGGAGTGGGTGTCAGTCATGTTTTGTTTGATAAATGTACTAAAATGTGTGTAGAATTGACAAAGATGGTTGAATGTTCACACATCAGAGAATGTTTTTATTTTGCGTTTTTTTAAATTAGGTTTCCCATTAGCCGACGCCAATGGCGACAGCTAGTCTTAAATGTGCATTTGAGTGGAAAATCTGCTGTTTTAAATTATACTGTCAATCTTCCATAGGGAACCAATTGAAATCATAGAAATATAGATACTAGATTAGACATTCCCATTCAAGTTGACATTCGACAGTGTGTAGACCGGCGGCCATCTTTTTCGTTGTAATTGGAAGTTACATTTGAAATTGAAATGGTGTACCAGCTAAATTGAAGTGACCTGAAGGGATAGGTCCATTCTATTAATTATCTTTCTATGATTGAAATGACACCCACCCTGTATTCAAGAGTCATGCTGTGTCTCAACCAATGGAAGGCACAACACAAACACCTCAGATTATGTAAATTAGGGTCTAAACTAGAACATATGCGAAAATAAGACAAGTTTACACATTTTTACATAATTGCTGTTGAAGATTAAAAGATTGCATCATTGCTCATTTATATAAAAAACAATCTTAAGATATTATAAAATTGTTTGTAAGCTTTCAAATGATATCAAACTCAACTGTTTATCTTTTCCACTGATGAAGACATGGAGGTCTAATGGTAGGGGTTGGGTATTCAAAATGGGTCAACATTGAGCACCTCTATCTCCAGAATGTTTTGGCATTCAGTTCCAAAAAGTCACTTTCTGGCCGCTTCTACCATGGGCAAACATGTACGGAAGGTTCCGTTCAAAAGGGGTGCGGTCAGAAAGTGATTGAATTCATATGGAACGACTCATCATTGTTTTCTGATCAAGCGATAGGGACAAATGGAAACAGTTGTGTTTGGCACTCGTGCTTTCCCAATGGTCGCTGCATATAGCAGCCATTTTATCCTCCTTTTCAAGTCTTCGTCATTCTTGTTCTTCTCCCAGACCGACATTGAAGTTGGATATTAAGTCATGATCATTTAAAAGTCCAAGCCAACCGGACTACAGCTGAAGTCTATAAATAATTGAAATACAGTATGTCAAAACCTTCTCATTGTGGAATGCGCTTTTTGATCTATTCAGGACCATGGTGCCTCTTTGGCCTCCATAAAGCGCTAGAAGTAGCTTTTGGCACGTGTGTTTTGCAGGAGTAAGTGCCCTGTTAAATGTTATCATACCGTCTAGAATTCCAAGTGTGTTGAGGGACCCGAGTGAGACAGACATTTTAAAGGTATTGCAGTCATTGAATGGCAGTAATTTATTTAGACGAGAAAATATTGCACCCAGAGAACATTTTGAAAAGAAGAAAGAGAGGAGAGAGAGAGAGAGAGAGACAAAATATCCAAGAAAAATAGAGAGTAGGAGAGAGAAAATAAAGATTGCAGATGGGGGCCTAGTACACAGCAAGTAGGCCTCAAGCTAAAAGTAGGTTAGTGGGTTCTCCGTACAAATCCCTATGCATAGTCAGTTAATTGGTCGCAGACTGGGGTGGTTCTTACCATGCAGGCCCATCTGGAATGTGACACTAGCTTCATGGTGTTGAATTTTCCTCTCAACACGCGTGAGAGCAGAGCCCATCGCCTTTACTGAGCGCCTGGCCTGATGGAGCTTTTTCCCCTAGACCCCTGGCCCAGACCGACTGAACCCTCTCTCTCTGTCTGTTTGTCTAACTCACTCTCTCTCTCTCCCTCTCCCTGACTCACTTCATTTGGCTGGTTCTAGCAGTGTGTTTTCACACAGTCAGCATAAAGAAAGGCTTGATTAAAAATTACATGTATTTACTCCGGGTCGTCCGGGCTGTTTAAAATAATGAATACTTTCTCTGACATCTAGCACAGTCCTGACATGGTCTGTTTAATGATCCATGTTGCCTCCCCGAGTGCCATGAGGTGTTTGGATACAGTACAGCTAAAGCAATCAAATCAAATGCTCTAGAAAAGTAGAGACATAGTTGTTGTTGTGGTCCTGAGAACATAGCCTGTCAAACTGGGTGTAAACTACACGGTTTTGGCCCCAATTTAGCTGTCCCAGACAAGTTTTTGAGATTGGAGACAAAATCCCAATGTCGTTGCCTACTTGGGGCGCGCGGGCGTCCCCGAGTAGCCCTCAGAGACGCAATCTCACGGCTACCGATCCCATTTTTGAGCAGTTCCAGAAGTCCAAATATTTTCAAACATGTTGGATGGGCACAAAATCTGCAATGCTCTTGTAGTGTGAGATATGCAACGACAAGATTTTTAGAACGGTGATCAGCAGATAGCCTAGTGTTTAGAGCGTTGGACTAGTAACCAAAAAGTTGCAAGATCAAATCCCTAAGCTGTCGTTCTGCCTCTTAACAAGGCAGTTAACCCACTGTTCCTAGGCTGTCATTGAAAATAAGAATTTGTTCTTAACTGATTTGCCTAGTTAATAAATAAAGGTAAAATATAAATATTTTTTTAAATAGCCAATCAGAGCTCTCCAGAGAAGGAGCCAGTGAGATGACGCATTGTATTGCATCACCCAGAATGTGTACTCTCGAGCAGGAGCCATGACCATCATTAGTATGCATTTGTACTTGCCCAAGTGTCAAATCATTACATCTCTGACAAGGTCTTTACACACAATGTCATTCAATTCCAAATGTATTGGCTAGATATTTCAACTCTGTATGGCAAGTGTGAATGTTTGACTGAAAATGTTTACGAAGCTGCTTTGAGCCACAGCTCGTTCCAGCTATCACATCACATCCTTGTTTTAGCGAGACAGCGTGGTATCAAGAATCGTCACGACCCCCCGGCGGTGCCACATCATTTATTGTGCACACCACCGCCAAGACAACAAAAAAAATGACAGGAAAGATGGTCGTCTAATGTGAAGGGCTCGCGTAGCATCAGTCATCCTGTTGTTCCCCAGGGCAGTTCTAACAGACTTGGTTAGAGCACTGACCTCCCTCGAATTTGAGGATCTATTTTGGCCTTTTGTCACTTGCTTGGGCTGACAGACAAGGCACTGGACTGTACATCTTCGAAGGATATTTTCAGCCTCCCCTAGCAGATGACATGAATAAAAAGCCAACACGTTGCTTTAATTATCCCTTGTCCTAATGTTACCCCGATCTCTCTCTCTCTCTCTCTCTCTCTCTCTCTCTCTCTCTCTCTCTCTCTCTCTCTCTCTCTCTTCTCTCTCTCTCTCTCATATATATAAGTATAGTCAGAGGATCTATCAATTGTATAACACACTAGGAAAAGGAAACATATACTCAGTCATTTTATGATATAATCGCCAACTCCTGTTGTCAAGGCCTTAATCATTTTAGTCAACAAAGCTGTTGAAGCTTGGGTTAACAACTTCCAAAACATTTTACATGAACAAAACCCAAACCTTTGAGCTGTAATGGTTTGACTCAGTCTATTAAAATTACATCAAAGAAGAGGTACCACAAACATTTTCAACGAGGATCTTACAAGAAAATAGCCCACTTCCTTTCCTAATGCTGTTTATACAGGTGAGGAAACTGCAAGCTCGGCCACAATCCCACGACTGCCTGGTACCTCAGAGAACAGTCTTGTCCAACACAAATAATATCCATCGTAATGCACAAAATATCCGAGGCGGGAGTTCTTAGCTTAACCCGTCTTAGAAAAACACTGAAACACTATCCCTATATGACTGTACAGTACATGAAAGAAGCCATTTTGAGTTGCAGCATTTTCCCCTTGTAATGAAACAAACTGCATCCCTGACAGACTGTCTCTTCCATCAAGTCAGGCCAATCCAACTGTGTGTTGCCACGTCAGATGAACACTGTTTATCCAACACATTTGTTGAACATCCAATGAGACGTTAGCTGGACTCCCCCACAAGTTTTATTTGGGTAAGGCTTGTTTAGTTTGAAAAGTCTTGCCCTCACAGGGTGCATTGATTCAGACGGATGCAATGCCTTGATGTGCTGGACAAACAGGAAGTTTGTTGGAGGGAAAAACAAGAACAAGGGAGGGAGATAGCTTATAAAAGAATATACACAACTCTCTGTCTGCTAAGTATATCATGTATGCTTATCCTACACAAAAAAAAAAAAGTACACCAGGAAACCAGTACGGAGACTAAACTGTGAAACAAATTAATGTTATGTCTGGCCCCAGATTAGAACTATGTGACATCATTGTGCGGCTTTGTCAGTAGCTTTGTCCTATTTCAAGCTATTGCTTCAGCCATCCGCTAACAGGGGTGTGGTTTGGTTCAGTTCAACCAATTAGCTTATTTCCCATGTTTTATATCCTTCAGTAACAAGTCACCGCCACAACCCCCAGCCAGGTCTCTTCCTTCCATTCACACATGGGTCTGAGAGGAAATGAAGCTCTTCACTGTGGTCCCTCAGGGAGGCTCAGAGCTGTTTCCTTAGCCCCATGGGAGTTGAGCTGGGCAGTTTGCTAAATTAGTCATGACTGGTCCTCAGATGTGTCCTAACCTACTTTCCTCCTTTTCCCGAACGCATGGAGTTAGTTTGTGTCAATGGAGATTTTCCGTGACACATAGTTAGGCCAGTCCGCTTAATAATGATATCTATGCTAGGATTGTGTGTGTTCACTTTAAATTTTGCATACCATTTCTTTGCTAGGAGGTGTTGGATAAACATATAGGAAATGTGTGAAGTGTGGTTTTAAACAACAGTAATTCATATGATTTAAGTATTCATCTGTTTATCTTCCTTTCTAAGATCTGGCAGTGTCAAAAACCACTGGATAGAAATCTACTCCTTTGTGGAGCATCTAGCTGAAAAGTTTATCAGGTAAGAGAACGTCAGAAAAATATTTTCAACCTCATGTATTGAAATAAATATTTTTTTTGTAATGGATTGAGATATAGCCTATATTGAGCCAACGTGAATCCTACTTACTTTTGAAGTATAGGAACATCTCATGAAGAAGATATCAAATCAAATCAAATTTATTTATATAGCCCTTCGTACATCAGCTGATATCTCAAAGTGCTGTACAGAAACCCAGCCTAAAACCCCAAACAGCAAGCAATGCAGGTGTAGAAGCACGGTGGCTAGGAAAAACTCCCTAGAAAGGCCAAAACCTAGGAAGAAACCTCGAAAGAGGAACCAGGCTATGAGGTGTGACCAGTCCTCTTCTGGCTGTGCCAGGTGGAGATTATAACAGAACATGGCCAAGATGTTCAAATGTTCATAAATGACCAGCATGGTCAAATAATAATAATCACAGGCAGAACAGTTGAAACTGGATTAGCAGCACGGCCAGGTGGACTGGGGACAGCAAGGAGTCATCATGCCAGGTAGTCCTGAGGCATGGTCCTAGGGCTCAGGTCTTCCGAGAGAGAGAAAGAAAGAGAAAAAGAGAGAATTAGAGAGAGCATACTTAAATTCACATAGGACACTGGATAAGACAGGAGAAGTACTCCAGATATAACAAACTGACCATAGCCCCCTGACACATAAACTACTGCAGCATAAATACTGGAGGCTGAGACAGGAGGGGTCAGGAGACACTGTGGCCCCTTCCGATGACACCCCCAGACAGGGTCAAACAGGAAGGATATAACCCCACCTTCCCAAAGCACAGCCCCCACACCACTAGAGGGATATCTTCAACCACCAACTTACCATCCTGAGACAAGGCCGAGTATAGCCCACCAAGACCTCCGCCCGCGGCACAACTCAAGGGGGGGCGCCAACCCAGACAGGAAGATCACATCAGTGACTCAACCCACTCAAGTGACGCACCCCTCCTAGGGACGGCATGAAAGAGCACCAGTAAGCCAGTGACTCAGCCCCTGTAATAGGGTTAGAGGCAGAGATTCCCAGTGGAAAGAGGGGAACCAGCCAGGCAGAGACAGCAAGGGCGGTTCGTTGCTCTAGAGCCTTTCCGTTCACCTTCAAACTCCTGGGCCAGACTACACTCAATCAAATGACCCACTGAAGAGATGAGTCTTCAGTAAAGACTTAAAGGTTGAGACCGAGTTTGCGTCTCTCACATGGGTAGGCAGACCATTCCATAAAAATGGTGCTCTATAGGAGAAAGCCCTGCCTCCAGCTGTTTGCTTAGAAATTCTAGGGACAATTAGGAGGCCTGTGTCTTGTGACCGTAGCGTACGTGTAGGTATGTACGGCAGGACCAAATCAGAGAGATAGGTAGGAGCAAGCCCATGTAATGCTTTGTAGGTTAGCAGTAAAATCTTGAAATCAGCCCTTGCCTTGACAGGAAGCCAGTGTAGGGAGGCTAGCACTGGAGTAATATGATACATTTTTTGGGTTCTAGTCAGGATTCTAGCAGCCGTATTTAGCACTAACTGAAGTTTATTTAGTGCTTTATCCGGGTAGCCGGAAAGTAGAGCATTGCAGTAGTCTAACCTAGAAGTAACAAAAGCATGGATACATATTTCTGCATCATTTTTGGAAAGAAAGTTTCTGATTTTTGCAATGTTACATAGATGGAAAAAAGCTGTCCTTGAAACAGTCTTGTTATGTTTGTCAAAAGAGAGATCAGGGTCCAGAGTAACGCCGAGGTCCTTCACAGTTTTATTTGAGACGACTGTACAACCATTAAGATTAATTGTCAGATTCAACAGAAGATCTCTTTGTTTCTCTGGACCTAGAACAAGCATCTCTGTTTTGTCCGAGTTTAAAAGTAGAAAGTTTGCAGCCATCCACTTCCTTATGTCTGAAACACAGGCTTCTAGCGAGGGCAACTTTGGGGCTTCACCATGTTTCATTGAAATGCAGCTGTGTCATCCGCATAGCAGTGAAGGTTAACATTATGTTTTCAAATGACATCCCCAAGAGGTAAAATATATAGTGAAAACAATAGTGGTCTTAAAACGGTACCTTGAGGAACACCGAAATGTACAGTTGATTTGTCAGAGGACAAACCATTCACAGAGACAAACTGATATCTTTCCGACAGATAAGATCTAAACCAGGCTAGAACTTGTCCATGTAGACCAATTTGAGTTTCCAATCTCTCCAAAAGAATGTGGTGATCGATGGTATCAAAAGCAGCACTAAGGTCTAGGAGCACGAGGACAGATGCAAAGCCTCAGTCTGATGCCATTAAAAGGTCATTTACCACCTTCACAAGTGCAGTCTCAGTGCTATGATGGGGTCTAAAACCAGACTGACTTTATTTTTGTGCCACCAGATGTTTGCATATACTGGTAAAGTTACCAAGATTATTAGTAGGGCTGCACGATATGGGCAAAAAAAAGACAAATTGCGATTTTTCAACCAAAAATTGTGATTTGACTTGCAATATAGATCAAAACACTTGGGTGAACTGTTGGAATCATAGAAATAGAATGATTGTGTTGTTTGGCATGACAACAAATGAAAAAGCCAGCTAGGAGTTATGACAGGGTAGGAACCGACGTGTTGGTCTGTGTTTCTCAGAGGATCCTAATCACATTTAAGTAGTCTTTGCACAAACATGCTGATCTACACCAGTGGTCCCCCCCATAAAAAAAGGAACTCAGTCCGGCTTTCAACTTACTCCTGAAATTTGTAATCGTAGAATGCACAAGGTGCAATTTCTAAATTGGGTAAAGCGTCAGCAGTTTTCTTCTTGTCTTCAGTCATTGAAGACCTTAGAGAGCTATTTATAACTTGTCAGAAATGTCCAGATCAACTAGCCCATGTCAGCTAACATTTATTTTGCCCATTGACTTTGTTGTAATGTTTGTCGCTCAAGTATCACATGAACACACATAAGACATGGCAAAAAGTGTAGAATTGCAGGAAGTTAGCTTGAAAATGGCAACAACAACAAAAGTATCCATCCCTATGCATAATGAATAGAATTGCAGGAAGTAAGCTTTAAACCTGCAGCAATTTCTCTCCGCCAACAAGAGGGGTGTGAACAGTTTGTGTCATGAACAGTGTGAAAGAGGGTTGCGGATAAATATTGTTATGCATAAATTATTTTCTTGGATTTTATTCTAGTTGCACTGGTGCTCCCAAAATGAAACTCCAGATCGCACAGCAAAATATTTTGTTGCATATGCTGCTTACCATCCCACCGCTGTGATGGCCACCGCTGTGTGTCATGAACATAATGGCAGGTCGAGAGGTTCAAGCTGGGAGAGTAATATGGACATCTAATGTAGATAGTTTGCTACCTCAGTTTGGTTGGCATGGTTTTGCATCATTACCAGAGTCTCAAAAACAACAGCTGAAACCATGGAGTTGAGTTTGAACGTGCTGTAGTATTGCAAGCAACATGCTCACTTCAATGTATGTATTTGTCTGAAAAACGGTGTCCTGAATCCTTGTTAGCGTGGCACGTACACAAACAATAGGACAGAACTCACCACACGAGAGAATTCTGACTTACGCTTAGATGCATGGACATCAGAGGAGGCTGGTGGGAGGAGCTATAGGTGGACGGGCTCATAGTAATGGCCGGGAATGGAATCGATTGAAGGGAGTCAAACTTAGTTTCCTTATGTTTGATGTGTTTGATACCATTCCATGTCCTTTATTATTACTATCATGTGCCCGTCCTCGTATAGCTCTTCCCACCAGCCTCCTCTGATGGACTTTTTGACGTCAAAACACATGCTTGCATATCACAATAAATCAGTGAAATAAATGGTTTGGAGTGTGTGGTCCCTTTAGTTTGTTGTTTGTTTATTGTTTGAGGTCAAACATAGTATGGCCTCTTTGAGGCTCGACAAAAGGAAAATGGTGCCAAAAGCGTACAGTATATCTAAACCTTGTGTTTGTGTGTTGTTTTTACAGCCCCATGTTGAGAATGTCCTTTATTGTGTTCTCATCCAGAGGAACCACTCTCATGAGACTGACAGAAAACAGGTACACTAACATTTTGGGGTTGCATCCCAAATGGTACATTATTCCCTTTATAGGGAACAACAGTGCCATTTGGGACTAACCCATTGTCGTGTATGAGGACTTTTGAAATGGAAGAAAGTTATGAAGCCCTCTAAACTTTGATCTGTTTTACTCAGCAATGACATGTTAAAGACCAGCCAAGGACATTTTCAGTGACACGTGATTTGTGATTTGCGGTCTGTGTTGTTTGTTCAGGGTGGAGATAAGAAAGGGATTGAATGTGTTGAAGAGAGAGATACCTGGTGGAGACACCTTCATGCACCTGGGCTTGGAAAGGGTACTTATCTCCTTCTGACTGGGTTCTTACTTTACCACACGTTATTTACCTGTTAAACATATAGTTTTGAAGAAAAAAAAACAGAAGAATAAGAATAATATTGTCTTCTCTTTTCAGGCAAATGAGCAGATACACCATGAAAACTTTGGTAAGCGTCCAATGACGCCTGTCACTAGATCTAGACCTACATTTTTTTTAAATCGCTCCCATTTTTTTCTGTACTTGGCCATGTTGAGGTCATACCATTGATTGACCTCTCCGTTACAGGAACAGCAAGTGTTATCATTGCCTTGACGGATGGGGAGCTGAATGAACACCAGCTCGTCACTGCACAACAGGAGGTATTCAAATAGGATTATAGGGTTCACCTTCCTGTTGCTGTAAAGGAAAGACAAATGTAAAAACCTGCTCTCTGGGGTTGATTCTTGTTTGTTTTGTTTAACAAACAGGCGGAGAGAAGCCGATCTCTAGGAGCTATGGTGTACTGTGTTGGAGTGAAAGACTTCAACGAGACACAGGTAACGATTTAGTTTGCAGTGAAACAGACGCATGTCCTCTTCCCCTGTGAAAACACATTTTTGTTATTAAAACAAAAAAGTACATAATTACATGCAGTATACTACTCACTCAATATTCTTTCACTACAACGATCACAATATGTGCTATTTATTTTTAGTAACCCGTTTGCAGACTATGTCTCCTGTAATTGTATCTACCTACACACCTTGAACCTGAGCTTGCTTGTGAGGTTGGTAGGGCTACTTATACCCCAGGCTGCGCATTAATGATAGAGAAATTAGGCGATTTGACTAGCATGCAAACGATTAACATATCAGCTAAGAAGAATGTTTCAGAGTAAGATGCAGGGTTAAACTGGATTCGAAACCTGATTGGCCCTATGAATCATTCTACCACCCAGATTGACATTCACAAAATGCCTGGACATAATATACTGTACTATACCTGTGTATGCTATACCTGTCAAGGCACAGTAGTTTAGGCATCTGTCCAATGTCGTTTGTACATTAGGATTGTACCTGATTGTGCTTAGTGCGCCTATCATTGTACTGTTATTCTCCCCCTAACTTGGTCATGCATGTAGGGAAAGATGGAGCAATACACTCTTTAAAAAAGGTCCCAAATGGTTTCTTCAGCTTTCCCCATAGGATAACCTTTTTGGTTCTAGGTAGAGCCCTTTTGGGTTCCATGTAGAACTCCCTGTGGAAACGGTTGTATATGGAACTCAAAAGGGTTCTACCTGGAATCAAAAAGGGTTCTTCAAAGGGTTCTCTAATGGGGACAGCCGAAGAATCCGTTTAGATTCTAGATAGCACCTTTCTTCTAAGACTATAGAGAAACAATATCATTCTCAAATCAAGTGTTCCCTGAACTCTTCACTGAAGAGAATGGGTCATGATGTAAATAATATGTGTCTGTCTCTGGTTCCTGAGATGTGAGCTAGGAGGAAGCACTGGGCCTTTGTAAATAAACCTGCTCTCTCCTTCCCCCTGTAGCTGGCCACCATAGCAGACACCATCGAGCATGTGTTTCCTGTGATGGGCGGCTTCGTAGCCCTGCGAGGAGTGATCGACTCGGTAAATAAACCCCGGACAGAAAGGAGAGACAGTCCTGTTTCACAAGACATACCTTCAAAGAAAGATCAGATAAAGATGGAAAGACAAAATAGACAAAGATGTTGTAATCTACAGCAACCGAATGTCTCACATTTGATTTACCTGTCTGTTTTGACAAAGAGTCTTGACAAGCTATGAGTTCATTTGAGCTAATATTAACCTACTCAACTCAATTCATCCCCTTATTCTCCTTCTCCAGATCATCAAGAAGTCCTGTATTGAGATTTTAGCTGCAGAGCCTTCCAGTGTTTGTGCAGGAGGTGAGGTCCCTATAGGAACAAAGCAGATCAATGCCAGTCAATGCTAGTTCCCTGTCATTGCTTAAGTGCTGTGTTCATTTCATTAAGGGGCCAAGCTGGTGCCAGTGCCCTTCCCTCTGACTGGGGCTCAGCCGGCACGTATTCATTAGTACAGAGTAGTAAAACGTAGCAAACATTATGCAATGGAAAACTTAAACAAGCATTTCTTATTGGACATATTCAGGGAGTTCCTCCCTGTTTCACTCCGTTTTTTATCAATTTGTTGCCAAATGAATTATTATGTTTAAGGTTTAGTTTATTGTCAATCATAGTGTACAACATTGGCAGTCAAGAGCTGAATTATAGCGTTCAGTCCATATGTAAATATAACTAAATAAACAAATGAAGAAATCGTTTATTAGAAACCGTTTATTGTCATCATGAGGGAGTATCATTGTCACAGCCTCAGAAGCCTCAGGAGCCTTGGTCAGTCAAGACAGGTCCTTTCAGAATAATGAAGTACTGGTTTAGAGCCGTTGAACAGGGCACCCTGCAGCAAGGCCTCTGTTGGTAGCTAGCCAGCTACTCCTTGACCACCACCAACATGCAGCACCCACCTGAGTAATGCCCCCGGCAGCCTCTAGAGTTTAGGGAGCCAGAAAACCCACTATACGTCGGCAACAGATCAGAGTAGCCCTGTAGTCCTCCCAACAAGCCTCTATCATCTCCACACAGACCTCTGCTTTCAACTTACGTTGGGCTTGCTTGCCCCAGGGGTCAAAACAAAACAGCTAGCCAGATAGCTAACTAGCTAGCGAGCCAAGCCAACCAGCTGACTTGCATAGGAGTCTGATCACTCTAATGACACCAACAGACAGGAATACCCATTGGTGCTAATGGAGTGTATCGTATTGGGGATCTTGTTATGAGAGCGTCTCTAAATGGAATTTATCCTGGCCTGCCAAATGGAAGTCAGTTTGATAAATGGCTTTTTTCCCAATCGAGAAAGACAAGTCCCATATGACCTGCAGTCTGTTTCCTAAGTATGTTTTCTGTATTATTTAACCAGTGTTGCCAAGCCAATGTACCTAATCTTGTATGCTATCCAACATAATTGTGTAATGTCTGATAGCCTATGATGTATGTATGTATGTATGTATGTATGTATGTATGTATGTACTGTATGTATGTATGTATCTGTACTATTTTTACTCAACTAAAGCTGTTGTCTTTTATTTCCAGAGAGTTTCCAGGTGGTGGTGAGAGGGAATGGTTTCCTTCACGCCAGAAATATAGAGCAGGTGTTATGCAGCTTTAAAGTCAACGACACCCTCACAATTAGTGAGTACCTGGTTTCATTTACGCAATAATGCCTGAGGGAGTGTGGTATATGGCCAATATACCATGGCTAAGGGCTGTTCTTACCCACGACGCAACGCGGAGTGCCTGGATTACAGCCCTTAGCCATGGTATATTGGCCATATACCACAAACCCCCAAGGTGCCTTATTGCTATTATAAACTGGTTAGCAACGTAATTAGAGCAGTAAAAATAAATGTTTTGTCATGCCCATGGTATATGGTCTGATATACCACGGCTGTCAGCCAATCAGCATTCAGGGCTCGAACAACCCAGTTTATAATTACCTTTAAAATGCTGTAGGCTTACCAGGTGTTTTTATACTAATGTGTATAATGTGTATTTTCAGCTGTAACATGCATGGAGTACTATAGGTGATTGAAGAAACTTAAGTTATTTAAGGAAACCGCTGACAAAAGTGTTGGGCTCTCTCCCCAGATGAGAAGCCTGTGGATATTGAAGACACGTTCCTGCTGTGTACAGCTCCGGTTATAGATGAAGTTGGGCAGTGAGTAGATATTTTTTAACATCCGTTTTCAAATGGTCCGAGCTATCCCTGTAGGATGAGAGTGTGTTGCCTCTTAACCGCATGTCTAGCCGATCACTCTCCAGCCCTCGCAAACAGAGGGAGAGACCCAGAAGAAGCCTGCCGTGCATTAGGGTGTCTTCACGATCCCTGTCAGGGCCACAGTCCACTCCTCCTCTATTCTCTCTATATGACGATGAGCACTCGTTTAGATCCTCATTGGTTAGAGCCCTGTGTATTCATAATGAGGACGGGGTTAAGGTTGCCCCTTAATCCTAACCACAGACACACCCATCATCCATCGGCTGGCTTCGTTTCTCAATCAACAAACCACTTTAGAGCCTCTTTTTTTCATCACCACATTCCCCTAATTTCTCCCCTCCCTGCTTACTTCTCTCCTGTCCTCTCCTCTACCTTCTCCCTCCAGCCTTCTACATTCTCCTCTCCCCTCACCCTTCTACAGTGACTCCTCTGTCTCTCTCTCTCTCTCTCTCTCTAACTCCCTTCCCTCTCTGCCATATTTTTTTCCCTCATTTTTTTCTCATCTTTTGTCATCTTTTCTTCATCTGTAGAGTAATCTGGCATTTAGCACCCCTCACACACACATGCTCACATCTCTACAAAATGTGAACATGGCCCAAGTCCAACTGTCCATATTTGTCCTCTGATCGTTGCTTCTTTAAGGGATAAGAAGGTGTTTTGCTGGCACTGAGGTATGCATGCACATGAACTTAAACCACGTACCCGACTCCAGACTGTCAAACCTGAAGAGGCTTTATCAGTCAAAAATGGCCTACTTCGCATACCCACTTGGATCAGTCTACGTGCTTTGCGCCCCTAGGAAAAAAATTTGTGGAATTCAAAATGTGTTTTTTTTGGAATCATTGAGGTTTGGTATGTTTTCCTGGCTAGAATTGTTTTGCGCCCAGAAGCGGAAGGTACTGGCAGTAGTTTTTGGAGATGGGAAGAAAAAGAGATGTGATATGGGCATCAATTGTTTTTGATCGGGCAAGGTAAAACTTGTCTTGGCTGACAAAGGGTTTAACCAACTTTGATGCCTGTGCCGATGCCCTACTTAGTCTCAGACATGTAATAACATGTCTGAGCAATAATAGCCTGTTTGTTTGTTGGGCGCAAAGCTCTTTTTGTGTGGCACCTTGGCACTGGACAACGGTGCCATTTTGACATTCAGCTGTCTTGTCCAAGCAAGTCCTAGCTAGCATAATTTGCTTCCATTTGGCAGTTCCTGCATTGAAACCCTGTGCGTCTTTGTGTTTCAGGGTTGTTTATCTGCAAGTGAGCATGAATGAAGGCCTGTCGTTCATCACTAGCTCTGTGCACATCACCACCACAGAGTGTGTAAGTATGCTCTTCCAATCACATTACAACTACTACTCAAAAACTCACGAGAAATGGTCTTATGTTGGGAAACAATTATCCTATTTCCAAAATTTGTTTTCTTCTTTTTTTCTGTTCTATCTCAATCTTTTTCAGTTTTTTATTTCTGCCTCATTTTCCCCTCTTAATCTTGTTATGGGGCATTTCTTTTCTCAGCATTTTTTTTCAGAGGGCTCCTGTTTTGCTTGAGTAAGATTCCTTCTCCTCCTCTTTTCTTCCTCTGCTCTATCTGGTGCTCTGTCTGGAGCCAAACCACAAGGGGCTTCAGCAATGATCCACCCAAAAGACCCCCCACGTCAGAGGGACTTAAACCAGCACTCCGCTCACCCACAAAATAAAGAAAAAACACCACCACATCCCATCCACAGTCTACAGGCTCTAATAGGAACCATATTGTCCCCTATTTAGATCTTGAGACCCCTCCTCAACCTCTCTCATCTCTCGTCAGGGTCCTAACCCTGTCTTAACGATGACTCTTATCTCCCCCTGGCAGTTTGATGGTACCATCCTTCTCATCACCCTTCTGGCTCTGTTCCTGTTGATGGCAATGCTGTTCATGTGGTGGTTCTGGCCCCTCTGCTGCACAGTGGTAACCGTCAAAAATTGGTTCAATATGATGGCAATTATGGGCCACATGTTATATTATACTGTATAGAGTGGACCCTTTAGCAGAGTAGCTGCCATTTGAATGATTTAATGACCCTTTAAAAGTAACCTGGCTCAATGTAATGCAAATGGTTGTTCTTGTTTGTGTAAGAGTGTTGACAGAATGTAATAGATATAGATATGAGTTTAAAAGTGTGTAACAATTTCTTTGTCAGTTTCGCAGATGATAAATGACAAATGCCAGGGAATGATAATTAACACCTGATGCAACCACTTAGTCACGGTCATCAATTAATATGAATGTGACTTTCCACCCTGAACTTCCTGTCTAGGTGATCAAAGAGCCTCCTCCAGCACCCCCCTCAGAGCCAGTAAGTCAGCCCTTGAAGGCGCATTTAGTTTTTTCACAACCAAACCTCTATTTTTTTTTTTTTATGTTAAATTGCAGGCATGTTATAGAAGGGTCCAGACACTTTTTTTGCGATTCCATTTGGGTTTTTTTGACAGACTTGGGCCAACCAGCAAGTCACTTCCTCATCTCGTTGTACAATACAGGGACTCAATGCTCCAGAAACACCCAAATACGTCAATTTTAGAAACAGAAAAGCTCTCAATATAGTGATGCGGGACTTTAGATGTTGAATGTTGTCATTCCGAACTTGATTCAGAAGGTCATATTCAATTTTGTTGCGACTTTAGCGATTTTACTGTCCATTCTAGCAGCAGGCCACACGGAGAATGGAACAGCTGGATAGGGGAAACAGCTTGAGTCTTGCAACAAAACAAAAAAAATACAAATAAAAAACAATTGTTTGAAATAGTCTAAACGGTTACAGGCGCCGTCATTGCTCCCTGCGGGAGTATTATACAGACAAGGCAACTTAGACTATGGAGGGTTTTACGCACGTCCAAACTTTTCACAGGAACTGGACAAAGACCCGATATGAAGAGAAATGGGGAACGTCCGCTCCCCATTATACTTCCGATTGTAATGTGTTCTAACCATCATGGAACCATCTCACAGATCACATTTCAACTCCCCCAGAAATAGCAGACGGAATTGCAATTGCATTCCAGCCAATGTACATTCTCAACACAAACTCACGGACGGCGGAATCTTTCCAATAATTTTTTTTTTTTTTGTCAAATTAAACGAGAGAAAAAGAAGAAAAAAAATATTTAGGATCTGGTCAGAGGCATGATATCATACATCGCCTCTCTCGTGCCATGAGCATACAGTGAGCATAAATGTGTAGGCCTAAGGACTCTTGGGGCAGGAGGCATGGATGCTTGTCTTATCCACTGAAGATAGTTTATTAAATAGTATACAATAACCATACGATAGGCCTAGTTACAGCAAACATGTAGCCAGTCTAGTTTTTAAAAAATTGGCTTTAACATAGAAATATTTTTCTACACACATTGTATTCGCCTCTCGAAAATGCACTGCATGTTCGAGCCATGGACAATTGAACATGCAATCTCCATAGACAAGCGTTGGCAGTAGAATGGCCTTACAGAAAGAGCTCAGTGACGTTTCAACGTGGCAACGTCATAGGAGGCCACCTTTCTGACAACTCAGTTTGTCATATAGTCAACTGTAAGTGCTTTTATTGTGAAGTGGAAACGTCTAGGAGCAACAGCGTCTCAGCCGCAAAGTGGTGGGCCACGCAAGCTCGCAGGACGGGACCACCGAGCGCTGAAGCACTTAGTGCGTTGAAGTCGCCTGTCCTCGGTTGCAACAACCACTACCGAGGTTCAAACTGCCTCTGGAAGCAAAGTCAGCACAATAACTGTTTGTCGGGAGCTTCATGAAATGGGTTTCCATGGCTGAGTAGCCACACACTAGCCTAAGATCACCATGTGCAATACCAAGCGTTGACTTGAGTGGTGTAAAGCTCGCCGCCATTGGACTCTGGAACCGTGGAAACGCCTTCTCTTCACCATCTTGCAGTCCGATGGACTAATCCGGGGTTGGCGCATGCCCGGAAAATGCTACCTCTCCCAATGCATAGTGCCAACTATAAAGTTTTGGGGAGGGGAAATAATTGTCTTTTGTTGTTTTTCATGGTTCGGGCCAGGCCCATTAGTTCCAGTGAAGTGGAAATCTTAACGCTACAGCATACAATGACATTCGAGACAATTCTGTGCTTCCAACTTTGTGGCAGTAGTTTGGGGAAGACCCTTCCCTGTTTCAAGATGACAATGCCCCCATGCACAAAGCGAGTTCCACACAAGAAATGGTTTGTCGAGATCGATGTGGACAAACTTGACTGGAATGCACAGAACCCTGACCTCAATTCCATCAAACACCTTTGGGATGAATTCTAAAGTTGACTGCGAGCCAGGTCAAATAGCCAAACACCAGTGCCGGACCTCACTAATGCTCATGAGGCTGAAGTCAAGTCACCGCAGCAATGTTCCAATATCTAGTGGAACGCCTTCCCAGAACAGTGGAGGCTGTTACAGCAGAAAGTGGAGGAACAACTCCATATTAATGTCATTGATTTTGGAATGAGAGTTCAACGAGCAGGTGTTCACATACTTTTGGTCATGTAGTGTAAGATTAGCCAAACATCACCGTTAATATGGCCTGCTAGTCACTTTGCCAAGTGAAAGCTAAACAAACTAACAGGCAAATATCTTAGGCTACAAGCGGATTCAGCACCAAGGACAGTGATGGGAATTCCCACAATGTTTTACATTTTAGTCATTTTAGCAGACAAGCTTATCCAGAGCGACTTACAGTAAGTAGTAAGTACATACATCTTCATACAGTGCCTTGCAAAAGTATTCATCCCCCTTGGCGTTTTTCCTATTTTGTTTCATTACAACCTGTAATTTAAATTTATTTTTATTTGGATTTCATGTAATGGACATACACAACATTGTCCAAATAGGTGAAGTTAAATGAAAAAAATGACTTGTTTAAAACAAATAAAAAATGAAAAAGTGGTGCATGCATGTGTATTCCCCCTCTTTGCTATGAAGCCCCTAAATAAGATCTGGTGCACCAATTACCTTCAGAAGTCACCTAATTAGTTAAATAAAGTCCACCTGTGTGCAATCTAAGTGTCACATGATCTGTCACATGATCTCAGTATATATACACCTGTTCTGAAAGGCCCTAGAGTCTGCAACACCACTAAGCAAGGGACACCACCAAGCAAGCGGCACCGTGAAGTCCAAGGAGCTCTCCAAACAGGTCAGGGACAAAGTTGTGGAGAAGTACAGATCAGAGTTGGGTTATAAAAAAATATTAGAAACTTTGAACATCCCACGGAGCACCATTAAATCCATTATTACAAAATGGAAAGAATATGGCACCACGACAATCCTGCCAAGAGAGGGCCGCCCACCGAAACTCAGGGACCAGGCAAGGAGGGCATTCATCAGAGAGGCAACAAAGAGAACAAAGATAACCCTGAAGGAGCTGCAAAGCTCCACAGCGGAGATTGGAGTATCTGTCCATAGGACCACTTTAAGCCGTACACTCCAAAGAGCTGGGCTTTATGGAAGAGTGTCCAGAAAAAAAGCCATGGCTTAAATTGTTCTCCAAAAGGCATGTGGGAGAGACTGCCCAAACATATGGAAGAAGGTACTCTGGTCAGATGAGATTAGAAATGAGATTTTTTGCCATCAAGATAAACGCTATGTCTGGCGCAAAACCAACACCTCTCAACACCCCAAAAACATCATCCCATCATGCTGTGGGGATATTTTTCATCGGCAGGGACTGGGAAACTGGTCAGAATTGAAGGAATGATGGATGGCGCTAAATACAGGGAAATTCTTGAGGGGAACCTGTTTCAGTCTTCCAGAGATTTGAGACCGGGGCGGAGGTTCACCTTCCAGCAGGACAATGATCCTAAGCATACTGCTAAAGCAACAATCGAGATGTTTATGGGGAAACATTTAAATGTCTTGGAATGGCCTAGTGAAAGCACAGACCTCAATCCAATTGAGAATCTGTGGTATGACTTAAAGATTGCTGTACTCCATTAAACTTGATGGAGCTGGAGTAGTTTTGCCTTGAAGAATGGGCAAAAATCACAGTGGCTAGATGTGCCAAGCTTATAGAGACATACCCCAAGAGACTTGCAGCTGTAATTGCTGCAAAAGGTATTGACTTTGGGGGGGTGAATAGTTATGCACGCTCAAGTTTTCAGTTTTTTTGTCTTATTTCTTGTTTGTTTCACAATAAAAACATATTTTGCATCTTCAAAGTGGTAGGCATGTTGTGTAAATCAAATGATACAAACTGCCCCCCAAAAAAAACATTTTAATTCCAGGATGTAAGGCAACAAAATAGAAAAAATGCCAAGGGGGTGAATACTGGTCCCCCGTAGGAATCAAACCCACAACCCTGGCGTTTCAAGTGCCACGCTCTACCAATTGACGGTTTGGTCCAACAAATGTTAGTGGAAGATGCTATTTTTTTAACTCAATTATAAAGGAAAAATAATAAGCAGTTGCTATAACTTGTTCCTAAACATTCTTCCCACAGTCACGGGCTCCTTTCAGTCAATGGGCATCGCAGATAGGCCTAATAGGGCCAAACTTTTCAGAGAAGCTGGAGAAAAATAATGTTCAATATAAAGAATAAAGGGAATGTCTGTTGACTGTTTTGCTGCTTGTAATATTTTAATAAAACATAGGTTAAAGGCCACTGATTAGGCTACTGTGAGCCTCCGTTGGCAAAATCGATGCCATAACCAATTGTGTTATTTGTAAGTCCAGCTTTTGGTGAATCTTAAATATTACCACTCAGGGACCAAATGCTTAAGCGAACGTTTTTAAAAGACACGCCTAAAATATTTCCACCCATCCCACCTCAGCGCAAGCGAGCTGATGGAAGACAGGTAAATGACCAACCCTCACGCCAGGGTTGAAAAATAGCCGAACCCTGGCTTTTACAAGTCAAAGTTAAGATCGTGATTTTGACAGTAGCTCCGACTTAACGCCAGCAGAAAATAGATCCCTAGGCATATTAAACACTTGCTTGGAAGTTCATTATTTGCTCCCATCTTTTCTTGTCTGCCAGGAATCAGATGATGAAGATGGCATGCCCAAGAAGAAGTGGCCAACCGTGGATGCATCCTACTATGGAGGAAGAGGAGTCGGAGGAATCAAAAGAATGGAGGTGAGGTGGATCCAATCACTTTACAGTTACACCCAAATAAATGTCCATCTTTATCTTCCATATTTCCTCACAAACACATGACAGTTGGAACTTTATTCTAGACTCTTCCTCACCGCCTGTGTGTAGTATGTACTGTAGGCCCACTTCCACAGGTACAGTAGGTCATACCCTACCTTTGTTCCACTCCTACAGGTACGCTGGGGGGGGAAGGGTTCAACCGAGGAGGGGGCTAAGCTGGAGAAGCCCAAGAACGCTGTGGTGAAAATGCCAGAGCAGGAGTTTGAGCCGTACGAGCCCAAGCCCAAGAAGGCCCACAACAGGAAGCCAGCCACAGACAGGAAGTGGTACACCCCCATACAGGTAAAAACACTCTCTTCTTCTCCTTCCTTTCTACCTTTCTTTCTCAGACTAGTTTATACACTCTCTTCCTCTCTACCTATACATGTATAATAGGGTACTGTGTGTAGTATGAAATTACATATTGGCCATGCACACTTTACACAGGTAACATTTTTGACAGTATTCACTATAGCCATGTCTCCCTCCCTTTGTTTGCAGGGTAAACTGGATGCCATTTGGGCCCTGTTTCGCCGCGGTTACGACCAGGTTTCTCTCATGCGGCCTCAGCCAGGAGATCATGTGAGTACTAAAGCCTTAAAACACCATGGGAGCCCAGCCTTAGCCCTATCCCTCATCATACAGCCCTACACTCCCCCCCCCCCTGCAGTGCCAAGATCCATGATAAGGCAGAGCCCAAAACCTGCTTCAAATCAGCCGCTGCCATAAAAAGAAAATAAATCAGAGCTGTGGACGTGCCCCAGAGAGATCCACTTTATGTTTTAAAAACCTCGACGTTAACTACTTTCTGATCGGGCACATGTTTGAACTGCAATTACTGACCCTTTATATCAAAACGGAGATTGGAGTTTGGCTCGGGGTTGGTTGAAGGTGGTTTTTGCTCTAGATATGCACTTGGAGGGGCTGGGCTATATGAGACTCTTTATCCCATAGCCCTCCTCTCCTTTCTTTCCTTCTAGATCTGCAGCTAGCCTGCTGAGGTGGCACCTCTCCAGGTGCTCGTTAAAATCATGCGTTATTTGCAGAAAACAACCCTTTTTTTAACGGGAATTCCACATGTAAAGAGTGTTCTCTCAGCCAAATGTATGAACTGAGAAGAAGTGAGGTGCTGCCAGATAAGCTCTCAACAACAACACAGAGAATAAGCTTTCGACCGCAAAGGGAAACAATGATGCCTATGCTAATGATTGGCTTCCTTCAAATTTCAAAGATTTCTCCCGGCCAAATAGATGTCGATACTTTGTTCAAAAGGTTTGATCCAGGAAAACGTTTGACGATCACCACGAGCAAAAGGTTAAACATGATGCATTGCTTATTCCAGAGGAAGTGTTTCCGTGTAATGGCGTCGCCTACTCAAGTAATTTGCGGTCTGTTACACGAAGGAGCAGAAAAATTCCCAGGCAGGCCTACTGGTACTGGTGTAATCTTGTTTTCTTTTTAGGGGGAATGGAAACAAATACAAGGCAGGCAAGCTCTTTCCTATGTAAAGTGTGACCTGAGGAGAACCATTAAACTGTCTTACTGACATTTCAGCATGTCTGTCCCCTAGGCCATGCTAACTGCTAACACAGCTCGTATCACTCCCACTCACACTCCCTCTCTCTCTTTCTCTCTCTCTCTCTCACACACAGACACATATACACACACAGGCCATATTGGCGTTCACAGCATATACACAGGCCTTGTGTGTTCCATTGGACCCATTTGGCCAAGGTCCGATCTGGATTCCTGACAGACATATTTCAGTCTGTTGCTGTGTTGCATTTTATTACCATGCAGATTGCTATGACGACGGCTGTATCCTGAATGGCACTATTGAGAGAAGCCTTGGCTAAAAGCCTTTACAGTTCAATCCCTAGTTTCCTTTGATTTCATCAGTCCACAATGGAGCTGCTATGTCCCCTAGTCAATGCATCCTCTCTGAATACAACTCATGTAGCTATGTAACTCCACGGCACTGAAAAACAGAAAGGCACCATCTGTTCATCTTTTATTTCTCATTCTCTTTGACCCTTCCGTCAGTATTCTCCCTCTCTCCACACCCCTCCTCTCGCTCCATCTTCCTCTCCCACTCCACTATGGGATTCTCTGTGCTGGTTTTGGACACAGACCCTCTCCCTGTTTGCTTAGTTTAGGTTGAGTGCGGTATAGTGTGCAGGGTATTAGCATGCTTAGTCTGCTTTAGTCATCTCCCTCTCGCTCCGTGTATCCCTAGTCCTAGGGACCTCAGCTATTTGCCTCCAACTACTCTCCAACTTCTCCGCGAGCTCCTACGTAAAACATCACGTGCTCGAGCAGATCGACTCCTGAGGTGAAACTAGAGGCTTTGATTTAATGTCTCCCCTGATGGAGAGTTTGCACTGCGAAGGGCATGAGGTAATAGGCAGCGGAGACAACCGCGAGAGTCGTCTCGACCAGCGGGGACACGAACCCTGCTGAAGCAGCCCTGGCTAGTCTGTTTTATGACATCTGGGTTTAATGGCAGACATTGGAAAAGGGAGGTTCGAAGGACATTCTTTGTCTTGCCTTTGTGTTGTAAGTTTGTGGTTCAATGTCGCAAACCACACTGGTTCGATGTGAAGTACTCGCAGAAAGGTAGCTGAAATGAACCTCTCAAAGGTTCTGCAGAGAATGAAAGGATATGTGATTTTATGTTCAACATCCCTCTCTTGTTCTCATCCTGTTATTGACTGGAAGGAATGTCAGAGACTTAGAGTGGATTTGAGGAGACAGTGTTTGGTTACCAGAGGATTTCTGTTTTTTTTTCTCCTTGACGCATAATTTACAAGTCAGAATGAATGGAATGTGTCCTCGGTTGTTTTTGATTTTTTTGCCGATACGGCCACTCAGTGTGTGTGTGTGTTTGCATAATGTTAAATGCCTCTACAGTCCTACAGTATGCCCTAGTAAGTCCATGCCTGCCTATCTGCGTGGGGGATGGAAAAAGGCTTACTGGGTTGTCTTTCCAGTAAGGGCATGAATCTGAGTTAGGCCATAAACCACGAGAGTTCACAGTATGAGGCCACTGTGGTGGATGGTGGGGGTTCAAACTATGTAGCTGCTGTGGACGAGAATATAGAGCAAAAAGTTTATCAACAAAATTAACTTATTTGCCTCAAGAACTCCCCCCATCCTCTGTCTCTCTCCCCCTACCAATCCTCTGCCCCCCCCCTACCAATCATCTGTCCCCCCCCCTACCAATCATCTGTCTCTCTCCCCCCTACCAATCCTCTGTCTCTCCCCCCTACCAATCCTCTGTCTCTCTCCCCCGCTACCAATCCTCTGTCTCTCCCCCCCTACCAATCCTCTGTCTCTCCCCCCCTACCAATCCTCTGTCTCTCTCCCCCCTACCAATCCTCTGTCTCTCCCCCCCTACCAATCCTCTGTCTCTCCCCCCTACCAATCCTCTGTCTCCCCCCTACCAATCCTCTGTCTCTCCCCCCCCTACCAATCCTCTGTCTCTCCCCCCTACCAATCCTCTGTCTCTCTCCCCCCTACCGATCCTCTGTCTCTCCCCCCCTACCAATCCTCTGTCTCTCTCCCCCCTACCAATCCTCTGTCTCTCTCCCCCCTACCTATCCTCTGTCTCTCCCTCCCTACCAATCTTCTGTCTCTCTCCCCCCCTACCAATCCTCTGTCTCTCTCCCCCCCTACCAATCCTCTGTCTCTCCCCCCCACCAATCCTCTGTCTCTCTCCCCCCTACCAATCCTCTGTCTCTCTCCCCCCCTACCAATCCTCTGTCTCTCTCCCCCCTACCAATCCTCTGTCTCTCTCCCCCCTACCAATCCTCTGTCTCTCTCCCCCCCTACCAATCCTCTGTCTCTCTCCCTCCCTACCAATCTTATGTCTCTCTCCCCCCCTACCAATCCTCTGTCTCTCTCCCCCCCTACAATCCTCTGTCTCTCCCCCCCTACCAATCCTCTGTCTCTCTCCCCCCTACCAATCCTCTGTCTCTCTCCCCCCTACCAATCCTCTGTCTCTCTCCCTCCCTACCAATCTTCTGTCTCTCTCCCCCCTACCAATCCTCTGTCTCTCTCCCCCCCTACCAATCCTCTGTCTCTCCCCCCTACCAATCCTCTGTCTCTCTCCCCCCTACCAATCCTCTGTCTCTCTCCCTCCCTACCAATCTTCTGTCTCTCTCCCCCCCTACCAATCCTCTGTCTCTCTCCCCCCCTACCAATCCTCTGTCTCTCCCCCCCTACCAATCCACTGTCTCTCCCCCCCTACCAATCCTCTGTCTCTCTCCCCCCTACCAATCCTCTGTCTCTCTCCCCCCTACCAATCCTCTGTCTCTCTCCCCCCTACCAATCCTCTGTCTCTCTCCCCCCTACCAATCCTCTGTCTCTCTCCCCCCTACCAATCCTCTGTCTCTCTCCCCCCTACCAATCCTCTGTCTCTCCCCCCCTACCAATCCTCTGTCTCTCCCCCCCTACCAATCCTCTGTCTCTCTCCCCCTACCAATCCTCTGTCTCTCTCCCCCCTACCAATCCTCTGCCCCCCCTACCAATCATCTGTCCCCCCCCCCCCCCTACCAATCCTCTGTCTCTCTCCCCCTTTATCTATTTTTCTCTCTCTTATTCTCCATATGGTGCTATAAACAACATGGAGTTTTTGGTAAGCAGCCACACTTTCATTGGCAACAGCAACAGTACATTGGAACAGAACATTGGACTGGGAAGAGGGCGTAGGGGGGTCACAACAAGGGCTGATGGGTAACCATCCAGCCAGCTGGTCCTGGTTGGAACAGACAGAAAGGGTAGTGACCGTCCCATGACCATGGGGTCAGCTGGGCTCAGAGATGTTAGCCTAGATGGGAGTTAGACACCTGTGTGCTGTACGTGGGAGAGGGGCTGGATCATGTCAGGGAGGGGGGTACAATGTCATCTGAGTTATGTCTTTACTGTAGCTTTATGGGGTCCTGTATACCTCCAGTATATACTGATCCCAGTGTAATCTGATTTTACTGTCTCTTTCCCCCCAGGGTCGATGCATCAACTTCACCCGGGTGAAGGACGAGGCAGCGGCAGCAGCCAAGGCAACTCCCCGGGCCCATAGCCCCCCTCCCGCTTCTGACTACCGTCCCCTGATCAGCCCCACTACAGCGCCGCCACCACAGACCAGCCCGCCCCCGCGAGCGCCGCCCGTCACCCAGCTGCCCCCAGGGCCACCCCCATCCCGCACCCCCCCAGGTCCCCCCTGCCCCCCTCCCACACGCCCCCCACCCTGCCCAAACAGCAGACCATGAGAGCAAATTAGGGACCCCACTCCAATAAAGAAATAGTCCACATTGCCAAAGATGCTCCCTCAAACCCGAAAAAGAAGCACAGTATTTATTGGAGTTGGGGTGAAATTAGCAGGAGACATTATGGTTTGTTGCTGGACAGCAAAATATGTAGTCATAGAAAGAAACCTACTGCAATGGATGAAATGATTTGATCAGCTACTGAGTCTTATGATGGTTAGTGGCAAGGCGAAAGTAGAGTGAGACTGTGTGAATTTGTGTAACTTTAGTCATCTCTGAGTCGGTTTACTTAGAACCACAATGATTGGATTTTGCTATCAAACCAATCTAGAATGTAGAATTTGGAGCTTTTTTGCATGTCTCTTTTGTACATTTTTAGATGTATCTTTAGATGTGTCTCTATTTTGTCAATTGGAAGATGTGAAAGGGCACATTTTTTTTAGGGGGTCAACAAAACATGGCACTGGTTTGATTAAGTTTAATATTTGTTTCTCATGTCCAAATCAGTTTACACAGACTGAGAAAGCCAGTTTTAACCCATGTAGGTTATTCCATAATTCCGTAAAAAAAACAAACATTTTAATTACTTCCATTTGGTAGTGTTGCCGGAAGCCATAAGCGTATAAGCATAAGTTGACACTGGGACACTTTTTATATGGACTGAACACGTAAGATTTCTGCTTATACAGTATACTCTCTCAGGATAGGAGCACATGGTCTGCCAAAAATGAGGCGCACAAACACCTTGATCTTTTTTTGTTTGTTACATCCCCTGAACGAGTTAGTTGAGAATCATACAGTACATAGGCGTAGCGTAAGAGATTTGTTAGCGTAAAAATGTTGCATTTTTAAACACTTTGTTGGTGATTATCTCTAAGGATGAACCCAGGTTTATCTAAGTTGATAATCGGGTATCCGTGCACATTGAATGCAGTTCAGATCTAGCATCATTTTTTACATTGTTAGTTTTTTTTTAAATCACTTTTGAACCATGGACCTCTCAAAACAAAACAGCTAAAGTCAGGTCATTGGCTCTCATCCATTTTTTTACAGTCTCAAAACTGTACTTTACTTTTATACATTGTATTTTCTACCTTTATCTTTTTTGATCGAATCACAATCACATTGCAACTGCAGGGCAGTTCACCGCGTCTCTAATTTATTAACCCCAAAGACCTAGAGGAGCGTACTTGAATACGACAAAGGTGTCCACTGACAAAGGTGGACACTGTGCATGTAAACAAACAACTATTCACGCAACTTCATATGGCAGTGTTTCTCAACCCCATTGGTCTATAATCCGGGCACTAGGTCATGGAGTATTCCCTTCCTCAGTGCAACTGTCCTGTATCAAAAGGCACGTGACATTTCAGTGATTTGTCAATGAACCAACACTGATTTAAATCAAGCCCTCAAAAAGGAGGAAGTCCATAGCATGCCGGTCCTTGGTACAGACAAAGGTTGAGGAATACTATTGTATGCTTATCACACACGGTACCTTTCAGAATTGTTCTACTTAGATCTTTCTACTCTCTTTGTATAATGTACTTCATTCGATTATGACCTATAATACCATTGTGTTACTATATTCCTTTGTTATTTTGTAGCACTGCTGAAAGCTGTTCAGGATGATGATGATGATGATGATGATGATTAAGAGAGGTGCATGCATTTTGTTTGTTTTTATCGGTACGACACAAATAAAGCTCTATGGCACCCAAGTGTAATTATATAGTTCTACTTTTTGACAATGATGAACATCCGCCATTTTGTATGACTGGATTTATGGCTCTTTATTGGAACATCATCCCACTCAAGCAATGGCATAGTAAGAGGAGCGAGCAACAACGTTAAGTAGACCTCAGTAGTATGTCGTCCCTGGTGCGTTTTTGTCTCTATGCTTCAGAATGATCATCAGGGCCATTGTGGGGTCGTGTTCTCCTGAGAAAAAGCTCTGAGACGCTAAAATAAGGGGTGTCGAACTCATTTTGCCCCGGGGGGCCGCATTCGGCCTTCAACGAGGTCCGGAGGGCCGCACTGAAAATGTGTTCTATTTCCTCGCTGTCAAAATTTGCAGAGAAATAGTCCTTTAGAATTAGAATTTCCTACGCTCCCTGTCTGTATAGCTTTCATTTCAGTGAATATTAGCACGCTGGTCCATTATAATTTTTGATACTATTTCGATTTTGTTTTTGTGATTTTAAAGTATAAAATGGCCCACTGGCCATATTTCTGACACCCCTGCGCTAAATGTTAACCATTCTTTTACATGTTAACCATTGTTTTTCATGTATTAATGGGAGTACTGAAACAAGTATGGAAAGACGTCTTAAGATTCTTTTTTTTTTTTTACATTTTCTTTTTTTGTTTGTTACAGTATTAATAAAGGTTGACTTTCAAGCTTTTATATGAAACTAATGGGTTGTTTTTGTGTGTGAGTGACCTATCTGAGGTGAGTGGGGTCACCGGTGAGCTCCTCGGTGGTCTTCAGCAGCCTGTCTATGATGGGGTGGAAGGGAGAGCTATCCACCTGGGCTAGTGTCTGGAGGGTGGCTGTGGCTGCCCTCCTCACCTCCCGGACAGGGGAGCTCAGACAGGCCAGCAGGGACAGCACAACTATAGAGGGAAAACCATATTTAGAACTTTGTTACTAATACACCATCAATACTCCAGCCACTTGTTTTAACAATGTCTTCTACTGAGGGGATTGTGAGCACATACATTTTATTACCATAGAATTAGTCATTAGAATATTACATTTAATAGGATCTCTATGTTTGTTACACTGTCACAAAAACTCACAATGCACCACGATGCTGTATGTAGGCACAGATATTATCTCACCCCAGACAAATGAAACACCTAGGGTAATATTCAGACTGTGCCAAACTCTACGTAAATACAATTCAATTCAGCAAGGCTTCATATTATGTGAATTATGAGGGGCTCTGTGTTGTAAAAGGAGCACTCACTGACCCCTTTTTCACACGTTCGAGATTCTTTGCTGCTCCACCCAGTACATTTGGATAGGAGACAACAAAAACACATGCACAAGTGCACACACACACACACTTTCAGCAGCTTCAGTATGATCCACTTTGCCACGATATGGAGTTGTGGTCACAGCCTGGTCTCATGGACTAGACGTAACATAGTAAATGTAAATCCGGGATAGGGCTGTGGCGGTCACAAAATTTTGTCAGCCGGTGATTGTCAAGCAAATAACTGTCGGTCTCACGGTAATTGACCTTAAATAACATAAACACATTTAGTATCTCCTGGCTTTCACACATAACCTACAAGCCACTGATGCAGACTTTGAGATAGGTCTAAAGAAGCATGATATGAAGAAAATGTAGTCTATTTCAGAAGAACAGAATAGCATACTCTGAATTGTCCTTCTGTTAGGTCCTGATCTGGCTATGCCAAATGGATGTGGGCTACACTATTAATTTAGCAGACAATATTTGCTTAGAAGTCCGTGGCATTATTTTGTATTATTTCATAGTATGTAGAATACAACTGAACAAAGCTGAATAAAATAGAAAGGATATTTTCTCCAAACAATTTGAGGGAGTGCGCACATGCAGCTATTCTGTGTTGAGCGATTAACAAATAAATAGCTACTCCTATATGCTAAATTTAGTTGTTCTACAAACATTGGGCTATATGTTTTGATTTTTAATACATTCTAAGGCTATATGATGCGACTCTAGTGATGATTTGAAAAAGGTTTCTTGAAAAGCATGAACTCTTGAACTTTTTTTGCGCAAGCTGTACACACTTTACTAGTCTCTCATTCACAATTTGACAAGCTCTTGATAATGCCTCAAATTTCACAACGGCATCCCCTTTGTGTGGCCGTAATGCACCCAAAAAAGATCCATGCCTTTTGCAGCTAGTGGCCGTTGAGCCCTTGGCCCAGGGTGCTGTGTTGTGCCCTTCTCCCTGAGTGCTGCACTCTGAAGCACCTCCACTCATTTTTCTCACAGGCCACAAGTGAAGACAGACACATCGGGGACACAACTGAGCGCGTCCTTATCCAATTCCACGGTGCATATTGAAGATATTGGAAGAACTGTCCACATTTACTTTTTGTCAGCCAACAAGATGAGTAGGCCTAATGAACAGCAAAAGCACTAGCCTATACAGTGCATTGCGAAAGTATTCGGCCCCCTTGAACTTTGCGACCTTTTGCCACATTTCAGGCTTCAAACATAAAGATATAAAACTGTATTTTTTTGTGAAGAATCAACAACAAGTGGGACACATTCATGAAGTGGAACGATATTGGATATTTCAAACTTTTTTAACAAATCAAAAACTGAAAAATTGGGCGTGCAAAATTATTCAGCCCCTTCACTTTCAGTGCAGCAAACTCTCTCCAGAAGTTCAGTGAGGATCTCTGAATGATCCAATGTAGACCTAAATGACTAATGATGATAAATACAATCCACCTGTGTGTAATCAAGTCTCCGTATAAATGCACCTGCACTGTGATAGTCTCAGAGGTCCGTTAAAAGCGCAGAGAGCATCATGAAGAACAAGGAACACACCAGGCAGGTCCGAGATACTGTTGTGAAGAAGTTTAAAGCCGGATTTGGATACAAAAAGATTTCCCAAGCTTTAAACATCCCAAGGAGCACTGTGCAAGCGATAATATTGAAATGGAAGGAGTATCAGACCACTGCAAATCTACCAAGACCTGGCCGTCCCTCTAAACTTTCAGCTCATACAAGGAGAAGACTGATCAGAGATGCAGCCAAGAGGCCCATGATCACTCTGGATGAACTGCAGAGATCTACAGCTGAGGTGGGAGACTCTGTCCATAGGACAACAATCAGTCGTATATTGCACAAATCTGGCCTTTATGGAAGAGTGGCAAGAAGAAAGCCATTTCTTAAAGATATCCATAAAAAGTGTCGTTTAAAGTTTGCCACAAGCCACCTGGGAGACACACCAAACATGTGGAAGAAGGTGCTCTGGTCAGATGAAACCAAAATTTAACGTTTTGGCAACAATGCAAGACGTTATGTTTGGCGTAAAAGCAACACAGCTCATCACCCTGAACACACACCATCCCCACTGTCAAACATGGTGGTGGCAGCATCATGGTTTGGGCCTGCTTTTCTTCAGCAGGGACAGGGAAGATGGTTAAAATTGATGGGAAGATGGATGGAGCCAAATACAGGACCATTCTGGAAGAAAACCTGATGGAGTCTGCAAAAGACCTGAGACTGGGACGGAGATTTGTCTTCCAACAAGACAATGATCCAAAACATAAAGCAAAATCTACAATGGAATGGTTCAAAAATAAACATATCCAGGTGTTAGAATGGCCAAGTCAAAGTCCAGACCTGAATCCAATCGAGAATCTGTGGAAAGAACTGAAAACTGCTGTTCACAAATGCTCTCCATTCAACCTCACTGAGCTAGAGCTGTTTTGCAAGGAGGAATGGGAAAAAAATTCAGTCTTTCGATGTGCAAAACTGATAGAGACATACCCCTAGCGACTTGCAGCTGTAATCGCAGCAAAAGGTGGCGCTACAAAGTATTAACTTAAGGGGGCTGATTAATTTTGCACGCCCAATTTTTCAGTTTTTGATTTGTTAAAAAAGTTTGAAATATCCAATAAATGTCGTTCCACTTCATGATTGTGTCCCACTTGTTGTTGATTCTTCACAAAAAAATACAGTTTTATATCTTTATGTTTGAAGCCTGAAATGTGGCAAAAGGTCGCAAAGTTCAAGGGGGCCGAATACTTTCGCAATGCACTGTATCAATCTACTATCCCCCATAGTACAAAAATCTACCTATTCGATTCTGCACAAATAAATAAATATTACAAACATAGTCTGGGACAGTTATGGGAAGCAATAGATGGCAAATGAATACTAGCATCAAAAATACAATGTGGCTCATGCAACAGATCAGAACGTTTAACTTTAAATGTTAATAAACTTTTAAGCTATTTCTTCACATTAACTGCGCAGTAATGTGCACATAGCAGTAGGCAATATGCACGAATGTTCCATTAACAGGACAACACCATTGTCAAAAGTGACCGCAAATGCGATTATGCATGTTATTATAAAGGTGCATTTTTATGGTGAAAATGATCTTCCCCGAATTTGAAACTCACTCGCTGCTTATGTATACCAGTTAAGCTCTAAACCCCTTGTAAAGCATATTAATGTGCTTCATTTTAAGAAGTTATTTGGCTACTTTAGTTGTGATACAAACCTTATCAAACATATAGGCCTATGAGCTAGGCTACATGAGGTGTGCGACTATGATTCGAAAAAGTTGTTTCTTGCCTAATGCTGGGCATCATTTACAAGTAATAATATATAATTCACAAGTGATAGGCTAATATTGTCACCCATCAGACTATTCTTGATTTAATCTTATTGTCTTTACAAAAACAAAATAATATCTTTGTGAAATTTGTTTTGATTTAGAATGGACCATTATCATGCACCTGTCTCGAAACAGGGGCAGCGGAAAAAATACATGTCATCTATGCACTTAAATAGCGAATGGAGGACGCTTTTCCAGTGGTTCATTTTCATTCCAGCCAGGTATGCTATACTCCTGTTGTAAAGATAAGCAATGTGCTTAATATTAGGAAAGCTGAGAAATAAATATAGTAGACCTAGCTTAAAGAAAGCTGATTGGATCCTCCTCTTTTTAATAGAGGCCATCACTCTGTTTTCTCACGCAATTGCATAGCTTATAGAAGTGTTGCTCAACATGAGCTCATGGGCTCTCATGAAGTGTTTCATTAGATTTTCCATTGATGTCAGAGTGATTAGAGGGACAGTAGAGTGCTGAGTAGCAGGCAGTTAGCAAGTTTTGTAGGCTACTAATGACCATCAGCAGCATCGGAGTTTGGAGAAGCCTAATTACCATGACTAAACAGTCACGTGGAATTTGACTGCCTTCATGACTTGTGACAGCAAGTGTGGCAGTAATACGGTCACCGCAACAGCCCTAATCCGGGACACTCAAATTAGTATGAAATGTTACAATCTATTCTTTTACTTTTAGATTTGTGTATTGTTGTGAATTGTTAGATACTACTGCACTGTTGGAACTTGAAACATAAGCTTTAGCTCCACCCATAATAACATCTGCTAAATATGTGTATGTGGCCAATTCAATTTGATTTGATTTGATTTGGTATGGTACCATGAGACAGATGTTTACTTAAGGCAAACACAAAAGTTGGGTGGGTGGGTGTATAATGCAAACTTCTAGCAACCCAAAGGTTGTGAGTTCAAATCTTTTCACTGACAACTTTAGTATTTTTGCTAATTAGCAACTTTTTAACTATTTTCTGCATTTTAGCTACTTTGCAACTACTTAGCATGTTAGCTAACCCTTCCCCTAATCGTAACAATTTTAGCTATCCCTTACTCTAACCTTAACCTTTATAGCTAACTCTTCCCATAACCCTAACCTTAACCCTTTAACCTAACTCCTAAACTTAACCTTTACCACTAGCCTAGCTAACATTAGCCACCTAGCTAGAATTCATAACATTTCACATGTTTTGCAAATGTGTAACATATAATGCGAATTGGAATTCCTAACATATCATACGAAACGGCCGATGGACATCCACAAATTAATACATACCATACGAAACGTAACACATCCTACTAACTGGAGTGACATGGAATCAAATACAGAATAATATGGCTCTGAGGCTCTGAGACCAGGTTGCAGCATTTCACAATGATAAGACAATGACTTATCAATGACCCAAGCCCAGCTCATTTAATTAATCACTACCATTGTGTCGCTGAGTTGTCATAATGCTTCAGCATTATGCTAGGGGCGTTGGAAGACACAATAGAAGTAATCTAATGTATGTCCCTCTTACTTCCCTGAATGTCTCTGCTGATCCCACAGCTATTGTATGCAGTAATCATGTGCCAATGAACCAGAGTGATACTGTTAGCACTGAGACAGTGTGCCCTAGTAGGAAGTCCACTGTGTGCAGCTCACCCTGCACTAACATAAATAACGTGAGTATGTTTATCCCTGCTAAATTTCCCAATAAGCAATAAAAACAAGCATCCCAGAAAAGTGCTAAAAAATAGCCCTCGTTAACATATGTAGCTTCAGAAACCAGGTTCATGAAATCAATAATTTGCTGGTAGGAGATGACATTCATATTCTGACCATCTCTGAAACTCACTTAGATAACTCCTTTGCTGATACAGTGATAGCAATACATGGTTATACGATCTACAGAAAATACAGAAATGCCAAAGGTGGAGATGTGGCCGTTTATATTCTGAACCACATGTTACATGTTACATACTATTGAAGTAATATGGATAAGGTTCATCTGCATCACCTAAAGCCCATTCTGGTGGGAAGCTGCGATAGACCACCAAGTGCTAACAGTTAGTATTTGGATAACGTGTGAAATGCTTGATAAAGTATGTGATATCAACAAAGAGGTATGCTTTCTGGGTGATTTAAATATTGACTGGCTTTCATCAGGCTGCCCACTCAAGAGAAATCCTTAAACTATAACTAGTGCCTACAACCTGGTTCAGGTTATCAGTCAACCTACCAGGGTAGTTACAAACAGCACTAGAATTAAATGAAGATGGCGCCAGAGGGGATGGCTGTCGTCTTATCGGCTCTTAACGAACCTTGCTATTTTGTTTGTTTTTTCGCATTGTTCATAACTTGTTTTGTACATAATGTTGATGCAACCATCTCTTATGACCGAAAAAAAGCTTCAGGACATCAGAACTGCGATACTACAGACACCCAACCAGGCCCAGATCCCCGGCATTCGCTGGAGAAGGAAACTGAGATTTTGTGGAAAAAGATCAGGGTGCATTGTGAGGATCAGGCAATAAGTGGCTAATCTACATTTGCCTTCGATCCTGCTAGCTAACGTTCAATCACTGGAAAACAAATGGGACAACCTAAAATCACGTATATCCTACCAACGGGACATTAAAAACTGTAATATCTTATGTTTCATTGAGTCGTAGCTGAACGACGACATTAAGAACATGCTGGCGGGTTATACACTTTATCGGCAGGATAGAACAGCAGCCTCGGGGCGGGTGCCTATGCATATATGTAAACAACAGCTGGTGCACAATATCTAAGGAAGTCTCGAGGTTTTGCTCACCTGAGGTAGAGTATCTCATGATAAGCTGTAGACCCCACTATCTACCGAAAGAGTTCATCTGTAGCTGTCTACATACCACCACAGACTGATGCTGGCACTAGAACCGCACTCAATGAGCTGTATACCGCCATAAGCAAACAGGAAAACACTCATCCAGAGGCGGTGCTCCCAGAGACCGGGGACTTTAATGCAGGGAAACTTAAATCAGTTTTACCTAATTTCTATCAACATGTTAAATGTGCAACCAGAGGGAGAAAAAAAATTCTAGACCACCTTTACTCAACACACAGATATGCGTACAAAGCTCTCCCTCGCCCTCCATTTGGCAAATCTGGCCATAATTCTATCCTCCTGATTCCGGCTTACAAGCAAAAATTAAAGCAGGAGGCACCAATGCCTCAGTCTATAAAAAAAGTGGTCAGATGAAGCAGATGCTGAACTACAGGACTGTTTTGCTGGCACAGACTGGAATATGTTCCGGGATTCTTCCAATGGCATTGAGGAGTACACCACATCCGTCACTGGCTTTGTCAATAAGTGCATCAAGGACGTCGTCCCCAGGGTGACTGTACGTACTGTACATACCCCAACCAGAAGCCATCGATTACAGGCAACATTCGCACTGAGCTAAAGGGTAGAGCTGATGCTTTCAAGGAGCAGGACTCTAACCCAGAAGCTTATAAGAAATGTCACTATGCCCTCAGACAAACCATCAAACAAGCAAAGCATCAATACAGGACTAAGATCGAATCGTACTACACCGGCTCTGACGCTCGTCGGATGTGGCAGGGCTTGCAAACTATTACAGGCTACAAAGGGAAGGATAGCAGAGAGCTGCCAAGTGACACCAGCCTACCAGACAAACTAAATAACTTCTATGCTCGCTTCGAGGTAAGTAACACTGAAACATGTATTAGAGCATCAGCTGTTCTGGACGACTGTGTGATCACGCTCTCCGTAGCGGATGTGAGTAAGGCCTTTAAACAGGTCAACATTCACAAGGCCACAGGGCCAGACGGATAACCAGGACGTATACTCCGAGCATGCGCTGACCAACAGGCAAGTGTCTTCACTGACATTTTCAACCTCTCCCTGTCTGAGTCTGTAATACCAACATATTTTAAGCATACTACCATAGTCCCTATGCCCAAAAACACAAAAATAACCTGCCTAAATGGCTACCGACCCGTAGCTCTCATCTCTGTAGCCATGAAATTCTTTGAAAGGCTGGCCATGGCTCAAATCAACACCATTATCCTAGAAACCCTAGACCCACTCCAATTTGCATACCGCACCAACAGATCCACAGATGATTCAATCTCTATTGCACTCCACACTGCACTTTCCCACCTGGAAAAAAGGAACACCTATGTGAGAATGTTATTTATTGACAACAGCTCAGCGTTCAACACCATAGTGCCCTCAAAGCTCATCACTAAGTTAAGGACCCTGGGACTAAACACCTCTCTCTGCAACAGGATCCTGGACTTCCGGACAGGCCGCCCCCAGGTGGTAAGGGTAGGTAACAACACATCCGGCACGCTGATCCTCAACGCGGGGGCCCCTCAGGGGCGCATGCTCAGTCCCCCCTGTACTCCCTGATCACTCATAACTGCACGGACAGGCACGACTCCAACACCATTATTAAGTTTGCTGTTGACACAACAGTGGTAGGCCTGATCACCAACAACGATGAGACAGCCTATAGGGAGGAGGTCAGAGGCCTGACCGTGTGGGGAAAGGACAACAACCTCTCCCTCAACGTGATCAAAACAAAGGAGATGATTGTGGACAACAGGAAAAGGAGGACTGAGCACGCCCCCATTCTCATCAACGGGCTGTAGTGGAGCAGGTTGAGAGCTTCAAGTTCCTTGGCATCCACATCACCAACAAACTAACATGGTTCAAGTACACCAAGACAGTCGTGAAGAGGGCATGACAAAAAATATTCCCCCTCAGGAAATTGAAAAGATTTGGCATGGGTCCTCAGATCCTCAAAAGGTTTTACAGCTGCACCATCGAGAGCATCCTGACTGGTTGCGTCACTGCCTGGTATGGCAACCGCTCAGCATCCAGTCGCAATGCACAACAGAGGGTTGTGCGAACGGCCCAGTACATCACCGGGGCCAAGCTTCCTGCCATCCAGGACCTCTATACCAGGCGTTGTCAGAGGATGGCCCTAAAACTTATCAAAGACTCCAGCCACCCTAGTCATAGACTGTTCTCTCTGCTACTGCCCGGTAAGCGATACCGGAGCTCCAAGTCTAGGTCCAAGAGGGTTCTAAAACAGCTTCTACCCCCAAGCCATAAGACTCCAGAAAAGCTAATCAAATGGCTACCCAGACTATTTGCATTGCCCCCCCCCCCCTTCTACGCTACTGATACTCTCTGTTATTACCTATGCATAGTCACTTTAATAACTCTACCTACATGTACATATTACCTACATTTCTTTATTTTATTTTTCTTTATGGGGTGGATCAGCTTTAATATAGCGGATAGATTGTTGCTTCCATCAGTGTAATTGTCTGCATAATTTTCTATCCCCCATATATTTTTTGGGGTTAGTATATATATATATATATACATACAGTACATACATACACATATCCATATACATATACAGTTGAAATCGGAACTCAGTTTTTCACAATTCCTGACATATAATCCAAGTAAAAATTCCCTGTTTTAGGTCAGTTAGGTTCACTACTTCATTTTAGGAATGCGAAATGTCAGAATAATAGTAGAGAGAATGATTTATTTCAGCTTCTATTTCTTTCATCACATTCCCAGTGGGTCAGAAGTTTACATACACTCAATTAGTATTTGGTAGCATTGCCTTTAAATTGTTTAACTTGGGTCAAACGTTTCGGGTAGCCTTCCACAAGCTTCACACAATAAGTTGGGTGAATTTTGGCCCATTCGTCCTGACAGAGCTGGTGTAACTGAGTCAGGTTTGTAGGCCTCCTTGCTCGCACACGCTTTTTCAGTTCTGCCCATAAATTTCCTATAGGATTGAGGGCAGGGATTTGTGATGGCCACTTAAATACCTTGACTTTGATGTTCTTTTGCCGTAACTTTGGAAGTATGCTTGGGGTCATTGTCCATTTGGAAGAACCATTTGCGACCAAGCCTTAACTTCCTGACTGATGTCTGGAGATGTTGCTTCAATATATCCACATCATTTCTTTCCTCATGATGCAATCTATTTTGTGAAGTGCACCTGTCCCTCCTGCAGCAAAGCACCCCCACAACATGATGCTGCCACCCCCACAACATGATGCTGCCACCCCCGTGCTTCACGGTTGGGATGGTGTTCTTCGGCTTGCAAGCATCCCCCTTTTTCCTCCAAATATAGCGGTGGTCATTATGGCCATAGAGTTCTAATTTTATTTCATCATACCAGAGGTACGATCTTTGTCCCCACGTGCAGTTGCAAACCGTAGTCTGGCTTTTTTTAATGGCGGTTTTGGAGCAGTGGCTTCTTCCTTGCTAAGCGGCCAATCAGGCTATGTCAATATAGGACTTGTTTTACTGTGGATATAAATACTTTTGCACCTGTTTCCTCCAGCATCTCCACAAGGTCCTTTGCTGTTGTTCTGGGATTGATTTGCACTTTTCGCACCAAAGTACGTTCATCTCTAGAAGACAGAACGCGTCTCCTTCCTGAGCGGTTTGACGGCTGCATGGTCCCATGGTGGTTATACTTGCGTACTATTGTTTGTACAGATGAACGTGGTACCTTTAGGCGTTTGGAAATTGCTCCCAATGATGAACCAGACTTGTGGAGGTCCAACATTTTTTTTTCTAAGGTCTTGGCTGATTTCTTTTGATTTTCCCATGATGCCAAGCAAGGAGTTTGAAGGTAGGCCTTGAAATACATCCAACGGTACACCTCCAATTGACTCAAATGATGTCAATTAGCCTATCAGAAGCTTCTATAAAAGGTACAGACAACTTAATGTATGTAAACTTCTGACCCACTGAATTATAATTGAAGTAATCTGTCTGTAAACAGTTTTTGGGAAAATTACTTGTGTCATGCACAAAGTAGATGTCCTAACCGATTTGCCAAAACTATAGTTTGTGAACAAGAAATTTGTGGAGTGGATGAAAAACGAGTTTTAATGACTCCAACCTCAGTGTATGTAAACTTCCGACTTCAACAGTATATATATACATAAACGTTCATACATATAAACAAATATATACATACATACACATACACATATACATACATACATACATACACACATACACACACTTTTTTAGAATATACCTTTATTATTCCCCGCAAACCCTACCACCCCTCCCCCAATTGGAGTAAACTAATAAACAATAACACTTGTGCTTTTACTTTCAGTTTATACATACTATACTCATTTTACAGGCACAATCTATTTTACAATAGTTACATGTTGTTGTTTTTGTTGTTTTCATCCTGGCATTCCTCTATTTCTGATGTCCATCCAGTTTGATTTTTATTTGTAACTATGCTATTTGACAACATTTCAAAACCACAACATTTCAAAACCTATAAACATTTGACAGACCCTGTATGTTTTACATTGGTTATCTTGTTGTTATTAGTCCCACCCTTCATTCCCCTTCAACCCCTCCCATCTATCTCTTAACACCATCTATTTTGGATTTCTATTTGCCATATATTTTCCAATTGTGCTGTGATGCTTCAGAATAGTACTGAACCTTTCTGTTCTCATAGCTTCTACAGATAGTAAATTCAAGATAAACATTTTTGCTAAAATAATGATTATATTATTGATCGATTGACTATGACTTTTCAAATCACCCAGTATTGCTATCTGCAGCGTTAGTTCTAGGTAAATGTTGCAATTCTTCAGCCATTCCTGGACCTGTGACCAAAAACGAGCTACATATGGACAGTACCAAAATAAATGATCTGCAGAGCTGAGAAGATTGTATCCCCCATATATATAACATTCTATTGGTTGCCAGAATTTTGTATATTAATTTGAAGTTCTGAATCCGGCGTCGTTTTGCGTGTCAATTCATAGACTATGTGCCATGGAATCGGTATTTTGAAAATCTCTTACCAAATATTTCGCAATTTATATGGTCCTTAAATGACACTGGTATACATTTTTATTTATCACAATTTCTTTAACCATTTTTGGTCTTTAATACAGGGCCTTACTTTTTCCCCCTTGCACTTGCCTCTTCCATTTTTGGGGTACTGCTGCAATTAGTTGCCTGTAGTTTTGGGTAGAGCAGACATTTCCATATGTCTGTGTTAGCTGCATGTGTGACATAACTCCACCACTCCTATTTATGATGTATTTTACAAAGATTATGCCTTTTAAAGATATTTTATAGAAAAATATGTTTTTTATCAATTAGAATATTTGAGTTTAACCATAATATTTGTTGTATTATTTGTTCTGTCTTTCCAGGTGGATTAAACTGAAATTGCAACCAACTTTCTAAGGCTTGTTTAAAAAATAATGATATTGTGTAGATTATTTCATTTTCAAATACCTGAAAGTGAGCAGTTGTAATCCGAATAAAGGGGAAAGGGCCATTCTTGAACATGGAGTGAGACAGTCTTACTAATTTACTAGAAAACCATTTTGGATTTAAGTATAACTTTTGTATGACTGATGCCTTTAGTGAGAGGTCTAATGCTTTAATATTTAATCCCCCCCGAATTTATTTTCATCATATAAATAGGGGCTTTTAATTTTGTCTGGCATGCCATTCCAAATAAATTGAATATTTTTAAGAAAAAAAAGTTCATATCATTCAAAAAGCACGTCACTAGGTGTAGGCAAAACCATAAGCAAATAGGTAAACTGTGATATTACTAAAAAGTTCATCAGGGTGATTTTTCCACAAATAGACAGGTATTTTCCTTTCCATGGTAGCATGATCTTTTTTTATTTTTTTTATTTACTTATTTTTGCTAACTTTCTATAAAAATGTATTGGAGTGAGATCATTTCTTTCTTTCGGGATATGTATACCGAGTATGTCCACATCCCCGTCAACCATTTTATTGGTAAACTACACGGTAGTGTAAAAGGTTTTTTAAATCCAGAGGTTAGAAAAAGTATCACGATCCTCTATGAGCGTGTGGAGGGATTCTAATTGTGGTTTTAAAAGAGAACATGAATCATCAGCGTACAATGACATGGATTTTTAATCCCTTAATATTATTGTTGGATCTAATTTTAACAGCTAACATTTTGATGGCAATAATAAATAGATATGACGATAGTGGACAACTTGGCAGTTTAAAACTTTCTGAGATGTAGCCATTATTTACTATTTTACACCTAGGGTTACGATACATAACTTTAACCCATTTTATAAGAGATTCTCCAAAAATGTATCGCCCATGTAAAAAACCTGTCTGATTAGGATGAATAATATCTGACAAAACCTTTTTAATTCTATGCAGAATGTACCCCCTGTTTATAGCCTATTGTTATTTACTGCTGCTCTTTCATTATTTGTTATTCTTATCTCTTACTTTTTTGGGGTATTTTCTTAAAACTGCATTGTTGGTTAAGGGCTTGAGTATGCAAATTCATCAGCTGTAGTGATCACAATATACTAGCATCTTATCTGGGAAAAACAAAGTTCCAAAGGTTGGGCGTAATATAGTGTATAAGAGGTCATACAATAAGTTTAGTAGTGATTCCTATATAAAGAATATTTGTTAGTATGTGGTATGTAATGAGGAGCAACCAGACGCTGCACATGACACGTTTATGAAATTGCTTATCCCAGTTACTAATAAGCATGCACCAATTAAACAAATGACTGTAAAAACTGTTAAATCTCTGTGGATTGATGAGGAATTAAAAAATTGTATGGTTGAGAGGGATGAGGCAAAAGGAATGGCAAATAAGTCTGGCTGCTCAAACAATTTGCAAATTGAAAAATCACATGAATAAACGGAATAAAAAGAAGAAGTAACTACACTATGAAACAAAGATAAATGACAAAGAATTATAGCAAAAATCTTTGGAGCACCTTAAATAAAATTTTGGGCAAAAAGGCAAACTCAGCTCCATCATTCATTGAATCAGATGGCTCATTCATCACAAACCCCACTGATATTGCCAACTACTTTAATGATTTTTTTAATTGGCAAGATTAGCAAACTTAGGCATGACATGCCAGCAACAAATGCTAACACTACACATCCTAGTATACAGTGGGGCAAAAAAGTATTTAGTCAGCCACCAATTGTGCAAGTTCTCCCACTTACAAAGATGAGAGAGGCCTGTAATTTTCATCATAGGTACACTTCAACTATGACAGACAAAATGAGAGAAAAAAAATCCATAAAATCACATTGTAGGATTTTTAATAAATTTATTTGCAAATTATGGTGGAAAATAAGTATTTGTTTTCAGTTCCTACCGCTTCCACTGGATGTCACCAGTCTTTGGAATTTGTTTGAGGTTATTCCTTTGTTCAATGAAGAAGTACGGCCATCTAGGAACTGCGTAACACTGTTGAGAGTTGCGCAAGACTTGAAAAGTAGCTTGGTTTGTTGTCTTCCTGTATAGACCCGTCTTCAATTTGATAAATTATTAACGTTTAAATATACCTAAAGTTGTATTACAAAAGTAATTTGAAATGTTTTGGCAAAGTTTACAGGCAACTTTTGAAATATTTTGTAGTGACGTTGCGCAATTTGGAAGCTGTTTTTTTCTGGTTCAAACGCGCCAAATAAATGGACATTTTGGATATATATGGACGGAATTAATCGAACAAAAGGACCAATTGTGATATTTATGGGACATATTGGAGTGCCAACAAAAGAAGCTCGTCAAAGGTAAGGCATGTTTTATATTTTATTTCTGCATTTTGTGTAGCGCCTGCAGGGTTGAAATATGCTACCCTCTTTGTTTACTGTTGTGCTATCATCAATAGCTTCTTATGCTCTCACCGAAAAGCCTTTTTAAAATCTGACATGATGGCTGGTGTGGCTTTAATTTAGTATCTTACATGTGTGATTTAATGAAAGTTAGATTTTTATATAATTTTATTTGAATTTGCCGCGCTGCATTTTGGAAGCGTACCCTATACCATAAGAAGTTAACAGTTCCTCTATTCCTATGCACATTCATTCAAGAATTCTAGTCTTAGGATTCAAACACATTTCACTTCATTATACAGTGACAGGGTGGAATACTGTTAGTTATTGCCTTAACATTAATTTGAACGTATAAATCATTTAGTCATTATCTTACCATTACCATAAACATATAAATCATATGGATTTCTATAACAAAGTCTCTCCAACATAAATGAGGTAGAATAAGGAATTCGCCAGGGCAGTTGTCTAGGCCCCTTACTTCTTTCAATCTTTACTAACGAGTAAAGCCAGTGTGTCTATGTATGCGGATGACTCAACACTATACACTGCAAAACATTGTATTTGGGACAAATCATTCACTAAACCCTAAACCTCAACTAAATATTGTAATGAATAATGTGGAAATTGAGCAAGTTGAGGTGACTACTTCTTGGAGTAACCCTGGATTGTAAACTGTCATGGTCAAAACATATTGTTACAACAGTAGCTAAGATGGGGAGAAGTCTGTCCATAATAAAGTGCAGTTCTAACTTCTTAACAGCACTATAAACAAGGCAGGTCCTACAGGCCCTAGTTTTGTCACACCTGGACTACTGTTCAGTTGTGTGGAGAGGTGCCACGAAGAGGGACTTAGAAAAATTGCAATTGGCTCAGAACAGGGCAGTACGGCTGGCCATTAGATGTACACAGAGAGCTAACATTAATGATATGCATGTCAATTTCTCCTGGCTCAAAGTGGAGGAGAGATTGACTTCATCACTACTTGTATTTATGAGAGGTATTGACATATTGAATGCAATGAGCTGTCTTTTTGAACTAGTGGCGCACAGCTCGGACACCCATGCATACCCCACAAGACATGCCACCAGAGGTCTCTTCACATTCCCCAAGTCCAGAACAGACTATGGGAGGTGCACAGTGCTGCATAGAGAAATGACTACATTGAACTCCATTCCATATCAAGTAACTCATGCAAGCAGTAAAATTTGATTTGAAAAAAAGTATAAAAATACACTTTAAGGAACAACGGGGAATGTGTAGCAACAGAAACATAGTTACAGAATTATGCATACACACACACACACGATAGCATACACACTATACACACGTACACATGGATTTTGTGTTGTAGATATGTGGTAGTAGAATTTGATATGTTTTTTGTGTGTGCTGTGCAGATTTGATTCTCATCCATTTTTAGCTAGCAGTGGCTAAAGTTTGAAGTGGCTGTTTAAAGAAACATGTTAATGTGTTGTGAAATCTGTTGTGAATGTATTGTAATCTTTTTAAAATGATATAACTGCCTTCATTTTGACGGACCCCAGGAAGCGTAGCTGCTACCAAACAGGTTGTTAGTATAGTCTTGGAACACCTCATTTGTCAAATACTGCATATTCCTTCAGAGCTCAAATTGTCACCAAAAAGAATGATAATCTCCACCCAACTTTAACCAGGAATGTGTTATGCAACATTGTCTATATGTCATAATAACATGTAATTGTACTTCTAGCTAATTACACAGTTATACATCATGAGATCAGAAGACAACTCTGACCAGCAAACATATTGTTCATGCTCGTCTATGGCTATGGGAATATTCATCATCAAAGTGAAATCCCTTCTTTTTTGATGTAATGACTGTAATACACCAAAAATAGCGGCATGAACAGTTCCAGCTGTATAATTGACATGTATTCTCAATTTTTCCCCTGTGCTTGCAGAACTAGAGGGGATGTGGCAGAGATTGCAGGCCAGGGCATGCCCCTCCTCTCCCGGGGAAGAGAGAACACATGGCCGATAAGGGCTGAGATTTTGGCCCCGGCAAGCACATCAACGACTCGGAGGCCTTTATCAGCATAAATCACAGCCTAGCCCCACTAACTATGGTGAAGCTGTTTTCACAGCCCAAAGCCAAAACAATATGGCCCAGGTGTAGGGAGGGAGCTAGGCAGCCTACATTGTGAGAGGAACGTGATTTATAAGGACAGCTAGGATGTGTATTAACATAAAATACCCTGTGAAATATCCTCAAGTAGCTGCCCAGTATTCCCAAAAGGTTTCTGAGATAGCTTTCTCGTTGTGGCCTTTTGTCTGAAAAATACCTAATTCGAAAAACAATTCCCATTTCCTGTTTAATCCCTGTTATTCCTGAAATCAGAGCATTTTTAACCGGATGACCATAATGACCTGACACAGTGATGACACTGGGAAATTACCAGAGGGTTGGAGATTGCAGCCAACCCCCACACTACCCAAACTCTCCTGCGGCTGCAGAACAGTTAGACCAGTAAATTGCCTGGCTTTTGGTTTATCCATCGAGACTAGGCTGAGAAACCACGTACATGAACAGTCAGTCGTATTTTTTTCTGTCTAAAACCCAGGCTGAGAGGAATGTGCTGATGCTTCTTTTTTTTCTTCGGAGTCTCACATTACAGACCATACTGAAAACTGAACCTCCCTGACCCAATCCTTATTCCTGCCTCCTCCTTCCCTCTGGTCGTGTTGTCATTATCCCTCTATTTGGATGCCATTGTATCCAGGGCAACTAAAGAGTGCAAACCAGAAGACGGAAAGCTGTCTTGTCACAGTGTGCATTGCATCCAAAGCAGTGTTTAAGAAGCCAGAGTTAGTGTTAATTTTCCATATGAAGGAAATGTTTGGGCAGTTGGCTACATTAAAGTTGTTATTCTTTTGTCGAATGAATTTTCTCCAGAGGTGAACCTGTCACTCAGATAACCTAAATTAATTAGGATGTGACACTTAATTATATAATGTTGACTACTGAATATATGACTTCACTTCTACCGGATCACAGATCTAAGCAATTGATATCGACAGACTTTAATCTATTGAACCTAAACCAATGAGGCATTAAAGTCTATATATTGTAATTAAGATAAGGTCTTGGAAAGACCCTCAAATACTTTGCTTATTGAAGGTACCTTATTTAATGCCAAAGCTATTAAAACTTCCAACAGTTCAATATGCTGGGAATGAAAACTGTTTGTTTTTGTGTCTGGCTGTTTAGCGCAGGTAAGACAGTGTAATGAAAAGAAAATAGATTGAAGATGAATTTGATTGACGACAGTAACGAGTGGAATCTTTGGGTTTTGAATTCTTGTAGAATTCTCTAAATTCACTACTGTCTGGCAACTCTTCTCAGAATGTGTTTTTCTTCCTTGTTTATTCAAAATAGCATGACTTGCTGATGAGGTTTAGGACATCATCAGTTGGAAAAACCCAAATATTTCAAGGTCGCAGAAAAGTCAACCATGTGGTCCATGCTCGCTCGCTCTCCCTCTCTCTGTCTTGCTCTCTCTCTCCCCTCTCTCTCTCTAGCGGGTGGAAACAACAGGCAAAAACACACATATACAGTGAGGGAAAAAAGTATTTGATCCCCTGCTGATTTTGTACGTTTGCCCACTGACAAAGAAATGATCCGTCTATAATTTTAATGGTAGATTTATTTGAACAGTGAGAGACAGAATAACAACAACAAAAATCCACAAAAACACATGTCAAAAATGTTATAAATTGATTTGCATTTTAATGAGGGAAATAAGTATTTGACCCCCCTCTCAATCAGAAAGATTTCTGGCTCCCAAGTGTCTTTTATACACACCCCAGGCACATCCAAATACCTAAAATGAACAAGATCAGCACAATGAAATGACAATGGCCATTTTGTTATTCAGCAGGGTGCATGCATAGTTTCAAATACTTTTTATGTCCAGTATTTACAGGCTGTTAAAGGGACAGGGGGTGAAGTGGTAAAGAAGCCTCTGTCACTAACAAGCACCTCTGAGTATAGTTATTTATTTGTCCTGTAGAAAAGCATGAGCAACAGTAGAGACGATGTTCCATTCCCACGAGTAGCAGGCCTAGGCCTAATGTCATTGAATGTTGGAATTATAATGTTTTTTTTCTCTCTTTCTCTTAACTCTAATGAATAGTCTTTCTAAGTCAGTGAGATTTTACACTGAGCATTTAGTACCTTTAGCAGGATTTCTCAGATAAGAAGTTAAACAGCAAAAATGCCTGTTCGGCTGGGAATAGTATTGCAGTACCGTGATGTAAACGTGGCACCCTCCTCTGCCCCCGCCAACTCTTCCCCCTGACTTCCTCCTCTCTGCCAAAACCAGACCGCTCTGCTCACTCAGGCCCTGAGAGGTGACTTGTGTGGCAGAGACGTATATTCCCCTTAAATCACAAAGGGCTGAGAGACAGAGAGAGAGAGAGAGAGAGAGAGAGAGAGAGCACACTGACTCCTGCTGGTAGAACTAGGTATTTGGTATTTTCTTAGGATCCCTACTTGCTGTTGCAAAAGCAACAGCTACTCTTCCCGGGGTCCACACAAAACATGAAACATAATACAGAACATCATTAGACAAGAACAGCTCAAGGACAGAACTACATACATTTTTCTTTTTTAAAGGCACACGTAGCCTACATTTCAATGTATACACACAAACTATATAGGTCAAATAAGGGAGAGGCGTTGTGCCGCGAGGTCTTGCTTTATCTGTTTTTTGAAACCAGGTGTGCTGTTTATTTGAAAAATATGAGATGGAAGGAAGTTCCATGCAATAAGGGCTCTACATAATACTGTACGTTTTCTTGAATTTGTTCTGGATTTGGGGACTATGAAAAGACCCCTTGTGGCATGTCATATCCTGGGCTTTTTAACACATTAATGTTTCTTATAAAAAGAAGAAGTGATGCAGTCAGTCTCTCCTCAACTCTTATCCAAGAGAGACTGGCATGCATAGTATTAATATCAGCCCTCTGATTACAATGAAGAGCGAAACGTGCCGCTCTGTTCTGGGCCAGCTGCAGCTTCTTTCCTTGCAGCACTGACTGCCCTGCGGTACACCACACTTGACATGTTTGACATTAGAGACGCTTCCATTAAAGAAAACCCTTTGAGTTCTATTAGATAGATAGATAGATAGATAGCTCTGAATCCACGAAATGGCAGAGGTTGAAAAGCCATTACACTTAAGTTTTCTCGATAACAAGGTCATGGTCAATAATATCAAAGGCTGCACTGAAATCTAACAGTACAGCTCCCACAATCTTCCTATGATCAATTTCGTTCAAACAATCACCAGTCATTTGTGTCAATGCAGTACATGTTGCCCTTCTCTGTTGTTCATTTGTTTACAGAAAAATAGCATTGTATTTGGTCAAACACAATTTTTTTCCCCCAACAGTTTGCTAAGAGCTGGCAGCAAGCTCATAGGCCTGCTGTTAGAACCAGTAAAGGTGGCTTTACCACTCTTGGGTAGCGGAATTACGTTGGCTTCCCTCCAGGCCCGAGGACAAAGACTTTTCTCTAGGCTCAGATTAAAAATATGACAGATAGGAGTGGATATAGAGTCAGCTACCATCCTCTGTAGCTTTCCATCTAAGTTGTCAATGCCAGGAGGTTTGTCATTATTGATCGTTAACAATAATTTTTCCACCTCTCCCACACTAACTTTACAAAACTCAAACTTGCACTGCTTTTCTTTCATTATTTGTTATTTTTTTATACATGAATATAATTGCTCACTGTTTGTCGATAATGAAAACAGATAGATAGATAAATAGATAGATAGATAGATAGATAGATAGATAGATAGATAGATAGATAGATACTGTAGATAGATGCTGTAGATAGATACTAGGGTACACTCGCTGGGGAAACTAATTGGAAGTAGAAGCAGCACCCTGCCTTGGACGGCTCAGTCTAGCTAGCTACACTACTGGGCATGTTAACTCAAACTATCGTCAGACGGTTTGTCAAATGGCCGCTGCCTGCAAAAAAACATGAAACTTGAAACTGAAATTGAAACTGATACTGCCAATTGGAAGTAAATATGTCCATTGTGAAAACCATCAACAACCAGAACTTCAATAGAAACATGTGCTGCTACTTCCCGTCCTTACATAGTCGCCATAGAAATGAACATAACAGATTGCATGTACAGAAATAAAGGAAATGGGCAGCATATAAAATGGTAATGGAATACACCCTACCCTGAAAGCAAGCAATTAAATCGCTCACTACAGTATGAAAAACAAAGACGGGGCGATTTGGGGGTTGAAATGAATGTGATGTTGACATAAACCTACATTTGCCACTATCCCCATGATGCGGTCTGAGGATAAATTTTTAGGCCAGTTGTTTTCCCCCTCAAAAATGTAACGCTCTACGGGCCCATTCTACCCAATGGTTTCGCAGTATCCTGGAAACAGCAGCACATTACCAGCCACAGCACTGAAGGAAAAACTCTGTTTACATCCCAAGTGGCACACTATTCCCTACATAGTGCACTACCTTTGAACAGGCACTGGTCAAAATATGAATAATGGTAATAGGATGCCATTTGGGATGAAGCACTTGCCTTGATTCTACAGAAGAACACACTGTCCCCCCATCAAAATCACCCACATTAACAGATTTGCCCTGCAAATGATAGGCAAATTAATCCAAGGCACTCAGGATTCTCATAAACCTCTGTCTGTCAACAACTCAGAGGGTGTTGGGTTTGGTTGGGGTTTGCGTCGGAGATGGAGCTGAAACGCAGATATCTCATTGGCACGTGTGACAGGGATAGAGAGTGAGGAGGTGCTATATTTGGCCTTGGGCTAGTGTGTCGTCGTAGGGGATGTTGTTGGGAGTGTTCGGCATTAGAGCACCCCTACCCACCCATGCAAAATCCCTTTTCACCATCACCGATGCTTACCAATGATATTTGTCATAAATCTGGCCAAGCACAGATGGGATTTACACAAGGAGCAAAACATGAATTGGTTGTGGGCCGAAAAAATCAGAAAAATAACCTGTCCACCGTTATCCATCTTAGAATCACTCAAATCCTTACTCTAAGTTATTCAACATAACTGCCAGCAAGCCTATCCCACTGGATTAAGTCCCACTGGATTAAATCCCACTGGATTAAATCCCACTGGATTAAGTCCCACTGGATTAAGTCCCACTGGATTCAGTTAGAGGGAGTTTTTTCTTGGAAGCTGCATAAATGTGTACGTCAAATTTGTCTTAATAGGGCGCTGGGCCACCACCACGACCTGCAAGATCTGATTCAATGCGCCTTTGCATAGATTCTACAAGTGTCTGGAACTCTTTTAGAGGGATGCGAGCATGCAACATCATTCTTCCGTGAAAATAATCCAGAATTTGGTGTTTTGTTGATGCTGGTGGAAAACGCTGTCTCAGGCGGTGCTCCAGAATCTCCCATAAGTGTTTAATTGGGTTGAGGTCTAGTGACTGAGACACACACACTTTAAACCACCTATGTATGCACTTACTTCAAAGTTACTGAGATCTCTTCAAATAGCCATGGTAGCCAATATATTGGGCAATGGAATTTTTATACATAAACCTAAGCATGATGGGATGTTAATTGCTTAATTAACTCCGGAACCACGCCTGCTTTCATTGTCATTTGTATCCCTAATTTATCACCTGAAAGCACCTGCTTTCAATATACTTTGTGTCCCTCATATACTAAAATGTTTCCATTATTTTGGCGGTTACCTGTATGTTGATACTGCTCAGTGAGAAGTTTGTCATAATTTCCTATGAGGTCAATTACAGTCAGAGGATCTCAACATATTGAAAACTGTGTTGAGCGCATTTGTACAGAGTTGATAGGGTCATTCCGGGTCTGTAATGGCACACAGTGTAGAATGGGCTGATTCCACTCAGGCCCTGGCAGGGCAGCCAACCACAAATGCTTCTTGTGAAATTCTTTATCCAGGGATTCTCAGCCACCCTGTAGAATGTGTTTGCTTTGAGATGAGTGAGTGAGTGAGAGAGAGTACAGGGTACTGTGTATAGTATACAATGTGTATGTGTGTGTGTATGCACATGTGCGTCATACATTGGGAAAAAGTCCTCCAGTGACTTGATGACATGTGAAGAATATGTCTGTATGTTACAACTGTATAAGCGAGGATTACTCAAGCATCTCTCAAAGATATCTGAATGATCTCTAACGTCAGGGTCAAATATTCTCTGTTGGAGTGCTTGTGGGGCTGTGAAGTGACATTATGACTTCATGTGTGACAGTAAGATGAGTGGAAGGAGCCAAGCGGCAGATCTGGGGCCAGCAGACGCCACAGATGTCCTTGGCTGACCACCTCGGATCCTGTCCTCAGGCCAGTTCCCTAACATTGACTCACTCACGCACAGAGAAACCAGAGGAAGGAGTGAGGTTCTGAACCCTGCAGACGCCTGATGATAGCAATAACATTCACCCCATATTGCTACACTGGGAACCTGTCCATTCATTGTCCATCAGCCTCATAAGACGTAAATGCTGAAAGTGGTCGTGGAAAAATCAAAACACTGTTTTGAATAGATTACAAAATCTGAGCATTAGATGTTCCTTATGCGTTTATCTCCAGGGAACACTTAAAATATTAGCTGACTGTCTCATTTGAAGGAATATGCCTACAACCAAAAACTGTATACCGGTATTGAAGACAAGAAGCCTGCTAATTAAGCTAGTCTTTCTAGTGCACAGTACCATCTAGTGGCGATGACTATGTGAATCAGGATGTGTCCTGTGCTGGCTATAGTGTACATTGTATAAAATATGAGGGGTACTTAACCGAGACGCCAAGAGGTCCGAACCTCTTGATGAGGTCGCTAGGTGTTTGGTTAAGGTCACTACAATATGTTGTTTTTGGGGCGGCAGGATAGCCTAGTGGTTAGAACGTAACCGAAAGGTTGCAAGTTCGAATCCCCGAACTGACAAGGTACAAATCTGTCGTTCTGCCCCTGAACAGGCAGTTAACCCACTGTTCCTAGGCTGTCATTGAAAATAAGAATTTGTTCTTAACTGACTTGCCTAGTTAAATAAAGGTAAAAAAATATATTTACAAATCTAGGTGTGTAGTAGTGTGAGCATGTGCTTCAAATTTCAAGCCACATCTTGGAACTCAGAAGAACCCACGTAATGTGGATCAGACTACTACCACCCAGTCTCAGACAACCCAGTCGGGGCGTAGTGGAGGATCGAGGAAGAGGTCAACCGTGGGTGGAAGTTCCTTCCGGATCAGGCGAGCCAAGTCAACCAGACTAGACCAGACCAGACCAGTGCCTGCTCAGCAGAATTACCTTCTCACTAGGCGAGACTCACTACATTCATCGTGGACACCAAACATTAGATCCAGACAATCCAGGGTAGCCCACCAACATTCTTCGCTCTTCTTGGCCCATCAAAGTTCAATTTGTTGATGACTGACATAATGTAAGAGAATATTGTATTAAAATAATGTTCCTAGAGATAATCTAGTAGTTCTGTCAACTCAGCAACACAGAGGTCAGGGAGCCTTTAATTGTTTTCAGCAAAAGCATACCCGTCATCTATAGGATAACGGCAATGGTCTCCCAGTATTGTTACAGCTAGGGAGTATACCAGGATGACGAGCATCTGAGCAATAAGAGTGGAAATAACTGAAGTAGTGGGGGGGGGGGGGGGGGGGGGGCGTCAACGTAAATAGTCCGGTGGCGATTTTAATAATTGTTCAGCAGTCTTATGGCTTGGGGGTAGAAGCTGTTGAGAAGCCTTTTGGTCCTAGAGACTTGGTGTTCCGGTACTGCTTGCCGTGTGGTAGCAGAGTAAACAGTCTATAACTTGGGTGACTGGAGTCTGACAATTTTTGTATATATTTATTTTTTTATTCTGATTTCTCAAGGGGTGCTGTAGCAATCTCAGCACCCCCATTTCTCACAGCTATGGTAGTGGGTGTAGAATTGATAAAGATAAACTTAGTTTGCTTAGAACCAGCGCTCCATGAAGAGCATGTCATCAATGACACCTCTCCAGCAATCTTCTCCATTTCATTCCAGGACGAGCCAATCTTTCAGTGCTCCTCATTTGTGTCATGTCTCCATGTTTTAGGTCATCCGCTCTTCCTTTACCTTCCTTCTATAGAAGAAAGGAAGTGAAACATTTTCTTTCTTTACATGTGAGTACACCACAAGAAGATGTCAATAATCAATACACTAAGTTATTCCCCCAAAAGGTGGCAGTATGACCTAAATCAATTACCTGAACTTGTACTGGGTGTGGGGTGAGCCTAGACAAAGTATTGAACTTTAAACTGATCACCAAAATAAAACAGAACAAATATTTAAACTAATCAAATGTATTTAGGTTTTTATTCATGTACAGTGGCCAGACGGTCTGGTCCAAGGCTACAGACTTGGCTTCAAGATCAAATTAATACAGAGAGATTTATTTTTCCAATGATTTTATTTGACAGTTAAAAATAAGGTTGACAATTAAATCATCTTATAAATGTACACGTCACTTGTAAAACAAGTCGTAGGCATATTTAATTATCAGAAATCTCCTAATAAATCACTTATTTTTCAAAATGACTAAATATACAGATCTTTTATACGGCTATATCCTCATTGACATCATCAAAAGCGCAATTAGCTTGTTTCTGCTTTGAGCTGTTGAAGAAAGGGGGTGCCTCTCGATTCACCCCGGGGAAAACGCTTCATTAAAATGCAATGGCTTCTTAGTATCTGAGGTTCGAGAGGAAAACAAAGCAGTCTACATTGTGTCCTTTAGTAGTACACAAAATAACTAAAATAAATATCTGTGGCCATATGGCTTTTTACCTGCTTGCTTAAGTCCACTGTATAACTGAGTCCACCTGTGTACCATAACTAATACCATGACTATGGACACTACAGAAAGACACAAATGAAACTCCTGACCTGAACCCCAAATGATCAAACGTGCATACAGTACATACAAATATATTTGCACGTTCTTACTAAAACCCGAAAACATAGTGTCTGATTAATTGTCTGCATAAGGGATCATATTCCTAGACAGTTGTTGAAAATGTCCAACTGCAGTGATGGGAGGTTCACAGGTCTCAGAAAAAACAACAAAGAAGTCTATTTATTCCGCTCTCTCCTGCTCCCCTGGCCTGGATCGAACCGCGGCCCTTGTGTGATGTCAATGCTCTGCGGTATCAGATTTGTCCTTACTGGCAATATCGAGCAGATCCCTCACATTGATTACAGTGAGGTTTATATTTTTATGCCGTCTCGCGTAGGGATTTGTACCTTGATGTTAAACCGGCGTATCTTGTTACAGCTCTCATACGACTACAAAATTACCATAGTTGAAGCCAACATTTGAGACACATTCTGAGAAAAGTGTAACGACCCAGCTAACAGAACATGGGCCAAGATTTTTTTTTTTTTTTTTACAAAGAGGCTCTATTGCAAAGGTAGGTCTTATGAGCCCCAAATGATGTGCTAACCTCAGAGGCCGAGCCAATTCACAGAAAGTACATGATTATCATAGTGAGGTCATGCCATTAAAAGAAAGATGTTGCTACTTGAAAACACTTTTCTAGAAGGGACAACATTTCAAAACAGGGACAAAAGCAATATGAAACTCTGGACAAGGTCAAAGAAAGTTGATTGTTCAATGACAAAGCAATCTGAACATAGCAGGCTCCTACGTGAAGTTCTGCGTTTGAGAACGTTTACAATAGTCATAGCTAATGCTACGGTACCACATGAAATATGGGAAGAATCAAGGTCTAGTCTGTATTGCACATAAATACATTGTAAGTTGAGAGAAATGCTTATTCAAGTTTGCATAAAATGTTCAATACATTCCCAGCACAGTATGAATCAACTGTTGAAGCTAAAATGGATGAAGTTCAAATGATGCCTACGCAGAAAAAAACTAAAATGATAGCGTAACCACGATGACAATAGCATGGTACAGGTCTTTCCATCTCCAGCTTAACTGTCCACCAACAAGTACGGTGTTCTATGTTGTTGTTGTTTTTAGGCCACATTAAGGCTCGAGGGGAATTGAACTTCACTACCGTCTGGTTGGCTTCTTCGCGATATGGCCGGCAGTCAAATGAGTGAGCAGCAGCAGTTTGTCGGGAACCCTCCTGCAAAGACACCCTCGCCCCTCTACCATCCCTACAGAGCAGTTAAAAGAGAAGATACTTCTAACCCCTCATACGGGGTCACGTAGTTTTCATCCCCCCCTAATGGTTAAGGTTAGGATTGGGGGTCTGGTGGTTAAGGGAAACAACTCCTACCCTCTTGCCATCCCCATGGCAGCCCAGGCTCAGAGGCATATTGGTGCAGCTACTGCTCAGAGAGTCAGCTTGGCCTGGCTTTTGTTTGTGTGGGAGGAAGGGGATGGATTACGGTCTGCGTGCTGAATGGACTAAGCTCTGGTCAGCTAACTTTACGCTGGGTCGGCTGGCTGGGGCTCAGAATCCGCATCGACAGCCGGATACAAGGGGATCCAAAATTAGCTTGACCACCCTGCTCGTGAGGACTATAGGTCCGTCTAGTGAAGCCTCAGGTTATGGGGGGGGGGGGGGGGAGGCAAAGTGCTTGGAGAGAGAGAGAGAGGTGGAACAGCAAAAAGGCCAATGTGAAGGATAAAGGAGCACCTCGGGGGCAGTGAGGTGCCACCTAAGACAGGCAAGCACATGTTGTACAATTCCATGAGTGTACAAGACGTCGGGAACACCTGCTGTTTCCGTGAGACTGACCAGGTGAACGCTATGATCCCGTATTGACGTCACTTGTTAAATCCACTTCAACGTCAGTGTAGATGAAAAGGGAGGAGACTGGTTAAAAGAAGGATTTTTTATTAAGCCTCGAGACAAATGAGACATGGATTGTGTTTGCGTGCCATTCAGAAGGTGAATGTACAAGACAAACGATTTTAAGCGCCTTTGAACGGGGTATGGTAGAGGTGCCAGGCGCTCCGGTTTCAGTGTGTCAAGAACTGCGACGCTGGTTAGGTTTTTCCACGCTCAACAGTTTCCTGTGTGTATCAAGAATGTTCTACCACCCAGAGGACATTCAGACAATTTGACACAACTGTGGGAAGCATTGGAGTCAACATGGGCCAGCATTCCTGTGGAACGCTTTGAACAACTTGTAGAGGACATGCCCCGACGAATCGAGGCTGCAACTAAATATTAGGAAGGTGTTCCTAATGTTTTGTACACTCGTGTATATTAAAAACAGAGGCATACTCCAATCATCTTCACATTTCACCTCAGGATTGTTATGTGGCACAGCATGAGGGCTGGGCTCTAATCATAGTCACTTTACAGTACATACAACAACAACAAAAAACAGGTGAGGGGGACAACACGTGGAAAACAGCCATGAAAACACCACAGTAAATTTGAACTTCAACAACTGACAAGACAAACGATCGGAAAAGGCAGCAGTATACTTAGGATTTTTTTTATAGATCTATGAAAAGATTATTCCTGATTCTAGAGAAAGGAGGCTTTAGCAGTAAAACTAGAGTTTTCCCCCTAGGATTTTGTTTTGTTTTCTTCCTTGAAGGCACACAAACTACTACGCAAATATAATCAAGTGTGCAAAAAAAGCTTATTAAAAGAATTAGAATGAGAAAAATAGTTTGTATTTCACTTGAGGGAGGATCAAGGTAGGAATCTATGACGGGGGGGGGGGGGGGGGGGGATGTGCTTTACAACCGATCCAAATTACTCTGCGATTTATATTGGCACTTAGTTACCGTTAGTGCAGACGCAGACACCTTGCAAATGCCATGCAGTTCACACCTGCAGTGTCTCACATCTGGGTTGGGAGGGCAATTCTGCTGTGATTTGGGTCATTTTTGCAGGGGGGGGAGGGTAGAGGTCTCAGTGGACAGTGTGACTCCAGAGTTAGTGTGGTGAGTGACACAGAACACCCTTCTCAGAGTGAGTGGTCTGGTCTGGCTAGATCAATCAAATCGACCAACCTTCCCACAGTGAAGTCACGCATTCAAAAATATATCACACTCTTTAATGGTAGACATTGAAAAGCAGCACTTTGGAGTCTCTCCCTTCTGTTATTCATCTCTTATAATTCCCCAGATCACCTCTCCGTTTTAAAGAGCAGTGGTAAAGCCATTATCCAGGGTTCCTCTTATCCAGTCCGGTCTCTCCATCACCCCTCCTCTTCACCCCTACTCACCTGGGACCTAGTTAATGGGGGCTTGCGGGTTGACGATGACCTGGATGACAAAGTCCTTCTGGATCTTGGTGTCCTGCAGGCGGGTCTTGTCCGTGAGCAGCTTGCCCGAGAAGAACCAGCGCTGGTGGGCTGTGTCGATGTCCTCCTGGGCCTGCAGCTGCTTCTTCAGCTGCCCGATGGGGTCGGCCATGCTGGCGCTGAGGCGCAGGTCCTTGCCCGTGGAAAGGCGCACCTTGAGCTGGAACTCCTTCTTGGGGGCAGCGGTGGGCTCGGGGTTGTCACCGGGGTCCTCGTCGCTGCGCTCGGAGATCAGGTTGACCGGAGGGGCCAGGCAGTAAACGGGCAGCTGGTAGCAGCTACCTAGCTCATCATAACACTCCGTCAGGGACCCTGGAACACACAAAGGAAAAACATGTTTGGGTTGTTAAATGTGTTATTTCACAACTGCAGACAGTTGTCTTGACTCAGGCATGAATCAAAGAAACATATTTTATTATCAGGTTAATAGTTGTCCAATCAGAGCATGGTGTAATATCGTCATTGTTCCAAACCAAATGTACCGACAGCCTATTCAGGTTTCATAATGTGCCCCCGGGGATGATAGCTTCCCTCATAACACAGTTCTGCAGTGTAATGCTGGCTCCATCACCATGGCATGAACCAGGTCTCGTCTGTGGTCCTCACCGTGAGGCAGTGTGATGCTGGCTCCATCCACTATGGCCTGGGCCAGCTCGTGGTCGTTGCACTCCAGGGCCACAGTGGCCGCCTTCAGGGCATCCCATATCTCCTTGCGTCCCTCGAAGGCCGGCGCCGTGTCCCAGAACTCATCCCTCTTACTGCGGAGCTGGCCCTCCGTCATGGGGTAGTCACTCTTCCACTTGGGCTTGTCCTTCTTGAGGGGCTCATTGCGACCTGCAGGGAAGAATCAACAGATGTTTTTTTGTAGTATCAACCTATAGACTATGTGCCACAGTATTGTTACACAGCTTGCATTGAAACAAGTACGGTTTTAGTCACATGCTTAGGTAATATACAGTACTGTATACTGGGTTACATCCCATATAGGCTTGGGTGGTATACCATATACAATGGGTGGGAGGGGTCCTTGTGTGCACTGACGGTAATACCATATACCCCGATATGGTACAGGAACCATATGAAAATCTGCATAGTGCCCAACCCTAGTGCCGATACCCATTATAGCCTATACATTACCAGGGTTCGTTCTGAATCAAAAGTGGCTTAGGTGGTGGGCGTGGCAGGGGGCACGGCTAAATGTTCACACAGCACATCTTGGCAGCGTAGAGAAAACAATTTTATTTTTAAAGCCAATTTCTAGCAATTCCACAAATTTCCCCATGGAGCTAAGAGAAATGTCCTCAAATTATATGCATTTTACCATGGCTAATGCAGTGTTGTTTGCTCAAACAATCTCTTCACCTGGACTGTCTAGCTTTTATTTTGGTGATTGTAACATGCTCACCACACCTCTCGCATTACTTCGCGGGAGTTCCAAATAAATTGACACATATTGTTATTCAATAATTTCATCCAAACCGCTCACATGCGTCAACGAGCATCTGGGCACTAAAATAGAAGTTGGTTCTATTTTTGATGCTCCCATCTCCTCATTGGTTTTTAGGAGCATATATCCATGAGGGTGATTGAAAGCTGAACTGAGGTCCACACACCAGTCCAGTTTGTGGTGGCAATGCACCTTAAAAAGTTGGTTGCCAACCGCCATAAAGTCCACAGAAAAAGAAGACCGAAGGAGGAGAGATTACCAGAAACTAACAACGTTTACCTTTTTATCTGTGGATTAATTGTCAGAGTAGAGGACCTTGTGCATTTCAGGTAAAATAACAGCCCAATGTTTATATCTCAGGACAAATTAGCTACCAAGAGCAAGCTAGTTAGCTAAATTGCCATGAGTGGTTTCATGCAAATTCTGTCCGAAATTAATATAGTTGTTTCAGAGTTTGCTTTGATATTTCAACCTGCGTGTCCTGATGGCGTCTGGTGTGGCTGGACAAAATCACAATACGTGCCATGGCGCACACGCGTGCCCAGTCTAATCAGCATGTTAATTCTCAAATATTAGAATAAAAATATGTAGAAAATATCTATATTATGTGTTTTAGTCATTTAAGTTGATGTCATGGCAACGTTAGCTAGCTAAACTCATGCGCAGAAACACGCCATCAGGTCTAACGGTACAGGCCGTCAAATCAGAGGCAATCCTTTGATATAAAGTTGTTTTTGACCAAAACAACGTGCCAGTTTGTCACTTTCACAAGGTCGGAGTAATAACATGTTCGACTACTTAAGACATTGGCTCAAATCCAGGTTGTGCCTTTAGGAAGAATATCACTTCTCTCTGACTTCTCAAACCCCAAACCCAGGCCTGGTCTGGTCTGCTTGGTATGTTTTGCAAGAGTTCCTGGAAGTCTGGCGATGTTGCCCCTCTGAGTTTACAATCTCTGTGGTTAAGTTGCACATTATTGTTTTTAACATGTGTGAGTTTAGCTAGCTAACGTTGCCATGATCTCGCCTACAAGTGTGAGCTGGGATTTCTATTGGAGAAGCAGTTTTTGCCCAACTGTATTGTGTAACCAGATTTTTCTGCCATTGAAAGCATGTAAATTCAACAACAAAATTTGGGGTGGCAAAAACTTTCAGTGTAAACTTAAAATGACTCTCTCCTTCACTGTAGCCAACATGAGTAAAACATTTAAACGTGTTAACCCTCGCAGGGCTGCAGACCCAGACGGCATCCCCGGCCGAGTCCTCAGAGCATGCACAGACCAGCTGGCTGGTGTGTTTACAGACATATTCAATCAATCCTAAACCCAGTCTGCTGTCCCCACATGCTTCAAGAGGGCCACCATTGTTCCTGTTCCCAAAAAAGCTAAGGTAACTGAGCTAAATGACTACTGCTCTGTAGCACTCACTTCTGTCATCATGAAGTGCTTTGAGAGACTAGTCAAGGACCATATCACCTCCACACTACCTGACACCCTAGACCCACTCCAATTTGCTTACCGCTCCAATAGGTCCACAGACAACGCAATCGCCATTACACTGCACACTGCCCTAACCCATCTGGACAAGAGGAATACCTATGTAAGAATGCTGTTCATTGAATACAGCTCAGCATTTAACACCATAGTACCCTCCAAACTCGCCATTAACCTCGAGACCATGGGTCTCGACTCCGCCCTGTGCAACTGGATCCTGGACTTCCTGACGGGCCACCCCCAGGTGGTGAGGGTAGGTAACAACATCTCCAGCCCGCTAACCCTCAACACTGGGTCCCCACAAGGGAGCGTTCTAAGCCCTGTCCTGTACTCCCTGTTCACACACGACTGCGTGGCCATGCACGCCTCCCAACTCAATCATCAAGTTTGCAGACGACACTAGAGTGGTGGGCTTGATTACCAACAACGACGAGACGGCCTACAGGGAGGAGGTGAGGGCCCTCGGAGTGTGGTGTCAGGAAAATAACCTCACATTCAATGTCAACAAAACAACGGAGATGATTGTGGACTTCAGGAAAACAGCAGAGGGAGCAGCCCCCCTATCCACATCGATGGGACAGTAGTGAAGAAGGTGGAAAGTTCCTTGGCATACACATCACGGACAAACTGAAAGGGTCCACCCACACAGACAGCGTGGTGAAGAATGCGCAGCAGCGCCTCTTCAACCTCAGGAGGCTGAAGAAATTCGGCTTGTCACCAAAAACACTCAAAACTTTTACAGATGCACAATCGAGAGCATCCTGTCAGGCTGTATCACCGCCTGGTACGGCAGCTGCTCCACCCATAACCATAAGGCTCTCCAGAGGGTAGTGAGGTCTGCACAACGCATCACCGGGTGCAAACTACCTGCCCTCCAGGACACCTACACCACCCGATGTCACAGGCAGGCCAAAAAGATCATCAAGGACAACAACCACCCGAGCCACTGCCTGTTCACCCCGCTATCATCCAGAAGACGAGGTCAGTACAGGTGCATCAACGCGGGGACCGAGAGACTGAAAAACAGCCTCTATCTCAAGACCATCAGACTGTTAAACAGCCATCACTAACATTGAGTGGCTGCTGAAAACATACTGACTCAACTCTAGCCACTTTTATAATGGAAAAATTGATGTAATCAAGTTCATCACTAGCCACTTTATATAATGCTTACATACCCTACATTACTCATCTCATATGTATCTACTGCATCTTGCCTATGCCGTTCGGGCACCACTCATTCATATATTTTTATGTACATATTCTTATTCATTCCATTACACTTGTGTGTATAAGGTAGTTGTGAAATTGTTAGGTTATATTACTTGTTAGATATCACTGCGTGGCCGGAACTAGAAGCACAAGCATTTCGCTACACTTGCATTAACATCTGCTAACCATGTGTATGTGACAAATACAATTTGATTTGAGCAACTCTCAAAGTTACATCCGAGGCATGTCCAAGGAATCCACGTAATAAATATGTTAACATCTAGGTATGGGGGCATGGTGTACTTTGCACATCGATGGCTATACAATCTAGCACCTGATAGGGAATGTTTGCTGCCTACAGTGCACTTGGAAAGTGTTCAGACCTTCACTTTTTTCCAAATTTTGTTACATTACAGCATTCTTCTAAAATTGATTGCTTTTCCTCATTAATCTGCACAATACCCCTTAATGACAAAGCGAAAACAGAATTAACCTAAGCACACGTGGCTTCGGAACAAGTCTGAATGTCCTTGAATGACCCAGCCAGAGCCCGGACTTGAACCCGATCTAACATCTGTGGAGAGATCTGAAAATAGCTGTGCAGCGACGTTCCCCATCCAACCGAACAGAGTTTAATAGGATCTGTAGAGAAGAATTGGAAAAACTACCCAAATACAGGTGTGCCCAAGCTTGTAGCGTCATACCCAATAAGACTGGAGGCTGTAATCGCTGCCAAAAGGTAAAGGGTCTGAATGCTTACGTAAATGTGAAATCAGTTTTTATTTGTAGTAAAACCTGTTTTTGTCTTTGTCATTATGGGGTATTGTGTGTTGTATTGGGGGCTCCCGAGTGGCACAGTGGTCTACGACACTGCTTCTCATTGCAAGAGGCGTCACTGCAGTACCTGGTTTGAATCCAGGCTGCATCACATCCGGACGTGATTGGGAGTCCCATAGGGTAGCGCACAATTGGCCCAGCGTCATCTGGGTTTGGCTGTCATAAGAATTTGTTCTAACTGATTTGCCCAGTTAAATAAAAAGGTTAAACAAAATAAAAATACCCCAAAATATATAAATAAAAAAGGGAAAAGGGATTTAATCAATTTTAGTACAGGGCTGTAATGTAACAAAATGTGGAAAAAGTCACAGGGTCTGAATACTTTCCAAATGCACTACATGTCTGGCCTGTCAAGTGTCGATGGTTCTGGAAGACATGAAAGGGCAAGGGGTGTCCCACATCACCTCTGCAAAGGCTGCAATCCAGGCACTTTTCACTTCCTTCAACTGTTGGCTGCAAGCAGTTTCTATAACACATGTTCAAGTAGAACAGACTACACAGTAGATAGGTAAGAATACTTCAATACCAGCAGCCATTGATTTGATAAAGCCATTCATATTTATACAAAAACCTTTTGATTTTCGATGCAAGGTGAATAATAACCTAGTAAAATAATGTTTGAGGGGGCTTAAACAATGGGGGGGGGGGGGCATTACCATGTGGAAAGAGAGCAAAAAATGTTGTGGTGTCAATGCCTGGTATAGCATGACATTATAATAGGATATTCAATAGCCTCCATACAATAAGGTCATAGTACCATATTGCTAGGTGTAGCAGACACATGAAAAGGCTAGAGTCCTTAAAACTGCCCTACAAAAGATACTCAGGAAGCTGATAGACATGACTTTGCTCTGGCTATGCCACAGCCTGCCGTGGCAGCGTTAGATATTCCATGAGGACTAATACACCTATAATCCATTCATCATCAACATTATAACAAAGTCCTCCCCTCTTTGCCAGAACCAGGGCAGAAAGGTGAGCCATAAAACATCTCCTGCACATCTATCATTCCAGTGTTTATTTGCTATATTGTAATTTACTTCGCCACCATGGCCTATTTATTGCCTTACCTCCCTTATCCTACCTCATTTGCACACACTGTATAGACTTTTTCTACTGTATGTTTGTTTTACTCCATGTGTAACTCATGTGTCACACTGCTTTGCTTTATTCTTGGCCAGGTCACAGTTGTAAATGAGAACATGTTCTCAACTAGCCTACCTGGTTAAATAAAAGGTGAAAAAAAACTGAGCGATCTAAACTCTGCACATTTGCATGCGAGAGCAAAGGAGGCATTCCGAGCATACAGTGGAGTTGAATGCCTGAATATTTCCCTTTCTGTGCCATTCCCGGTCCAGATATTGTTTGGCACCCTCGGCGTTGCACCGGGTACACAAAGTATGGGAGTTGTGCATTCCTATTCCCCAAACGTCTCACTTGGCACTGATACAACAGTTAACAAGATATTTACGGAGTGTTTGGGCCTGCCCGTCTGGAGAATCTCTCTCTACATTGCCCCCCCCCCCCCAAACACACACCCACCCTATCAATGTTTATAATTAGGGCATGCAGACAGTACTGCACATGTACATCTGAAACATTAGCCGTGCTTAGCATTGGATTAGCACTGCACACCTCGCGGGGCAGCCCTGCCAGGAAAACACTTTTCAGCACCAGGCTGGCCCAGCATACAGAGATTCTAAAGTGCATCCTGTCTCGGTCTGTAACACATAACCTAAAGGAGAGACGGCTTAATTGGACTCCGGCAGACAGCTGACAAGTGGCTCTCAGAATGGCAGAGAGAGAGGAGGGTCCCCGGTCTCCCAGGACATTGTGCCAAACTGAGCAGCTGGATTTTAGTCGGCACCGAAGCGTGGCTTCGGCACAGACTGCCGCAGGTACTAAACAGGCCTAAGCCAGGTTAGCTTGCACCCGAGCGAGCATTTAAACAGGTTCAAAGAAAGGAGAATATGGAGCCGATGATTGTGGTCCTAAAATGACCAGCTAGAGGTCTTGCTGATCTTCATTGTCAAGTAGCCGAACTAAGGGCAGCAAGGAGGGGCAACAAAGACAGTTGCCAAGTATCTAAAAGGTTGCCTTTCCTCCAAACAAATTATTTATAGTGCAGGCAGCTTACAAGGAGTAACTAAATCGGGTGGGGGGGGGGAACACACGCTGTAGGATTTGTAGGGCGTGTAACGTTGGGTCTTCCTACTAGCACTCAGGCAGGGTGGTGGAGAAGTCTACAAGAGCTGTTGGATTAGGCAGCACACAGGACCAAGACACACAGCTGTGTGTGTAACACTATGATGACGTAAGGGACACGATACATGTTCAACTCAACATACAGGCTAATAAGTCTTGGAAAAAAAGACCGGAAGACTTACCAGTCATCATATACAGAGCCTTCAGAAAGTATTTACGCCCCTTGACTTTTTCCACAATTTGTTGTGCTACATCCTGAATTTAACATGGATCAAATTGAAGTTTTTGGTCACTGGGCTACACATGTCAAAGTAGAGTCAAAAAGTATTATGGCAAGCCTAAACAAGTTCAGGAGTAAAAATGTCCTTAACAAGCCACAAGTTGAATGGCTGTGATAGGAGGAAATGGAAGATGGCGCAACAGCATTGTAGTTACACCACAATACTAAGCTAATTGACAGAGTGAAAAGGAAGCCTGTACAGAATTTTAATAAACATTCCAAAAGATGCATCCTGTTTGCAACAAGGCACTAAAGTATACTGCAAAAAAAGTGTCAAAGCAATTAAACTTTGTCCTGAATACAAAGTGTTATGTTTGGGGCAAATCCAATACATTACTGAGTACTACTTGCCATATTTTCAAGCATGGCGGTGGCTGCACATTGTTCTGTGCAATGTTGCTTTGAAGCTGCGTACGTGTGCTTCTCCCCTCAGACTGCCATCCAGAAGAAATATTAACCAGCGCAGAGAAGCACACGACTGAACAACTTAACTTAGTTTTCCCCTTTAGTTACCACCATCAACATTTCTCTCTACTGTGGGAATTGTGCTAGAGTAAATGCAATATTAGCCACTTTCAATGTAACATAGCGAAAAAACAAAAATGAACTATGCAAGAGTATGCTAAACTAACGGTGCAAGAGATTCTTGTAGACAGAGCGCATTGGATTAGGATTCTATTGCATTGACAGGCATAAATCAGGCCTGTACTCTACACAGACCGGTATGCCATAACCAATCAGAGCTGCAGTATGCCTATATGCAAATAGCCATCGCTATATATGGATCTGTGCAATTCACTTTGAACTGGACTGTGTTTACAGCATGAGTGGTTGCGAGTTCATGCGCATGTTGAGATCAGAGTGACAGCCGCATGTAGCAACCTGTGCACATTTGATCATTTTCTTTGCTAGTTAGTGAGTTATCCCAGTTCTAACTCATTTCTAGTTAACAATGGGGCAGTTGTTGCTTCCTACAAGAGCACAAAATGTGTGCATTTCTGGCTCTTTGAAAAGCAAGTCAGGTAAAGAGCTTTTTTTTTATGTCTTAAAGGGGCAGTGTATTTTGAGACGGTCTTGAATTAGGTAAGTGGCCAATAGGCAGAGGGTAGCACAATTATTCTGATTGTCTAATAATGGGGTAAGGGAATAATGCATTTTATTTTGTAAAATGGTTTCTTGCATCAAACATTTTCAGTCACCTTGTCTGAAGGACACGTGGATACACAGGTTGTCAGGCCCTGCATGTTTTTTTCTCTCGTTTTTTCCTCTGTAGTCTCATGGTATGTAGGCCTACATTGAATACCACACATTTACTGGTACTGTTGCCTGAATGATAAAACAGCTATTTCCATGTTAAAATGTCACGGGATGCATTTTTCACCATTGTTTTTGATGGTAAGCCACCCTGGAAGGCTAACATTATGATCAAATAGCCACAGTATCCTACTTGGCCACTGTTAAAAGTGTAACTTAGAGCGGGTACAGCCTTAGCGTTCACAGTAAACACACGCCTGAAGTTGCACAGAATTCTGCACTCAGCAGACCTGAAATTTGCTCAGTGCAGAATTTTTTTCTGAGGGAACATTAGTTATGGGTATGCTTGTAATCGTTAAGGAATGGAGTTTTTCCAGGATAAAAAAAAAGAGAAAGCTAAGCACATGAAAAATCCTAGAGGAAAACCGTGTTCAGTCTGCTTTCCATCACACACTGGGAGATTCCCGCAGGATAATAAACTAAAACACAAGGACAAATCTACACGAGTTGCTTACCCAGAAGGCGGGGAATGTTCCTGAGTGGCCGAGTTACAGTTTGGACTTCAATCTGCTTGAAAATATATGGCAAGACTGGAAAAATGGTTGTCTAGCAATGATAAACAACCAATTTGACAGCCCTTGAAGAACTTAGAAGATATTATACAATCCAGGTGTGCAAAGCTCTTAGACTTACCCAGAACGACGCACGGCTGTAACCGCTGCCAAAGGTGATTCTAACATGTATTGACTCCGGGGTGTGAATGAGATATTTCAATCGTGTTTTCACTTTGTCATTATGGGGTATTGTGTGTAGATGGGCGAGGTAAAAAAAAACATATTTAATCCATTCTGAATTCAGGCTGTAACAACAAAATGTGGAACAAGTTAAGAGGTATGAATACTTTCTAAAGGCACTGTAGCCTAGACTAGGCCTTTGGAAAAAGTCTATAGACTAGGCTAATGTGTATTCTTGATTACCAGTTAACTGATTTGGCAACACAATCCAGCAAATAGTTCAGAAATGTTTACGGGCCATTTGCAGGTGTGCGGATGAGAGCATCTCCTCTGGCCACCCATCGTGAATCAGTGTTGCCAAAGCATTGGAGACACATTGTAGCCACATGACGCAATAAGCAGGGTGTGCTCCTCATGTGGGGCTTGTAAAAGTTGTTCAATGGGTTGAGGTTATGATGGGGCAGATAACGCCACACTTGGGTGTTGGTGAAATGCATTTTACAGACATGGTTGCATTTACAGAACATAACTTTTCAGAACATGAAGAAATAGCCCACCGCTACAGGCTGTTAAAAAGCATGATCTTGGGTGCAAATTAATAAGTTACAATCATAGCTCCCCCCCTCCCCGGATGCTACTAAATACAGGGTGGATTTCTGTGCCTGGAGACCTACAGCCTGCTTTCACCTCTGCAATGTCAACATTGAAGTAGGTCAATTTCAGCCCTGAACCAGAGCTGAAAAGCATATCCGCAAGACTAGGAAGTATCCCTTTCACATACAGTACTGCCATATAGGAATAAATTATATGAAAGTCAAAACCGTTTCAAGTAGAAACACAGCCCCAGTGACATAATGGATAATCTTCGCCACCCGATGAAGGGCCTTGCAGTCGTGGACAGCACTTTCCCATACCAGGCTGTGATGCAACCCATCGGGATTCTCTCGATGGTGCAGCGGTAGTATATGGAGAGGACCCGGGGTGGCTTGCCAGATTTCTTCAGCCGCCTTAGGAAGTAGAGGCGCTGTTACACCCTCTTGACAAGAGTGGTGGCGTTGGCCCATGGTCTGTGACGTAGATGCAGAGAAACTTAATCTACTGCAGTCCCGTTGATGTGGACCGAGGCGAGTTCCCTCCTCTGCTTCCTGAAGTTAACAATCAAGTCTTTTGTTCTGCTGACATTGGAGGAAGAGGTTTCTGTCCCACAATGCCAGTTCTCTTACCTCCTCCCTATAGACTGACTCGTTGTTGGTTATCAAGCCGACAATCTTGGTTTCTTCAGCAAACTTGTGAGTTGGTGCCGTGCAAAGCCACACAGTCATGGGTGAACGGGAGAGGGCAGAGGACACTCCCCTGGGGGGCCCATGTGTTAAGAGTCAGTGTGAAGGAAGTGTTGTTGCCAATCCTCACAGCCTGTGGTCTGCCTTTCAGGAAGTCCTTGGAGGGAACAATAGTGTTGAATGCTGAACTGTAGTCAATGAACAGCATTCTCACATAGGTGTTCATCTTGTCCAGACGTGTTTGGGCCGTGTGAGCAGCGATGGAAATGGCATCTTCCGTGGATCTGTTGAAGCAGTAGGCAAATTGGGGTGGATCCAGTGTGCCTGGCATGCTGACCATGACCATCCCTGTTATTAGCTATGCAGAGTCATTTTAATAACTCTACCTACATGTACATATTACCTCAATTACCTCGACTAACAGGTACCCCCTGTATATAGCCTCGCTCTTTAGGTATTTTCTTAAAACTGCATTGTCTGTAAACACTTCACTGTAAGGTCAACCCCCGTTGTATTCGGCGCATGTGACAAACAACATGTTATTTGATTTGACCAGCCTCCCGAAGCACTTCATGACGACACGGGTGCATGCGCGGGCGATAGTAATTTGCCCATGTCACCTCTGTTTTCTTGGGAAAAGGGATGATTGTGGTCTCCTTGAAGAGAGTGGGGACTACAACCTGGTACAGGTTGAAGATGTCTGAGAAGATGCCCGCCTGTCAGCACACACGCTGGGGACGCAGCAAGGGATGCCATCTGAGCCAGTGGCTTTGTGAGAAATTCTGTGAATACTCACATCAGCCTCGAAGAGCGAAAGCGCCTGGTCACCCGGAACAGCGAGAGCCTTTCTGGATGGCTCAGTATCGTATGCCTTAAAGTGAGCATAGAATGTGTTAAGCTCGTCTGGGAGGGAGGCGTCAGTGGGCATCACACAGCTGGATTTGCCTTTGTAGCCTGTGAAACGGCTAGCTTAGTTAGCGTGGGCGCTAAATAGCGTTTCAATCAGTGACGTCACTTGCTCTGAGACCTTGAAGTAGTAGTTCCCCTTGCTCTGCAAGGGCCGCGGCTTTTGTGGAGCGATGGGTAACGATGCTTCGAGGGTGACTGTTGATGTGCGCAGAGAGTCCCTGGTTCACGCCCGGGTATGGGCGAGAGGACGGTCTAAACTTATACTGTTACATTGATGCTGTTGACCCGGATTACTGGTTGCTGCGGAAAAAGGAGGGAGGTCAAAAGGGGGGTGAGTGTAACGGATGTGAAACGGCTAGCTTAGTTAGCGTGGGCGTTAAATAGCGTTTCAATCAGTGACGTCACTTGCTCTGAGACCTTGAAGTAGTAGTTCCCCTTGCTCTGCAAGGGCCACGGCTTTTGTGGAGCGATGGGTAACGACGCTTCGTAGGTGTCAGTTTTTGATGTGTGCAGAAGGTCCCTGATTCGCGCCCGGGTATGGGCGAGGGGACGGTTTAAAATTATACTGTTACACAATGCTAGGCAGCGACACATGACGACACAGCATGGTAGCAGCACAAAACATGGTGCAAACATTATTGCGCAGTCAACAGCACGAAGGTCAAGAAGATAGAGACAACAATACATCACACAAAGCAGCCACAACTGTCAGTAAGAGTGTCCATGATTGAGTCATTGAATGAAGAGATAAAACTGTCTAGTTTGAGTGTTTGTTGCTGCTCGTTCCAGTCGCTAGCTGCAGCGAACTGAAAAGAGGAGCGAACCAGGGATCTGTTTACTTTGGGGATCTTTAACAGAATGTGACTGGCAGAACGGGTGTTGTATGTGGAGGATGAGGGCTGCAGTAGATATCTCAGATAGGGGGGAGTGAGGCCTAAGAGGGTTTTATAAATAAGCATCAACCAGTGGGTCTTGCGACGGGTATACAGAGATGACCAGTTTACAGAGGAGTAGAGTGCAGTGATGATTCCTATAAGGAGCATTGGTGACAAATCTGATGGCCGAATGGTAAAGAACATCTAGCCACTCGAGAGCACCCTTACCTGCCAATCTATAAATTATGTCTCCATAATCTAGCATGGGTAGGATGGTTATCTGAATCAGGGTTAGTTTGGCAGCTGGGGTGAAAAAGGAGCGATTACGATAGAGGAAACCAAGTCTAGATTTAACTTTAGCCTGCAGCTTTGATATGTGCTGAGAGAAGGACAGTGTACCGTCAAGCCATACTCCCAAGTACTTGTGTGAGGTGACTGACTACCTCTAGCTCTAAAGTAGTAATCACACCTGTGGGGAGAGGGGAACAGAGAAATGGTTCCCTGGCGTTTTGATGACCATGTAACTCTTTCGGACAAGGTGACTTATCAATATATTCGGATATATTTACTCTCAGATTCAAAAATGCAAATTAGCATCAACGTAGACATCATGCAAGACTACAAATGCCTGCAAGCTCCTGCACGTCATCTCTAGCTAAACACCTTTGCTAACAGGCATTGTTGTCGATTTTAAAACTTGCACAAGACAGCTTGCAGAATTGTAAATTTAAAGAAATTTTGCCAATTTAATAATTACTAAATGTAGCTAACATTAGATAGTTAATCCCAGCCTCAATTTGGCAGTGTCGTTCAGATCATCATAGCATTTGTAGTGGGGGGGTAAATACAGTTGAATATATTAACAAGTCACCTTATCCTAGAGAGATTTACAAGGTTAGCAAAACGTCACGCCAGGGTAAGCCTACAAGAAGCACAGTCCTTATTTTAGCTATGCGTTTCTAAAATCCACTATGGGAAAAATATATGGTGGAAAAACGATTGGAACCATTTCATTGTTTGACCGCTAGGTTTTATGGGGTTTAAGACTCATGTGGTAGGTACTATTGGGTATGCACTACACTTGAGAACCTAAGGAGAAACTCCTATTGACCAGTATTATTGCACTGGACCGGGGAATTAGTAATTACATGGGTATGGCACTACAATGCACGATCTGGTAAACACTTACCATGCAATGTAATGAACTTGGTTTGTATTCGATGCACTCGAGATAACCAAACGAATACTCGTTAACTTACCTCCACGTTTTCGGTGTGTCCTTCCACCGCTCCTGGATGAACCGTGGCCCTGTGTGTCCTCGCGTTCTCTCCCAACACATCCTCCCATGATTTGTATCAGATGGCTAACTATGTCGGGGCCCCATCATTAACCAACCGCAAGCTGGTTCCAAAACAAATATATACAGATCCACTGTACAAAATTAACGAGGTCAAGTTAATTATCTTGATAGATGAATCCACAGAGTAACGGAGGTAATGTGCACGCTGGTCGAACAACTAGCTAACAAGCACGGAAGCTAGCTAGCTAACAAGCTCAATAGTACGCTAGCTATCTCCGTTTTATTATTGTTTGATGTGATCCAACGTTTCAAAAGCAGTAGTCACGTGCAGAATGTCTAGCCAGCTAAATTGGATAAAAGTGTCAACAATCATTGATTGTGTTATAGTTCAACGCTAGACATTCCTCTATAAATACAAATTTAGACAGGTTCGCTTTCTTTGTAACCAACAGTTAAGCAACTTTCTTGCTAGCTAAAAAAGTAGTAAGCAGAATTTTATGCACTAGCGACCGGGTAAATATTTTAAACATATAGCTAACTAACTTAGATAAAACAATTGATTGTGTATATGGAGAATTTCCAACCCTTCTCATTTTTGTCAGCCTGGTTTTAAATCCCCCTTCCCTTTCTGGTGCAGATAGATACACTAACTTTTTACGCCTGCGCGTTCTCGGGGGAAGGGGGTCAAACGATTGAAAGTTTGTTTTTAAATGTTATTTTATATTTCTTCAGAGAAAATATATTTGTAATGATGCTCTATGTTTTTTGTTATTGTATTGTAATTCGAAATTGTATTTAAAAATAATAATAATAATATTGAAAGTCCACAACCTTGCTAAAAATGTACTTGCTACATTTAGCAGATGCATGGGCCAAGTAATTAAAAACAATTTAATATTTACAACATACAAAGTTGTCTTTGGAATATGCACTTGGCCACTTCCACAACAAACAAATGGTGTATTATTTGGTTAGTAAAATATCTAGCTACTGCTCGTAGTAGCAGTAGAAATCATACGTTAAAAATCATACGACGTTATAACGTTTTTTTCTGACCCTGAGCTCAGGGTAACCGCAACGCATGCGCACTTCAGTTTGAACCAAGGCTGTTCATGATGGCTGCGGATAGTGCCTTGCTATTGGGCTTGGTAGAAGAATTCGTTTTGGGACAACAGGACCGCAAGGCGGTAGACACCGCAACAGGTAGCTGCCAAAAGTATTTAAGTCACCTTTCTCTCTGATACGGCTTTTGAGATAAAAATCAATGAATGACACATAAATCGCGTGTGACTGATGTCTGGCAAAGATGCTAGCTAGCAGCAGGCTATCACAAGTCAAAGCTACATCCTGTGTTCAACCGCACGCTATAGAAATAACCGACAAAAAAGTTGGCCTGTTCAGTTTTTTTTTTGTTGCACGTATACAACCTGGCGATCAATGTCTCTTAATTCAAAGGAATGTATTAACCGCTGTTCTTGGCCATAACCTGAATGTTTTTTAGCTAGCGAGCAGATCTGACCTGTTTGCTACAGCTGCACTAGGGTTGAACAGCATTTATGTAAATATTAAGACAGCTGAGTCAGCACAATATTGCTCTGAAAATGTACGGTAATCCAGTAATGAGAAGTGCGTTGTACTCCGAATTGTCCCCTCTTTTACACCAAGCAGATTGTAGGACTGTTAAAAAAAACAGTAGTTACAGCTTCTCTGTGTACCTTTTGTGATAATGGGACAATTCGGTGTAAAATGCATTTGTAATCCCTGGATTGAGGTACATTTTCCGAGAAAAACTCACACAGGCTCCGTGGTATCTTAATTTACACAGGAGGAATTCTGTCCGACCCAAGTGCCGCTGTAAAACAAGCCGGTCGGGTTTGCTGGCAAGCTAGGTAGCTCGATCTGAAAAGGGTATTTCACAACGCATTAGACTCTGGAACTACTTTCCTGTCCCCTAAAGTGGCTGCATGATGTATCCTACTGACCACTTGTCTTTTTCACTTGTTAAATAAATGCATGTTTCAAGTTTTAATGTCACATGCACAAGTACAGTGAAATGCCCTTCATTTTCTTTGCATTAGAACTCAAGGCTGGACAGTTTACTATACTGCAGTTGGTTGAAGCCTTGGGGTAATGTATACACAATCATCATTATTGTCCCAGTTACTAACAATGTCATTAACTTCAATGTCATGCAGTTCTAGCCTCCACTAACAAGTTGACCATCCTGTCTCTGTGAAGTTTGCATCTGACCAGCTCCCAACCCCAGACCCGAGGCCGTGGTGTCCAGCTCCTCTCCAATGTCCTACAGGAGTGTTATGGAGACCTTACAGAGAGAGAAGGTAGTCAACACTATAGCACCTCTTTGGCATCATAACCCATCTTTGCCATTTGCTTAGTGTGTGCTATATGTCCTGTCAATTTTACTATCTTCTCCTTTTTGTTTTGTCCTAAGTGAAAGTCCTTATAGTGTTTTATGAGAACAGATTGAAGGACCACTATGTCATCACACCACATGTCATACAGGGGCTGAAAGCGCTGGTAAGTCTCAAGCTGAGTAACCTCTGTCATTTTAAATTTCACAAGGATATTAGAGAAATGTCAATATTGTCCCGTCAAAAGTGAACTGAGCGGGAGAGGTGTTATCTTGCCTATCCCTGACGGACATCTTGAAATATCCTCTCAGACCAAATGCTCAGTGTTGCCGCCTGGGTCTGCAGTGTCCATTCTGAAATCACTATTCCAGGACATCCATGTGCAGGTAAATACACCCAACCTGCCCCGTCAAGTGTAAATTCTCCTAAGTAATGAGCATACAGTAGTTATTAAAGGGTGAATAAGCCCATGTGTTTCTTATACTGCAACACCCTGACTCTGTTTATCTGGTTTCTGTGTCTGTGTCACTACAGTCCCTGATGCTGGCGGAGCGGTCATGTGTTTACAACATCCTCATCCAGCTTATGGAATCCAGAGAGTCAGGTAAGAGCCCAGGTAGTGTGGTAGCCATAATGGAGAAATCCGCAGGGTCACGGAGATCCTTGTCGAGAGTCTTACAGCCTTGAAATAATTTGCGTGATCTATTCTGCATGCTACGTACTGGAAGGTTGTTACATTGATTGACTACTTTTCCCATCCCACAGAGCTGAAGGGCCTGGGTGCAGACTTTGTCTTTGGGTTTGTCCAGTCAGTGGATGGGGAGAGAGACCCACGCAACCTTCTGCTGGCCTTCCATATCGCTAGGAAGATTGTCCATGAAGGCTATGATCTTGGTGAGAACAGTCACGCGCGCTCTCACGTTGTTGTGCAGCTATTGTTGTTGCAAAACTTTTTTTTTTTTAGTTGTACATGTTGTCGTCTTGTTCTTCGTTGTCGCTGAGGTTTACCGGGCTTTGAGTGAACTCGTAACACGTCCAACCGGAGGCATACCATCTCGGCAGCGCTGCGAATGACTTCATAAGATGATTGCACATTTGTTTCTATTGCGTGACGACATATTTTGGTGCGACCAAATCACGGGCTGGTCCCACCAACTGAAAATGTTAGTGGCGCCAGTGCCACCAGGAGGGAAAGTTAGTCTGTAGCCCTACACACACACACACACACACACACACACACACACACACACACACACACACACACACACACTTCTAGTCTAGAAGAGAGGTTTAAGCACCCTTTTATGTAGACCAGTATTTGGGTTGAGATTTAATACATGTGTTATTATCATTCGCTTTTCCTTTTTATTTAACTTTTATCATGACCTTTTAAGTATATTTTATCTTAACAATTATTATTCAATGATTCCTCAATTCTGAGAGTATGATCCAGTCTGTGTTTTATTTCAGGTAAATTCACAGAGGAGCTGTTTGAAGTGACATCCTGCTATTTCCCTATAGACTTCAGCCCTGTAAGTGTTAGTTTCCCTATAGACTTCAGCCCTGTAAGTGTTAGTTTACCTATAGACTTCAGCCCTTGTAAGCGTTTGTTTGCGAAGCTGCTGTGGACTTACACCAGTCAGGAGACAACGCTGATGTGAGACTCTGACCTGTGTGCTTTGATATCTGAGCCATGTGTCACTGACTAGCATCTGGCAGAGGATTGTAAGAAATGGTTAACCCCCAGAGTTAAAATACTGACAGACAGCTCGTGTACCGTTTTATGTGATTCACGTTGATGGACAATTGAGGCCATTTAGAATTTACTAGAACCGCTTTCGATGAACGTTCATTTGATGAGCATTTACAGCTGTAGGGAGGGCCGTTTGATGAGCTGGACGTTTGTTCATTGAATGAAAACAGTTTTAATTGTTCTCTGTTTTGAAATGGTTGACCCATAGAATGAGAATCATTCCATTTCAATGGGTTGACCGCCATCTAACTCCGTGTGTGTGTGTGTGTGACCCCACCTAGCCCGCGAACGACCCCCATGGCATCACCCAGGAGGAGCTGGTCCTGGCCCTGAGGGTCGTGCTCACCGGAACACCACGCTTTGCAGAGGTGGGGGGTGGACATACTGTACTGCACACTACACATACAGTAGGGGGTAAACGAGAACAATACACAATGCGTCGTCTCCTCCCACATCCACCATGTCTGGAAAACGAGACGACACAATGCATTGCCTTTTAGGGCGTCAGAGGTGGTCTTTGTGTGTGGTTGCATGTTTGTGAGCGGCAACGAGGACACGGGAAATGGTTAGGGTCTGTGGGTGCGCCTGTAATCACATTCTCTTGTTCGCCTGCACAGTTTACAGCAGGTATAGAAGGTGTAGCTCCCTCAATCAATACAGTACATGAATCAATAATAGCAGTAAAAGGTTCAGGTAAATAAAAACGACAAGTAATAGAAGAGCTAGTATTTTACACCATTTATGATGAGTAGTGACTTGGCCATGCAGTAGAATAAGCTATATAAAAGAACAGCAGTGTTCACTGTGTGTGTGTGTGTGTGTGTTTATGGTTGTTTGCGTGTGTGTTTGTGTATACGTTTGTGTATGAGGGTTGGATGGGTGTGTAATCAGAGCAAATGGAAACTATTTGCACCTTAGAGACTAAGGTTCAGGTCTGCTCAGGGAGACAGCTAGGGTTAGCTGTTCAGCAGTCTGATGGCCTGGCGGTAGAAGCTGTCTTTGAGCCTGTTGGTCCGAGACCCGATGCTCCGATACCACATGCCAAATGGTAACGGAGTGAACAGTCCGTGGCTCGGGTGACTGGAGTACTTGACGACCTTTCGTGACCTTCCTCAGACACGTCCTGACCGGTGATGCAGCCGGGTTAAGATGCTCTCCATTGTGCAGCTGTAGAACTTGGAAGAGGCACTGTGATTGGACCGTGTCAGGTCCTCTGTGATGTGCACGCCAGAGGAACTTGAAGCTTTTGCTCCTCCGCTGCATCCCCGTCGATGACAATAGGGGTCGTGCCCCCCCTTTCCTGTAGTCCACGATCAGCTTCTTGGTTTTACTGACGTTGAGGGAGACATTATTTTCCCAGCACCACTCTGCCAGGGCTCTAACTTCCTCCCTGGAAGCTGTCTCATCGCCGATCCGGCCCAACGCCGTTGTGTCGTCGGGAAAACTTAATGATTGTGTTGGTGTCGTTTGTGGCCACTCAGTCGTGGGTGTACAGGAAGGAGCTGAGCACGCACTCCTGGGGGGAACCCTCGTGTTGTGGGTCAGCGTGGCAGAGGTGTTGTTGCCTGATTGGCAGAACCACCAGGGTTCTGCCAATCAGGAAGTCCAGGATCCAGTTGCAGAGGGAGGTGTTCAATCAAATCACATGTATTTATGAAGCCTTTTTACATCAGCAGATGTCACAAAGCGCTTGTAGAGAAACCCCTACCTAGGGACCTTGAGCTGAGTGTCAATGCAGGTTCTGATTTGTGGATTGTCTCGCTTCAACAGTTCCTGCTGCCACTGATCATTGAGAAGCTGGACTCCGATGTTCAGAGTGCCAAGCTGGACTCCCTGCAGACCCTGGTAAGACCTTGTCGGTTACCTCACCTCAGATCATCTTCACGTTTTACGTGTGCGGCAAACGGCATTCATGTCTTAATGGCCCGCATTTTCTCCCCATGTTGCAGACTGCCTGTGCTTCTGTGTATGAACATAAAGACTTAGCCCAATTCCTACCAGGCCTTTGGGCCTCGCTGCGCAGAGAGGTACGTTTCAGCGCAGCTTGGGGGCCAGCGACATATCAGTACGGTTTGTAGAAGAGTCCTATACGGTGAGCTGTGGTAAGGCTACGTGAGGAATCTTTGACAGCAGATCATCTGAATGGAGAGTTTTGTTGACCTCCCTGTGCAGGTGTTTCAGACAGCTAGTGAGCGGGTGGAGTCCGCTGGCCTAGCCGCCGTCGGTACCCTGACAGCCTGTCTCTCCCGCTCCGTCCTCAACTCGGACTCTGAAGACTCCCTCAATGTCTTCCTGGAGCTGGTCCTCAAAGGTACCACCTCAAACTTTGTGGTTCTGGGCACAAGCGGTGTTTGTTTATTGTCGTTGTGTCGCGGTGTGTGGGGACAGTCTATTCAGGAAATGTGTGAGAAGAGTCTGACTTGGCAATCACATTCTCCTCAGGGCTTACCACAGTAGTAGAAGCGTTAAATCGGAGAGTGAGAGACTGCGTGGGGGGGAGGTGTATATACACTTTACATAATAAGGTACACAGCGTCCTGATATAAACTCAGCAAAAAAAGAAACATCCCTTTTTCAGGACCGTGTCTTTCAAAGATAATTTGTAATACAAAATTCAAAAGGCACTCACACATCTGAGCAATCTTTTTGCAGGTGCAAAGATAATTTGTTAAAATCCAAAACTTCACAGATCTTCATTGTAAAGGGTTTAAACACTGTTTCCCATGCTCGTTCAATGAACCATAAACAATTAATGAACATGCACCTGTGGAACGGTCGTTAAGACACTAACAGCTTACAGGCAATTAAGGTCACAGTTATCAAAACTTAGGACACTAAAGAGGCCTTTCTACTGACTCTGAACTCTGACTCACAATTCCTCCATCAGTGCTCAGACTGTCCGCAATAGGCTGAGAGAGACAGGACTGAGGGCTTGTAGGCCTGTTGTAAGGCAGGTCCTCACCAGACATCACCGGCAACAACGTCGCCTATGGGCACAAACCCACCGTTGCTGGACCAGACAGGACTTGCAAAAAGTGCTCTTCACTGACGAATTGCAGTTTTGTCTCACCAGGGGTGATGGTCGGATTTGCATTTATCGTCAAAGGAATGAGCATTACACCGAGGCCTGTACTCTGGAGCGGGATCGATTTGGAGGTAGAGGGTCCGTCATGGTCTGGGGCGGTGTGTCACAGCATCATCGGACTGCCTGCCATGACTACAAGCTCAATCTCAACGCTGTGAGTTACAGGGAAGACATCCTCCTCCCTCATGTGGTACCCTTCCTGCAGGCTCATCCTGACATGACCCCCCAGCATGACAATGCCACCAGCCATACTGCTCGTTCTGTGCGTGATTTCCTGCAAGAAAGGAATCTCAGTGTTCTGCCATGGCCAGTGAAGAGCCCGGATCTCAATCTCATTGAGCATGTCTGGGACCTGTTGGATCGGAGGGTGAGGGCTAGGGCCATTCCCCCCAGAAATGTCTGGGAACTTGCAGGTGCCTTGGTGGAAGAGTGGGGTAACATTTCACAGTAAGAACTGGCAAATCTGGTGCAATCCATGAGGAGGAGATGCACTGCAGTACTTAATTCAGCTGGTGGCCACATCACTTTTGATTTTGACCTCCCCCCTTTTGTTCAGGGACACATCATTCAATTTCTGTAAATCACATGTCTGTGGAACTTGTTCAGTTTATGTCTCAGTTGCTGAATCTTATGTACATACAAATATTTTCACATGTTAAGTTTTCTGAAAATAAACGCAGTTGACAGTGAGAGGACGTTTCTTTTTTGCTGAGTTTATATAGATCTCTCACACACACACACACACACACCATCGCCAATGTGCCAACCAGACCCAATGTTTTTCTAGACTGTCAGCACCACCTGTGTGAGCCGGACCTGAAGCTGGTGTGGCCCAGTGCGAAGCTGCTGCAGGCCACCTCTACCGCCTCCTACAGGGCGAGCCACAGAGTTGCCGCCGCCGTCCTGCCGTCCCTCATAGAGCAATACAACAGCCGCACACAGGTGAGTCACACCATCCAGCTAGGACGTTCCATTATCGTCAATGTTGGTGTTCGTCTCACAGTCTTGACTGTTGGTCACAATTTGATTAGTTTGCCCATGGCAGCTTCATTACTGTATGAATTGGTGGCTTCCTGCAGTCACAAACACAGTGTTATTGCGTTGTACGTTATGGTCTTTTGTTTACCCGATATTGCCACCTGACATGTAGACGCCCTGTTATAAGTATCTTGGTTCTATCTTGCTTCCTATAGGTGCATGATGTTATCAGTGAGATCTTTCATATCTGTCTGTCTGCCCCCTGTGTAGTGTGCTCAGCGGCGCACCCTACTGGAGGTGTTACAGGGCTTTGTCCACCCGGTGACGTCCTCAGAAGAGGGTAAGTGTAACCTCCTTTACTGTCCCTGTCTCTTTGTGCCACGTCTCGTTCCTCCTGTCCTCTGCCATTGTATGCCTCGGCTGCTGAACGTGTGAATTTACAGTGCTGCATTTCAGGGCCCCATTTGAAAGAGTATTTGAAGCCGGAACGCCGTTAGAGTTTGCCCATGCGTTATGACACTTTTAATGACAAATCGAGCTTTAGGAATGATGGTCATGTCCAGCCTTTTGTACTGTGCAATAACTCCCAGTCCCTCCTGAAATAGTTAATCTCTCCTCTTTTCTTCCTGCTTTGTGTGGCACTGTGAATTGTTCCATGAACCTTTTCTCAAATTTGTCACACTTGTACTCTCACAACACCCCCCTCTCTCTTCCCCCCTAGATGAGAGTGTGCTGTTGGACTTCAGGCAGTCTCTGTGCAGTATAGTGTTCTCTGCTCTGTCTGAGAGCAATGCTGACCTCCAGATCACATCTATGCGTTTGCTCACTGCACTGGGCCAACAGACAGGTGACTCTCCTAACCTTTCAACCCCTCGTCCAATGAACGTGGACCTGAACCCGCTCCCAACACATTCGAGACCTTTTGAGCTCACCCCGCTGCTACACCGGTCAAAATGTTATTTTTGTCCACATGCCGTTCAGCTTGTGCCTGTTACTGTGGGATAGAGAATACATTTGATTGGCCTTTTCGCTTCGTGCTACAGCTCCTTTTACTAGGCTGAGACGTATAGGTTGACATCTTCCACCTCTCTCCTAGGCCTGCTGTTAGAGTCAGATGTGGAGCTTGCCGTTGACCACCTCACCAGGCTCATCCTGGAGGAGGGAGATCCTAAAGTCAGGTTAGTTCCTGGTTTCAGTTGCTCCGGGAGGGAAATCCGAAGTCTATGATACCTAATCAATCAAATAACACAACGGCTTGGTCCTCCTCCTCTCTCCCCGTCTGTCCAGCCTGGCTGTGGTTGAGTGTGCAGGGGCTCTGGCTCGCCTGCACCCTGCAGCCTTCATCTCTAAGATGGTTCCACGGCTGAAGGAGGAGATCTTCTCAGGTGGGTTAAGGTCAAAGGTTCGAAATGCCAACGAAGGTCTTCCCCCGTCATTACCATGCCTTCAGTTGCATCGTTCTAACCAGAGGACGTTTACCCTACTGAGCCCTTCCCTCTCCTGTTCCCAGAGCCCATGGCACAAGGTGACAGCGCCACGCCGTCCCGGGAACATTCCCAGCAGGCAGTGCGTCAGCGCTGTGTGGCGGCGCTGGCTGCGGTGTCGTCCCGGCCCAGTTTGGTTCAGGAAAGCACACCTGTCCTGCTACAGGTCCTCACCTCTGCACACACTGGTATGTGTCACCGCCACAGGCTCTTCTGTCATTGTTTAGGTAGACCCTTCTAAATATCTATGTTCTAAACTAATATCTAGATTCTGATAACGATGTAATCTCCCTCCCAACAGGCACTGGCGCGTTCTCATTGGAAGAGGTGATCTCTGTCTGCCACAGTCTGCAGAAGATAGCAGAGCAGGCCCAGGACACTGAAGAGACCGGTGGCGTCTTCCATGACGTCATTCCTCGCCTGCTCGGGCTGGCATTGCAGGCAGCTTTGCAGGGTGAGAATATCCCGACCAACAGCCTGTGCACCACATTGTAATGTGAACCAGGAGGTACAACCTTTTTTATTGAACCAGGAAGTCCATTGAGATAAGGGTTGTACTGAGAATGTGTTGGTTGTTTTTAGCGAATATATGAATGCAAACCTATGCAAGCGAAATGCAAATGACAAATGGCCTCCACGTCATGGTGTTGGACAGATACAGGATTTGTTTGTTTTTTTGACTGACCTGGTGTTTCTGTTTCTGATCTGTGTGTATGTTAAGGTTCCTCAGGCCATTGTAGCCCGATACTCGAGGAGACTGTCCTATCAGCCATGGTACCCATCATCAGCACCACCTGTGCCCGACTACAGTCCCGGTGAGTTGACATCACTGAGACAGCCAGCCACCCAGAAAAGACACACACGTCATTGATAATGGGACATTTGATGTTATATGTAAATATTTTGGCTTGGCGCTAACCACTGCTCCGTCACCAGACTGGCTGGCCAAACAGCCTCGCTGGCCGTGTCCCTCTTCCTCGACGGTGATGTTTCCTTCCTGCCAGAGAACGCCTTCCCCGCCCAGATCCAGCTCCTCAAGGTCAGGTTTCAATGCTAAAGACAACCAGCCATCTCCTATTGAAAATGTTTTCTTCACTGTTATACCTACAGAGGACACCCCAGGGACAGGATGCATCCTGGGAATGAATAAAGCATTGTATCGCAGAGTGGTATGCGTTTGAGTGACATTGGCCTTTGACTTTGTCCTCCGGACGCAGGCAGGTGACTCCCGGAGCCAGTCCCAGATGGTGTGCCTGCTCATGGGTTGTGTGTGCTGGCTGCCACGGACCGTAAGACCCCCACCCCTCCCATATGCCTCTGCACCTCATGACAAGCCTTCAAAATGTCATATTTTTAACATTGTACTGTTAAACGTTCATACTAAGGATACCTGTTTTGTTGTGTGACACTGGATGACTGTGCGTTGCCTACTTGTTAAGGTCTCTCATGCACATTTTTTAAATGGCTTGATTTCGCCTGTGATCGTAGACTGACTGACCGTGTGCCCCGGACAGGTGGAGGTGCCCCAGATGGACAGGCTACTGTTGGAGTTGGAGGAGCTGAGCTGTACCTGTGACCATCCGCTCTCCTACACGTCAGCCGCCAAGTGCTACGCTGGGCTGGTCAACAAGAGTCCCGCAGGCGAGTCCTCCGGCCGTGTCCTTTGACCGAATGGGAATTGGTCAAGTGAATGTTGGTGGGATGGTATATTAATCGTGTGTGTGTGTGTTTCTCTACAGGTGAAGTCCTGGACTCTCTGATAGACAGGACGTTAAAGAGGATCTCCACTGAGCTGGACTCTGCGTCCTCCCCCGTCAGAACGCAGGCGTTCACTCTGCTGCTCTGGGTTAGACCCCAGTTTACATTACTACTAATACGGCAGCATTCTATTAAGAACACTGACGGCCTACCTTCCCCTAACCCGGGCGGCGCTGGGCCAGTTGGGCGCCGCTGGGCCAGTTGTGCGCCGCCCTACCTTCCCCTAACCCGGGCGGCGCTGGGCCAGTTGTGCGCCGCCCTACGGCAGTTTGTATCCATTACGTTCCCCATTCCCCTTAGCCCATACTGAACTGTCCCCAGTACAACCCCTGCGTCTCTAGACTAGGGATCACTGATACTACTACGGCCTTCTCTCCATCAGGGCGAATGGTGACTTGCCTGTGGTACATTGTTGTTGTTCCATCCATTCGTTCATACAGTTGTGAATGTCTTGTCTCTAGGTGTCCAAGGCTCTCCTCCTTCGCTACCACCCTCTGTCCACAGCCCTGACCGACAAGGTAAAAGGACAGGAGTCCTCTTTGTCTTCCCACACAAACAGTCTGTTAACTGTTCTGTGTCTCGTCTCCCCCAGTGGAAAACCTAGCCTAATGTAACAATGAAATCTAGTCGTAATTGTATCAAACCATGAACAGTAGACAACGTTTTTTTTAAATTCCTTTTTGTATTGAGTTCACCTCAGTTTAGCAGTGGAGGTTAAGGGATGAGGCAAGGCTAGAGAAATGGCCCTACCTCAGTAACCTCACACACACCGCAGTAATCCTGTGTGTCTGTCTAAGCTCTTCTCCCTGCTCAGTGACCCAGAGCTGGGTTGGTTAGCGGCCGATGGATTCTCTCTCCTGATGAGCGACTCGCCGGACGTCCTGAACCGCGGTAGCCACGCCGACGTGCGCATCATGTACCGCCAGCGCTTCTTCACGGAGAACTCTGCCAAACTGGTCGAGGGCTTCAACGCCGCAGTCCAAGGTACTGTGAGGAGACGTTCACGATGCACGACAGACGCAGGACATGTGTTGTGATGAAAATGGTTAAGCAGTTTGAGAGTCCTGTTCATTTGACAGATTCTTCACTTCCCCTTCATTCTCTCCCTCTGCAGAGAAGAAGTCTGGCTACCTGAAGGCACTGTCTCACATAGTGAACAATCTACCCAGACAGGTCCAGCTTACTGAGCTACCAGCGGTACGTAGACAGGGACCAGTGCCAGACAGGCGAACAAAAACAGGAACGCCTTAGAAATATGTATTTCCTCCATGAATATTGTGTTTTATGTCTTGAAATGTAAAACGCATTTGAGAGTTTCATCCCATGTGTATTTTGTACATCTGTGAGGAACATTCTCTCACTCTGGCACTGTTTATCTTATGGGTATCGCGTGGCGTTGTCCCCCCTTTTCTATTCTCCTCTGTGCTTGGTCAGCTCCTGCCCCTCCTGCTGGAGGCCCTGTCGTGTCCGGACCAGGGGGTGCAGGTGTCTACCCTGTCCTGCTTGCAACCGGTCCTCCTGGACCCCCCTTCAGCCCTCATCACCCAGCTGGAGGTGCTGGTGGGCCGCACTCTGGCGCTCACCACCAGCCCTACCATGGTATGTATCATGTTATAACAGCCACCACACAAGGAAGCGAAATAGCTAAGGGAGTCTAAAAATGTAAGTGTCGGGCAGAGGATGTGTTCTCTCTGTGACAGAGTTTGGGCCTCTTGCCACACAGACCTCGTGTATCTTATTATTGGTAATATGCCATAGACCGATGACTCGGCGGTAGACCTCTCAGCCGTGTCCCCGCGAGCGTTCAATACATCTGTGCCTGTAAATGAAATGCTGCTTGACTACCAGCGCAGTCTTCAACTTGAAATGCAATTAATGGCATGAGCCCCAGAGTGCAACTTAGCGTTTTTGATATCTGGACGGTTCAGTATTTTAGCTAAGTAACCTTGAGTGCCATAGTCCCCATACAGTTACAATTCATTAAGGTAATTTTTTTAAGTCTGTGTCTGAGGTCTGTCTCACCTCGTCCTCACAGAAAGTGCGGATAGCCTCACTGCGCTGTATCCATGCCCTCTCCCGCTTTCCAGAACACGAGGTAAGACTCTGGCCTGTACTTCACATAACCGCTGACTGATGGGCCTTTTTTAATAAGTGATCGCTATTGGCCATGTCAACTGATTCATTATGAACTCTGGCCATTAACAAACCCTTCCCCCGGCAGATCATGCCCTTCCGTGCGAGGGTGCTGCGCGCCCTGGCTGCCCCCCTGGACGACCACAAGAGGGTGGTGAGGAGCGAGGCGGCGGTGGCCCGGAATGAATGGTGAGTCAGTGAGTTCTTCTGGGGTGAGGCCTTCAAACATTCTCATAACTACAAGGGATAGGGTCAGTTGTGGCAATCTGTTGATGATTCCTGTTCATCTTCGAACAAAGGCAGAATGCCAATATGACAGGAAAGCCTAACCTAATGAGAAAATTACAATGCGTCTTTTCTCATGTGAAGGTTCCTTCTGGGGAGTCCAGGAGGCAGGTGAATTTGGCCCCCAATCCCTGACTAGGTGTGGGAGGGGACAGATGGGACGGCTTGCTCCTGAGGAAGAGGGCTTGGGGCTCTAGCGCTGCCCATGGAGTTTGGGACATCGCACCACCACCCACAGCACTTCATCTTGTACATGAGATTAAACACAGACGGCAGGTAGCTTAGCGGTTAAGAGCGTTGGGCCGGTAACCGACAGGTCGCTGGTTCGAATCGACTAGGTGAAAAAAAATCTGCCGATGTGCCCTTGGGCAAGGCACATAACCCTAATTGCTCCTGTACGTCGCTCTGGATAAGAGCGTTTGCTAAATGACACACACTTGTTGTTGAACTGCTTCTAATCATCAAACGTGAGAGGAGTTAGACTGGCCACTGCATGGTGGCATGGACCTACGGGTGACAGCCTACTGCAACTTCATGGAATGACTGAGCTGCACTGAAACAAGCTTGGCACAGAGAGAAGAAAACAATTTATATTGGGGAGAGGGGTGTTAATGAATGTGTGACCGATTACCCATGTATTATTCAATGATTGATGTGGTTGGCTACACATTTCACTTGGCCAACTTTGAGCCTCAAAATTATGCTGACGATGTGGACAATATTTAAAATGTCTAACTTAAGCTGTCAATAAAACTTTTTGTAAATGTACGAGTGCTTTAAATCAACAGAAATATCAAAAGAAGCTTCACAGTCTCCAAAAACAATATTTTATATTAACCAATACAAGCTAATATCAAAAGCAAATGACACAGACATGCGGCATACAATAATGGAGCACAGCTCCTATTGGTCATGTCACAGCAGTGAGGACATTTCACTATGGCAACCAGGTAGCCCCTTCCTACTGTTACAGGCTGGCTATTATAGAAATATCCCCTGACCATTATAAATCTAAATGATGGCCAAACACAAGACCAGTTGGGAGGAAGTCTGATGCATTCAAGCTCTTTTAACCATGTTAAGTGATCTTAAAAGATGGCTACTGGGGAAATCCATTACCGTATGTGATGTGGGCGAGATAATTAATGGACAATGTTAGAAATGTCATATTCCAGTAAAACGGTACTTTGCATTAGTGCCTGATAAATCTTTAACAGGTGTTTATATTTGTTTAACTTCACACGGCACGTTACGAATCTTTTGACAATTCCTAATACGCCTATGCAGATGTTTTGTCACATACACCGGATAGGTTCAGTGAAATGTGTCGTTTTTTTACATGGTCGACCATAGTATTACGTCACCCCTGGATATTGGCTGGGGCACTGCTCAGTAATATGAGCACCATGTTCTAACTAGAGCCTGAACGATAATATGAATAGTTTATGGAAGTCTGTCAAAAAGTCTCCAGACTACTCACCCCTAGATGGAGAATGGCCAAGGTGTGTGGTTATCTAGCTCTAACCTAGTCATTGGTGAAAAGCTCTTTGTTGGCACTGAAAAAGTCCAAACTGCTTTTTCTGTGACTTCAGTACAATTTAAAAAGTACACATTGTCATCTTTGGACAACATACCTACCAGTACAAAAAAACAAACAATCAGTTCACAAGACAGGACGACAGTTGAAAAAAGACACATGACAGTGACCGGAGTGCAGATTAAGGTCCCCTAACACCCAGAGGTTCCTTGACATACGCGTCACTATCAAGCCCAAACGGTCTACTCCTCAGAGGCTAAGAGAAGTCCTCTGTTCACTCCACCATCCAGGTGCCAGTAGTGATTCTGGGCCATAGTGTGGAGATGAGAAACTGGCCAGCAGCAGTGAGTAGTGAGGTTAGATGGTCATTGGGTCTCTTCTGCTGAGAGCCTGAGGGAATTCCCATACCAGTCCGTCTTCATGGGGAGTGTGACTAGACGGCAGGAGGACTCTGGTCAACCAGTGACTGTGAGAAGAGGAAGTCAAACCAACTCTTAAGAAGAATCATTTAGGTTTCACAACAGTCTAGAAGTTTGTGGTGATCTGGAAGGCTTACCTGGTCTCCTCCACACCAAACAACACTTTCCAATTGTTTATTTTCCCATAATGGTATGGATTTCTGAACACCTTACAAGAGAGAAACAGGCTTTACTTGCTAATTCCAAACTGGTACACCGTGTTGATATTTGAGTAAATCCAATAAACCTCACCTTTCCTTTCTCCTTTAAGCGTCTGACCTCTTTCTTGTTGATGTGTCTCTCCACGCTGGTCTCTCCTAAGGTGATGAGGATAGCATGCCACAGTGTCAGACCTCCCAGAGCTACTGCCACCGAACTGCAGGGAGGAAAAAAAATGGCAATCATGATCATGATTGTATTAAACTAGATTCAAGATAAAAAGGTATATTTGAGAATATGAACAAAAGTATGTGGACACCTGCTCGTCGAACATTTCATTCCAAAATCATGGGCATTAATGTGGAGTTGGTCCCCCCGTTGCTGCTATAACAGCCTCCACTCTTCTGAGAAGGCTTTCCACTAGATGTTGGAACATTGCTATGGGGACTTGCTTCAATTTAGCCACAGGAGCGTTAGTGAGCACTGACATTAGGCCTGGCTCGCAGTCGGCGTTCCAATTAATCCCGATGGGGTTGAGGTCAGTGCTCTGTGCAGGCCAGTCAAGTTCTTCCACAGCGATCTAGACAAAACATTTCTGTATGGATCGCACTTTGTGCATGGGGGCATTGTCATGCTGAAACAGGAAAGGGCCTTCCCCAAACTGTTACCACAAAGTTGTCATGCTGTGGCATTAAGATTTCCTTTCACTGGAACTAAGGGGCCTAGTCCGAAACATGAAAAACAGCCCCAGCCCATTATTCCTCCTCCACCAAACTTAACAGTTGGCACTATGTATTCGGGCAGGTAGCAATCTCCGGGAATCCGCCAAACCCAGATTCGTCCATCGGACTATGGTAAAGTGTGATTCCGCTTGTGTGCGGTTGCTCTGCCATGGAAACCCATTTCATTAAGCTCCTGACGAACAGTTATTGTGCTGATGTTGCTTCTTGAGGCAGTTTGAACTCGGTAGTGAGTGTTGCAACCGAATACAGGCAATTTATACAAGCTTCAGCACTCGCTGTCCCGTTCTGTGGGCTTGTGTGGCCTACCACTTTGCGGCTGAGCTGTTGTTGATCCTAAATGTTTCCTAGATGTTTCCACTTCACAATAGCAGAACTTATGGTTGACCGGGGAAGCTCTAGCAGGGCAGAAATTTGACTAAAGGTGCCACGTTGAAAGTCTCTGAGCTCTTCCGTAAGGCCATTCTATTGCCAATGTTTGTCTATGGAGATTGCATGGCGGTGCGCTCGATTTTATACACATGTCAGCAACAGGTGTGGCTGAAATAGCCAAAATCCACTAATTTGAAGGGGTGTCCACATACTGTTATATATATACACACACACACACACAGTGGGGCAAAAAAGTATTTAGTCAGCCACCAATTGTGCAAGTTCTCCCACTTAAAAAGATGAGGCCTGTTATTTTCATCATAGATACACTTCAAATATGACAGACAAAATTAGAAAAAAAAATCCAGAAAATCACATTGTAGGATTTTTAATGAATTTATTTGCAAATTATGGTGGAAAATAAGTATTTGGTCAATAACAAAAGTTTCTCAATACTGTTATATACCCTTTGTTGGCAATGACAGAGGTCAAAAGTTTTCTGTAAGTCTTCACAAGGTTTTCACACACTGTTGCTGGTATTTTGGCCCATTCCTCCAGGCAGATCTCCTCTAGAGCAGTGATGTTTTGGGGCTGTTGCTGGGCAACACGGACTTTCAACTCCCTCCAAAGATTTTCTATGGGGTTGAGATCTGGAGACTGGCTAGGCCACTCCAGCACCTTGAAATGCTTCTTACAAAGCCACTCCTTTGTTGCCCGGGCGGTGTGTTTGGGATCATTGTCATGCTGAAAGACCCAGCCATGTTTCATCTTCAATGCCCTTGCTGATGGAAGGAGGTTTTCACTCAAAATATCACGATACATGGCCCCATTCATTCTTTCCTTTACACGGATCAGTCGTCCTGGTCCCTTTGCAGAAAAACAGCCCCAAAGCATGATGTTTCCACCCCCATACTTCACAGTAGGTATGGTGTTCTTTGGATGCAACTCAGCATTCTTTGTCCTCCAAACACGACGAGTTGAATTTTTACCAAGAGTTATATTTTGGTTTCATCTGACCATATGACATTCTCCCAATCTTCTTCTGGATCATCCAAATGCTCTCTAGCAAACTTCAGACGGGCCTGGACATGTACTGGCTTAAGCAGGGGGACACGTCTGCCACTGCAGGATTTGAGTCCCTGGCGGCGTAGTGTGTTACTGATGGTAGGCTTTGTTACTTTAGTCCCAGCTCTCTGCAGGTCATTCACTAGGTCCTCCCGTGTGGTTCTGGGATTTTTTGCTCACCGCTCTTGTGATCATTTTGACCCCAAGGGGTGAGATCTTGCGTGGAGCCCCAGATGGAGGGAGATTATCAGTGGTCTTCCATTTCCTAATAATTGCTCCCACAGTTGATTTATTCAAACCAAGCTGCTTACCTATTACAGATCCAGTCTTCCCAACCTGGTGCAGGTCTACAATTTTGTTTCTGGTGTCCTTTGACAGCTCTTTGGTCTTGCCCATAGTGGAGTTTGGAGTGTGACTGTTTGAGGTTGTGGACAGGTGTCTTTTATACTGATAACAAGTTCAAACAGGTGCCATTAATACAGGTAACGAGTGGAGGAAAGAGGAGCCTCTTAAAGAAGAAGTTACAGGTCTGTGAGAGCCAGAAATCTTGCTTGTTTGTAGGTGACCAAATACTTATTTTCCACCATAATTTGCAAATAAATTCATTAAAAATCCTACTGTGATTTTCTGGATTTTTTTTATTTTCATTTTGTCTGTCATAGTTGAAGTGTACCTATGATGAAAATTACAGGCCTCATCTTTTTAAGTGGGAAAACTTGCACAATTGGTGGCTGACTAAATACTTTTTTTGCCCCACTGTACATGTGTACATAGATCAGCCATAGCGGTTGACTTAACTTTTTTTTAAAGTTACAAATGTGTCTCACCTTGTTAGCACCCAAATGAAAATGACACTCTTGTGGACCATCTTTTCTCTGAAGGAAAACAGTGGTGGTGGCGTCTGATAGTAGCTCTAGACGGAAAGCAAAACCATGTGAAAAAACCATCCATGTACAGCAGTTGTAACTAGTAAATGTGATGCCACTGAGTATTCTACAGGATTGAACAACCAACCACAAAAAGGCTAACAGGAAACATCTACAGTCCTCCAATTGCAACGGGTGGCAAAGAAGCGAAATACAAAATGCCAAGTCTATAGCCATTCACAGCCAAGGGACCTAAAAAATAACTACTAATCACAGGGGACTGTGCCTGACTTGAGGAGAGGACTGCAGTCTCACTGGGCAGTGAAACATGGCAGACTCCATGCCAGTGTAGGCTGATAATAGTTTTGGTATGTCAGATTGTGAGAATTGCCAGAACAAACTTGGGTGGAAGTCTGATGTCTGACATACTCTTTACATTTATCACACACCATAGGAGAAAATGGAAATGTAAGCCCTTTTAGAGCTACCTATACATGCCTCCTGTAAGACCCTATGATCGGTGAACCATACATGATACAGACAACATCTGGGTGTGACTATACTCCTTATAGTGTGCTATAAAACATGTATGTCTTGATTTTAGGGCTCTAGAATGGCGCAGCAGTCTAAGGCACTGCATCTCAGTGCTAGAGGTGTCACTACGATTCCAGGCTGTATCACAACTGGCTGTGATTGGGAGTCCCATAGGGCGGTGCACAATTGACCCATCGTCGTCCGGGTTTTGCCGGGGTAGGCCGTCATTGTAAATAAGAATTTGTTCTTAACTGACTTGCCTAGATATAAAAAAGGTTAAATAAAAAAATATATTTTTAAGTTGACATTAATTTATTCAACACAAAAAATGATCTTCCTATTTTCTTTATTACATCTAAACGGCATGTTATAAAAGGGTCCAGATAACTTTGTGATTTCATGTTTGAGAAACTAACCCCAAACATCAAATTACTTCCTCATCCTCGTGTAGTATGGGGGGCCCCCATACCATAAGGCTCCAAAAATCGCCCAAATACGTTATTTTAGAAACAGCAAAGCTCTCAGTATGGTGATGCAGGTCTTTAGATGTACACGTGAAATTGTGTCAATCCAAAACTTTATCTGCAACACTATATTCCGTGTTGCGTGACTCGAGCAGTTCCCCTATCCAACTGTTCCAGTCTCTGTGTAGCCTGCTGCTACAGTTAACTGCCAAAATAAAGGAAACACCAACATAAAACATCTTACTAGGGCGTTGGGCCACCGCGACCCAGCAGAACAGCTTCAATGCGCCTCGGCATAGATTCTACAAGTCTGGAAACACCCCAGGCTTTCAATATACTTTGTAACTCGAATGTGTCCTTTAGTTCAGCAATTACCTGCCGAGTGGACGGAGAGGTATCGCTCGAGTCGCAAAAAAATGGAATAGAACTTTGCGGATACATTTCAGAATGACAATTTCATGTGTACAACATTTAAAGACCTGTATCACTACAATGAGAGCTTTGCCATTTCTAAAAAGGACAGATTTTTGTGTTTTTGGAGCCTCTGTTCATGTTTTTTCAGGCCCCCATACTACAAATTGAGAATAAGGAAGTGATTTGCTGTTTGGGGTAAGTTTCTGAAAAACATGTGAAATCATGACAAAGGTGTCTGGACCCTTCTATAACATGCCATTTTATACAATCAAAAATAGAGAATTGGTTGTAAAAAAAAAAAAAAAAAACATGTCCTTTAAAAGACATTGTTTGGAACAATATACTCTACAAAGTACCAACAATTCTGGTGTGGAGTCACCCACATATAAAACCCCATACTATACAGGGAGATTGCCAAATTGTTGTCAATTAAATGTTGATTGTTAATTGACAGTGAGACCCAGCACTGCCCAGTGGACCTTCACAGCCTGTCAGTCTGTACTACCTGACCAAAAAAAGAAGAACTCTGAAAATCAATTTTTTGAGTGCGGACCCTCTACAAGTTAATTCCAGGCAACGCACCAGTTCTGAGTTCAGTGGTTTCAAGAACCTTTTGTAGTACCAGGCCAGTCATGAGACTGAGGAGCAGTCCGTGCCCTACTCCCATCACTGGCTCCCCCTGTGGCTTCCACACTGCGGTGGAAGCGCTAGTGGAACAATGGCAATTCATACACTGGCTGCATCCCGAATGCCACTTTATTCCCTATGGAGTGCGCTACGTTTGACCAGGGCCCACAAGGCTCTAGTCAAAAGTAGTGGACCACATAGGGAATAAAGTGCCATTTGGGACACACCCACAGCTTCAGTCAAGGTGGTGCCCTTGACTAGCTCAATCACAGCTCATAATGCTAAGGGAAACTATAGGCTAGATGTGTTATAGGGCCAGGGTGATTATTATAGAACGGTACCTCCCATCTTCTATGTAGCTAAAAAAAGAACACGTGTCATACGTCAGAGCGATTGAAACACTAAAAAAAGATATACATCTTCAAACAGTGAGGTGTTGGCTCAGAGCCATAGGATCTATTACTATATAAACTCCCATCTTGCCATGAATGATTGGTGTGAGAACAGTAAGTGGTCTTGAGCCTGGAGGCTTTAGATTACATAAGAAACAATCTGACTGGTTATATACACAACGGCATCCAGTTATCTGCACACCACCAGCCTTCTCAGTGGACTTGAAGATAAACAAGTGTATTACATTGCCGTTAACGTGTCATGTGATCCGATGTCCTTGATCCCTACACTTTGTGGTCTGTTCGCTGTCTTTGCTCGGCTGCCGCCTCTCTCTTCAGCTAAACTAGCGGCAGTGAACTTTACACAGCTTGCTCAGAATGTAAGGCCTTTCACTCACCTCTCTGAAAAGACCATGCCATATATCTAGCACATAAGAGAAGGAAAATGTGGCAAAGACATGCCAGACTCTAACCAAACAGTCACGAACCAAGCGGCCTCACTCAATCAGGGTGTTTGGGTCACATGTCAATAACAAGACATGATTACATTACACGGATGGCAGTACTCAGAATACTATTTGAAAGTCAGTGTCAAGCCTCCTAGAACCTCTAAGAAGTTGACATTCTTGGTCTGCCTCACCTCGACAGCGTTGTAGGCCTCTATGAACATGTCTTTGCAGCTGACGCTGCAGTACATGCAGCCCATGGTCATGTACAGGCAGAAGGAGAAAAAGTAGCGGTGGTTGAAGTGGCCCACACAGTTGTTGAGCCAGGCTAGCGTCACAAGGCAAGTTAAGGTCAAAGTTAATGAGGCAGATCTAACAAAAGATAAAACATGGAGGAAGGCAATATGATTTAACTGTATGACTGCCCCCCCGCCCCCCTGGGGTTTTACAATGCTGTAAAAAATATTGTTTTAAAGGAATCTGAGAGATGAGATGTTTGTTGGTCTCGAAAGGATACGACAGTGGTGATCCATCTTCAGAATACACCTGGGATGAAAGAGAAAGTCGCTCAGTGTGATTGACCTGTGCCATGGACTAGAGCTATCCAGTGAAGGTTTTTTATTTCTTAATGACATCATTTGACGACTGACAGAGAGTCTAACTTACGTATTGCAGATGCTGCAGTGGTGAGTTCTGGCTGGTTTGGGGACGATGCATTTTTTACAGATGGACACTGACGGTGTATCACTTTTAACCTGAGAAACAACCATCCGAAAAAAGCATGAAGTTATTTCAGAATCAAGCCTATAGCCTGTCTTCCTAGTATTTCCCAAAAACATTTTTACTGCAGGCATTGGAGCGGGCACCTCACCTGTGGTGGGTGTCCAGGGGAGGTGGTGGTGGCCTTATAGTAGTGGAAGAGGACCATCATGAGGACCCAGTGGCCGTAAGTGAGGTGCCAGACGATCCACTGCAGTGGGTAGGTGTTGAGGATGACAGGCAGCAGGCACAGGTAGACAATGACCAGCACAGAGCTGGTGAGGGCAATCACCAGGCACACAAACACCTGGGAACAGAAGAGAGGGGCACGAACAGAGGGAGGAACTCATGAGGGTACGTGAAAGGTGAAAATACTGTGAGAAATAGAATAGCAAAACGGGGTAATGTAACTGAACATGGGAGATTTGATTAACTGGCCTACATTTAATGAAATACAATAAAAACACAAATATTTGACTGTACATCTACACAGAAAATTGAGCCATTTTACTTACCACCCCAAACCAGCGAGTCACATTGTCGACTATCCAGTAGACGGGCTCAAAGACACAGTCCAGGCAGGTGTCAGAGTTGGTAAGGCTGTTGAAGTAGAGGGAGTTGAGCAGCAGCTTCCAGTAGCTCCACAGCTCTCGTAGCTTCCTCTGGGGCTTGCTGGGTCGACCCCCTCGCTTAGGGCACAGCCGGCACCAGCGCAGGCACAGACGCATCATCCTGGAGAACTGCCACCTCCAGCTGCGCATGCCCCCGCCTTCCACACACACGCGGACAGACACACAACACAGAAGCAGGTGAAAAACTACTACGACCAGGAAGAACAACTTGGAATGTGCGGTCATCCATATCGCAGATGATATCATCATGGTCACGCTTTCCTTTGGGGATATAATACCCACGGTCGAGTGGCAACACTCACAGCTCGACATATACTACGACCTCGGAGACCCGGGTTCAATTGCCACATCCACCCATCCTACAACGCCTCCTCTCCTCATCAAGCTCCCCCTTCAAATTCTTATCTGTCTGAAAAATCTAATGCCTGAATAAAACATGAATAAAATACAAAGAGGGTGGAATTCCACTCTCCCCCACCCCCAAAAAAGGCCCTCATCTCAATTAAATGCAACCCCCCCCCCCCCCCCCCCCGAAAAGACTATTGTCTGAGACAGACAAGAACCAAATCTATGTCTTAAAAAAAACTAATCAAGAGAGACTCCTGCTCAGCGCATGGTCTTCCTCTCCACAGAGCAAAGTCAAGGCATTAAAGTAATTAAATCCAGCTGAGTGCTGTTTCCATTGGAGCCAAAGGACTCATTAGGCATGCCCAGAAAATAGGACAGGGCTATCAGGTAATAAGTGCGCCCACTCTCACAGAACTTCTAATGTTAATAATGCATGAGAAATACAGTTCTGTGGCTGAGCCTTCCATAGAAAGACCTTGGGAATGCAAAACCGGTAACCTTATAAAGACACCAAAAGCCCAAGGATGAATTTCCTTAGACAGGAATAAGTGGACACCAGAGCACCAAGGCTCTCCAGAATGCTAAGGCCATACACATTTTATTAAATGTTTTAACAGATTTCTTTTTTTGAAAAGTGAGCGGAGCGAGCGAATCAAAAAAATATAGCTGAGAGCAGCAATGAACGGGGTTCACAGAATGACAGAAAGGACAAGATTAGTTGGATAAAGCAAGCACTTTCATGTAGGACAGGGGTGGGCAATTTCATTGGGGTCACAGTTTTGCCTCAGCCCCAGCTAACACACCTGACTCCACAATCACCTAATCATTATCTTCAGATTAGAATGCAATTTGATTAATCAGCTGTGTTTGCTAGGGATAGAGAAAAAGTGACACCAATCAGGCCCTCGGGGACTGAATTGCCCACCCCTGATGTAGGAACTATCTTCCTTTATGTGCAATCAGTGAAAGCATTACCATGTTTATTTCTCAATACCACAAGGATGACAAGTGAATTTAGTCCAGTGCTGTAGGTTAGTTTTCTTAAAGTTATTACTTAATGTATTCAGTTTATTTATAAATAAACTCAGCAAACAAAAAAACATCCCTTTCTTAGGACCCTGTCTTTCAAAGAGAATTTGTAAAAATCCAAATAACTTCACAGATCTTCATAGTAAAGGGTTTAAACACTGTTTCCCATGCTTGTTCAATGAAGCATAAACAATTAATGAACATGCACCTGCGGAACGGTCGTTAAGACAGTAATAGCTTACAGACGGTAGGCAATTAAGGTCACAGTTATGAAAACTTAGGACACTAAAGAGAGGCCTTTCTACTGACTTTGAAAAACACACCAAAAAAATGCCCAGGGTCCCTGCTCATCTGCGTGAATGTGCCTTAGGCATGCTGCAAGGAGGCATGAGGACTGCAGATGTGGCCAGGGCAAAAAATTGCAATGTCCATACTGTGAGACTCCTAAGACAGAGCTACAGGGAGACAGGACGGACAGCTGATCATCCTCGCAGTGGCAGACCACGTGTAACACCACCGGCACAGGATCAATACATCCGAACATCACACCTGCGGGACAGGTACAGGATGGCAACAACTGCCCGAGTAACACCAGGAACGCACAATCCCTCCATCATTGCTCAGAAAGTCCACAATAGGCTGAGAGAGGCTGGATTGCGGGCTTGTAGGCCAGTTGTAAGTCAGGTCCTCACTAGACATCACCAGCAACAACGTCGCCTATGGGCACAAACCCACCGTCGCTGGACCAGACCGGACTGGCAAAAAAATGCTCTTCACTGACGAGTGAAATGTTTACTTACCAAGCCCTTAACCAACAATGCAGTTTTAAGAAAACACCCCAAAAATGTAAGAATAACAAACAATTCAAGAGCAGCAGTAAATAACAATAGTGGGGCTACAGTGAGGGGAAAAAAGTATTTGATCCCCTGCTGATTTTGTACGTTTGCCCACTGACATTTTTTGACATGCTCTTTTCTGGATTTTTGTTGTTGTTATTCTGTCTCTCACTGTTCAAATAAACCTACCATTAAAATTATAGACTGATCATTTCGTTGTCAGTGGGCAAACGTACAAAATCAGCAGGGGATCAAATACTTTTTTCCCTCGCTGTATATACAGGGGGTACTGGTACAGAGTAGGTAGAGTTGTTAAAGTGACTATGCAGAGATGATAACAGAGTAGCAGTAACGTGGGGGGGGGGGGGGGGGGGCAATGCAAATAGTTTGCGTAGCCATTTGATTAGATGTTCAGGAGTCTTAGCTTGGGGGAAGAAGCTGTTTCGAAGCCTCTTGGACCTAGACTTGGCGCTCCGGTACCGCTTGCCATGCGGTAGCAGAGAGAACAGTCTATGACTAGGGTGGCTGGAGTCGTTGACAATTTTAGGGCCTTCCTCTGACACCGCCTAGTGTAGAGGTCCTGGGTGGCAGGAAGCTTGGCCCCGGTGATGTACTGGGTCGTACGCGCTACCCTCTGTAGTGCCTTGTGGTCGTAAGCCGAGCAATTGCCATACTAGGCAGTGATGCAAACTGTCAGGATGCTCTCCAGGGTGCAGCTGTAAAACATTTTGAGGTTCTGTGGACCCATACTAAATCTTTTCAGTCTCCTGGGGTGGGAATAGGTTTTGTCATTCCGTCTTCACGACTGTCTTGGTGTGGTTCAACCATGTTAGTGATGTGGACGCCAAGGAACTTGTAGCTCTCAACCTGCTCCACTACAGCCCCATCGATGAGAATAGGGTTGAGAGAAATGTTTACAGTTTTTAATGTTATCGGAGTGAGAGTGACTAAGAAATTCAAACATGATTACTACAAGTTTAGATAGCTGGCTCGACTAATTGACCGATCAAAATTGTTTTAGCTTACATGGGCTAATTGAGGGACTGTCAGTGACTGACATAAGAGAAACTGCTGATGCACAACCACATTTCAAAATTGCACTTCGTGTATTCTACTATTGTAACTCTCAACAGCAAGTTGAGACCCAGACAGTTCAGCATAATTTTTTTTAAAGGGGTGGCCACCAGCTGCCCATCCCTGCTCTATAGCAACCTTAGTTCAACGCCTAGCAACCTAATCATGATATTTTAGGAGAGACTAAAATATAAAGTTCAGCCATAATCCAAAAGGGAATGTTGTGTCTCTCTTTAATGGACGCTTGAGGACATTCATTTTCCTATAAATCGCGCAATTTCTCAGTACAACTTTTCAACCACAAAAAAAAAAGTTGAGAAAAGTGAAGAGGGGCATCCGTTAAACACTTAAATGTGTTTGGCCTGATAATCAATTATTAGTGCTGGGACCGTCACTGTGGCCAGCCGCTTGGCCTTCAACACTGCCCCTCTGTTGTCATTATGCAGAGGGAGTACGTGTGATCTCTCTTTACAAGTGGCCGGGATGGAATGAAAGAAATGTCATAATGCCAACAGGTGAACACGAGGTCAACCAGTATTAATGAGATCATTGATCAGCATATGGCAGCATGCCATCAAAGTCATAGAAAGGCTGTGTGGAACTGGAAAAGAGTAGGGACGATTTCCAGCCAAATCAACAGGCTGTTGACTTCCTCGGCTACCTACTACACTTGCTTTTATTACATTTTTTATTTAACTAGGCAAGTCAGTTAAGAACAAATTCTTATTTACAGTGATGGCCTACCGTGGCCAGGCCCTAACCCCGGACGACGCTGGGCCAATTGCGCGCCGCCCTATGGGACTCCCAATCACAGCCAGTTGTGATACAGCCTGGAATCCAACCAGGGTTTGTAGTGATGCTTCTAGCACTGAGATGCAGTGCCTTAGACCGCTGCGCCACTCGGGAGCCAAAGGTAGAGTACAGAGTGACATATTGGAACAAACCCATATAAATATTTTTTAAACATGAGATCAAGCTCTAAACCTGAACAGCACCATCAGAATTGTTTTTCCTCTCAATCTCAGATTAACCCCTTTAAAATGTATTTTAAAACAGAACAATTAAGCTCTTTATCTGGGGGGTAAAAAAAAAAAAAAAAAAAAAGGCAGAGTAAACGTCCTCTATGGCAACCCCCAAATCTTCTCAGCTTGGAAATAGTATCCTCTGCTCTGCCCAGATAATAAGCTTTGCCGTCTGTCCTCGAGACTGGTTTAGCCTCTGTGTCTGCAGCACAGGCCTGGCAATTGGCAAACTGCACAGACTCCAAATGTGTGTTGTTTCTGTTCATTTGTGATCTTTCTATCTCTGGGCAACACTGCCACTGCTGTGTGTCTCTTTACTCCCAATGGAACGTTTTCAGTCCTCAGTTTAGAGATTTGCGCTTGTGTTGACAGCACTGGAACTAGGGAATGATGGAGTTGCTTATTGGGATCATTACACTGCAGAAAACTGACTAATTCTACAATCTGAGGGATGCAAATTCATTGTCAGACATTCACACGTAAAGAGAACAATCCACAACATAGAATGTTAATTCAGTCACAAATGAGTAGCTATCACATCCTAAAGCATTATATTTATATGATCACACCATCAACGCTGTCAAAATATTTTGAATGTCTGCAGGTGTACAAATAACATAGGCCTAACTACTATTTAGGTCTGTATTTTACAGGGTTCTGTCAATCTATGCTGCTGTTGCCGCTGGCTACCACACTGAACAAACAATAGTGTGCGAGCAACGTTAGCCAGCTATAACTACTCCACCTGCCTGGCAATCTTGATAGCAGACTTTTCCACAGGCAGACCCCTACATGAGATTGCAATCGGAAATATGTCGATTGCAAAATATTGCCAATTATGACGGCTAGCTATAGCTAGCTTGCTAGTTACTGACACCTTGATGTCAATCATCTAAATATTCCACTCACCTTAACGTATCTTCTGAAATGACAGAACCAGCTAGGTTAAATAAATTGCAATTCAACTCATAACTGTGAGATGTTAGCTACACTCAAAGACATTTAGGAAAACATTATAAATCGTGCACCGATGCACTGCAGCCCTTGCTAGCTTGCTTTCTTGTATAAAAAAAAATCCTGACGTCGCGCACGCATTGCATGTTGGGAAATTGTGTTTTTTCGTGCTCTTCAAAATGTCAATAAAACCGTTCCGTATTGATCTGTTGATCTATTCAATTTACGCTAAGCCACCCATCCTTTTTTTGATTTTTATGTTTAATGAGTACTTAAAAAAAAATCTGGACAAATCTCTTATTAGAGGACAAAACTGTGTCGTCTCCAAATTGGTACTACAACCAGGAAGCGTAGACGTCATATGACTGGAGAAAAATGGCTGCTGTGCAGTGGTAAGATGCATCTTTTCTGATCCTAAATCTGTTTTTGGTGTCCTTTAAATCTTTAAGAGTATGAAATTGACATCAAAACAAGATAGCTAGATGCATAAAAAAACAAATGAAAATGCGCGTGGTCTGTCTGATCTTGCTGTCATAAGTCACGAGCTGTCAACTTTTTATTTATTTTTCTATCTCGATGTCAGCGAGAATAACATTCAGCATCAAAGTACAATCTGAAAAAGAACACACTTCTACGTGCAGGATCCTCATATTTCGCAAATATTGCGCTATGTTTGTATTAATGCAGGTTTATTCCAGAGACTTCTGAGTAAATCAAGCTGTAACATATGTTTTCCGCGACAGGCACTCTCGTGCACGCAGGTATGAGTCTGAACTGCAGAGCTGTGGCCTGGAGGTTGCCCCAGTGGAGTTTAGCGACTACCATCCCCTCAAGTCCATCACTGTGAGTAGGGCACTGTATGTTGTTGATGCACACCATATGTGGCAAAGAAATGGATACTTATTGTATGTAGGCTTAATTTCTTCGCATCATCATCATCATTAATGCAAGAGTAAATCATCCTACCATAGAACATGTTTCTAACCACTTGAGCATAGCTCTCTCTGTGTGTGTGTGTGTGTGTGTGTGTGTGTGTGTGTGTGTGTGTGTGTGTGTGTGTGTGTGTGTGTGTGTGTGTGGCCCAGTAGTAAACAACTTGTACACCTCCACCCATCCATACATACCACACAGGTGACAGACTCCAAGTCGCGGAGGGGAGCGCGTAAAGGCAGCACCTCCTCCTCTTCCTCCTCTTCCAGCTCTGTGGCACCAGATCCCCTGAGCTCCATGCTGGATGGAACGGACCCCCTGTCCATGTTTGCCGCAGCCTCTGCCAGCGAGTCCCCTCTAACCCTCTCACAGAGCAGCTCTACTGGGGTGAGTGTTTCACTAGGGGTGTGGATAGAATTAAATACTCACTGAGGGATAGATGGGAGGTTTGATAGTGGGATATTTGTATTGTGTCTCGTTATGGAGGCGTTGTCTCTTAAAAGGATGTTAAAAATAAAGCAACATGCACAATTTCCTCCTCTCTCTCTTGCTCTCGCTCACTCAAAAATGTTTTTCTCTGTGCTCTGTTCAGGACTTGGGTAGAGGAAAGAGGAGGGAGAAGGAGGATGAGGTTGGAGTGGACTTTGAACCGTGGTCATCCAAACGGGGAGAAATCCTTGCCAGGTTCACTACCACGGAGAAGCTCTCCATTGTGAGCAATGATTATGTTTTAAGATACCTCAGAGAAACATTTCCCCTTTCCCATCCTCGGTAATGGGACGAAGACTAACTTCTCTCTCTTGTTTTTTTTGACAGAATCTCTTCATGGGCTCAGAGAAAGGTAAGTCTACTCCAACATTTATAGTCTTTGATATACCAGATCCCCTATTCTGAAAGCCTGCTCGATTGAGTCGAGACAACAACAAAAAAACATGCACACGTGCACTGTTGTGGCACTTCTGTCATTCTCCAGGCAAGGCTCCCAGTCTTGCCTCCTCCTCTGCTGTATCGGAGAAGGTGCGAACTCGCCTAGAGGAGCTGGATGACCTGGAAGAGGTAAGTACAGCAGAATGGATCTACAGCCAGAACATTCTCTGTTGAGTTTTGTTGCCAAGAATGTTAGTGTTTCCGTCTCTAGTGTTGTGTGTCTGCCGTCAGGGGTCTCAGCGGGAGCTGCTGAATCTGTCCCAGCAGGACTATGTGAACCGTATCGAGGAGCTAAACCAGTCTCTAAAAGAGGCCTGGGCCTCCGACCAGAAGGTCAAGGCCCTCAAGATCGTCATCCAGGTCAGAACTGCAATACTTGTAGCAAATCTATTACAATGTCATACAGTGCCTTGCGAAAGTATTCGGCCCCCTTGAACTTTGCGACCTTTTGCCACATTTAAGGCTTCAAACATAAAGATATAAAACTGTATTTTTTTGTGAAGAATCAACAACAAGTGGGACACAATCATGAAGTGGAACGACATTTATTGGATATTTCAAAAGTTTTTAACAAATCAAAAACTGAAAATTGGGCGTGCAAAAATATTCAGCCCCTTTACTTTCAGTGCAGCAAACTCTCTCCAGAAGTTCAGTGAGGATCTCTGAATGATCCAATGTTGACCTAAATGACTAATGATGATAAATACAATCCACCTGTGTGTAATCAAGTCTCCGTATAAATGCACCTGCACTGTGATAGTCTCAGAGGTCCGTTAAAAGCGCAGAGAGCATCATGAAGAACAAGGAACACACCAGGCAGGTCCGAGATACTGTTGTGAAGAAGTTTAAAGCCAGATTTGGATACAAAAAGATTTCCCAAGCTTTAAACATCCCAAGGAGCACTGTGCAAGCGATAATATTGAAATGGAAGGAGTATCAGACCACTGCAAATCTACCAAGACCTGGCCGTCCCTCTAAACCTTCAGCTCATACAAGGAGAAGACTGATCAGAGATGCAGCCAAGAGGCCCATGATCACTCTGGATGAACTGCAGAGATCTACAGCTGAGGTGGGAGACTCTGTCCATAGGACAACAATCAGTCGTATATTGCACAAATCTGGCCTTTATGGAAGAGTGGCAAGAAGAAAGCCATTTCTTAAAGATATCCATAAAAAGTGTTGTTTAAAGTTTGCCACAAGCTACCTGGGAGACACACCAAACATGTGGAAGAAGGTGCTCTGGTCAGATGAAACCAAAATTGAACTTTTTGGCAAGAATGCAAAACGTTATGTTTGGCGTAAAAGCAACACAGCTGAACACACCATCCCCACTGTCAAACATGGTGGTGGCAGCATCATGGTTTGGGCCTGCTTTTCTTCAGCAGGGACAGGGAAGATGGTTAAAATTGATGGGAAGATGGATGGAGCCAAATACAGGACCATTCTGGAAGAAATCCTGATGGAGTCTGCAAAAGACCTGAGACTGGGACGGAGATTTGTCTTCCAACAAGACAATGATGCAAAATCTACAATGGAATGGTTCAAAAATAAACATATCCAGGTGTTAGAATGGCCAAGTCAAAGTCCAGACCTGAATCCAATCGAGAATCTGTGGAAAGAACTGAAAAATGCTGTTCACAAATGCTCTCCATCCAACCTCACTGAGCTCGAGCTGTTTTGCAAGGAGGAATGGGAAAAAAATTCAGTCTCTCGATGTGCAAAACTGATAGAGACATACCCCAAGCGACTTACAGCTGTAATCACAGCAAAAGGTGGCGCTACAAAGTATTAACTTAAGGGGGCTGAATAATTTTGCACGCCCAATTTTTCAGTTTTTGATTTGTTAAAAAAGTTTGAAATATCCAATAAATGTCGTTCCACTTCATGATTGTGTCCCACTTGTTGTTGATTCTTTACAAAAAAAATACAGTTTTATATCTTTATGTTTGAAGCCTGAAATGTGGCAAAAGGTCGCAAAGTTCAAGGGGGCCGAATACTTTCGCAAGGCACTGTATATTTACAACGTCATGTCTGTCTTATGTCATTGTATGTGTGTGTCTTAGTGCTCCAAGCTGCTGTCAGACACAGCTGTGATTCAGTTCTACCCAAGCAAGTTTGTCCTCATCACAGACATTCTGGACACCTTTGGTAAGTACTGAGGACTGGCCTGTCACTTCAATTGCAGGGCATTCTATAGTAACATAGTCACATTTTTCACATTGGATGCTGTAGTGGGTTTTGATTTGTTGTCGGGAAGGGGTCACGTTATTTTTAGGTGACCAAAATGTCTCTCTCTCTCTCTCTTAGGACGTCTGGTGTATGAGAGGATCTGGTCCATGTGTTCTGACCCTCGCCCCCTACCAGGTATGTCCTGTGTGTCGCGTCGGTGTGTCACACCAAGTGCTCTCCATGGTCCTTCCTTTAAAAAAAAGAAGTTATTATTTATTCAGATTACTCTCCAGACTCCTTTACAGCTGATGAAGTGAATGACACGGCCAAGGAGACCTGCCTCAACTGGTTCTTCAAAATTGCCTCCATCAGAGAGCTCATCCCACGACTGTATCCTTTATAATACACATCGACTTTCCAGTAGCACACTGAGTTGTTCATGCATACGTACAGTTACCATATACAGTGAGCTCCAGAAGTATTGGGACAGTGGCACATTTTGTGTTGTTGTTTTGTCTCTGTACTCCAGCACTTTGGATTTGAAAATAACACAATGACTATGAGTTTAAAGTAAAGACTGTCAGCTTTAATTTGAGGGTATTTTTCATCCATTCACCCCCCCCCCCTTCCACACACACACACACACACATTTTAGGGGACAAAAAGTTTTGGTACAAATTCACTTATGTGTATTAAAGTAGTCAAAAGTTCAGTATTTGGTCCCATATTCCTAACATGCAATGATTGCATCAAGCTTGTGACTACAAACTTGTTGGATGCGTTTGCTGTTTGTTTTTGGTTCCGTTTCCGATTATTTTGTACCCTACATAAATGAATGGTAAATCATGTATTGTGCCATTTTTGAGTCACTTTTACTGTAAATAAGAATATAATATATTTCTAAACACTTCTATATTCATGTGGATGCTACAATGATTACGGATAGTTCCACAATGATTACGGATAGTCCTGAATTCATCATGAATAATGATGAGTGAGAAAGTTACAGACGCACAAATATCATACCCCACAAGACATGTTAACCTCTCACCATTACAATAACAATTTTTGGGGGGTCTGTTAGCATCATTTCAAATCCAAAGTGCTGGAGTACAGAGCCAAAGTAACAAACAATGTGTCACTGTCCCAATACCTTTTTGGAGCTCACTGTATCTACATATGTCTCTGATCACATGCTTACACAGTGGTTTGAGTTGAATCCTTGACTCCACATGCAGATATGTCGAGGTAGCTCTCCTGAAGTGTAACCGTTTCTTGACCAAGTGGTTAGTATCCCTCCCATGTTTCCCTCACCTCGCTCTAGCACCACTCTCTCATCCGTCTGGCCGTCCGCTCACTGGTTTCACTCCATCTCTCTGTGTTCTCAGTGGGATCCAAGAGACGGTGCCTCGCCTCACAGCTATGATCCGGGGGATAGGGGACCCCCTGGTGGCCGTGTATGCCCGGGCCTACCTCTGTCGGGTGAGACTGGCTTCCAGAACATATTTTCTCTCAACTCTCTCTCTCTCATTGGTTGTCCTCATTTACAGAGATTTCTACCGCCCCTCTTGCTTTTTTCCCCCGGTATTACATTTTGGCTCAGTCATGAGAATGGGATACGTTCTCTCTTCTCCCTCTCTAATCTCCCTATTTTCTTCCTCTACTCGTATCCACCAATCCCCTCTCTCTCTGCATCCATCTCTCTCCGGGCCAGATTGGGATGGAGGTGGCTCCTCACCTGAAGGACAGCCTGAACAAGAACTTCTTTGACCTGCTGGGGACGTTCCGTCAGATCCATGGCGACAGTGTCCAGAACCAGCTGGTCCTGCAGAGGGTGGAGATCCCCGTCTACCTGACCCTCTACTCCCCCGCCATCCACTGGATCCTGCAGTGTGTCTCCTACAGAGCACCAGAGGTACATTGCCACCCAGCGTAACACATCCACAGTGGTCCCACAGTATCCACCGATAACAGTTATGTAGTTATTGTATTGGGGATATCCCCATAACAGTCGCTGGCATGTAAACTCAGGGGGGAAAAAAAGAAAAGTCCTCTCACTGTCAACTGCGTTTATTTTCTGCAAACTTAACACGTGTAAATATTTGTATGAGCATAACAAGATTCAACAACTGAGACATAAACTGAACAAGTTCCACAGACATATGGAATAATGTGTCCCTGAACAAAGGGGGGGGGGTCAAAATCAAAAGTAACAGTCAGTATCTGGTGTGGCCACCAGCTGCATTAAGTACTGCAGTGCATCTCCTCCTCATGGACTGCACCAGATTTGCCAGTTCTTTCTGTGAGATGTTACCCCACTCTTCCAGCAAGGCACCTCCAAGTTCCCAGAGTTTTCTGGGGGGAATGGCTCTAGCCCTCACCCTCCGATCCAACAGGTCTCAGACGTGCTTAATGGGATTGAGATCCGGGCTCTTCGCTGGCCATGGCAGAACACTGACATTCCTTTCTTGCAGGAAATCACGCACAGAACGAGCAGTATGGCTGGTGGCATTGTCATGCTGGAGGGTCATGTCAAGATGAGCTTGCAGGAAGGGTACCACATGAGGGAGGAGGATGTGTTCCCTGTAATGCACAGCGTTACGATTGCCTGCAATGACAACGAGCTCAGTCCGATGTTGCTGTGAAAGACCGCCCCATGTGCAATCCACATCCAAATCGATCCCGCTCCAGATTTGAAATAACACAACATCCTCAGTGTAACGCTCATTCCTTTGACGATAAACGCGAATCCGACCATCACCTCTGGTGAGACAAAACCGCGACTCGTCAGTGAAGAGCACTTTTTGCAAGTCCTGTCTGGTCCAGCGGCGGTGGGTTTGTGCCCATAGGTGACGTTGTTGCCGGTGATGTCTGGTGAGGACCTGCCTTACAACAGGCCTACAAGCCCTCAGTCCAGCCTCTCTCAGCCTGTTTGCGGACAGTCTGAGCACTGATGGAGGGATTGTGCGTTCCTGGTGTAACTCAGGCAGTTGTTGTTGCCATCCTGTACCTGTCCCGCAGGTGTGATGTTTGGATATACCGATCCTGTGAAGGTGTTGTTACACATGGTCTGCCACTGCGAGGACGATCAGCTGTCCGTCCTGTCCCCCTGTAGCGCTGTCTTAGGCGTCTCACAGTACGGACATTGCAATTTATTGCCCTGGCCACATCTGCAGTCCTCATGCCTCCTTGCAGCATGCCTAAGGCACGTTCACGCAGATGAGCAGGGACCCTGGGCATCTTTTTTTGTGTGTGTTTTTCAGAGTCAGTAGAAAGGCCTCTTTAGCGTCCTAAGTTTTCATAACTGTAACCTTAATTGCCTACCGTCTGTAAGGTGTTAGTGCCTTAACGACCGTTCTACAGGTGCATGTTCATTCATTGTTTATGGTTCATTGAACAAGCATGGGAAACAGTGTTTAATCCCTTTACAATGAAGATCTGTGAAGTTATTTGGATTTTTATAAATGACCTTTGAAAGACAGGGTCCTGAGAAAGGGACGTTTTATTTATTTTTTGCTGAGTTTATTTGACATCCATTGTTCCATTGCAGGCCCTGCTAACAGAGATGATGGAGAGATGCAAAAAGCTTGGGAATAAGTGAGTACTCCTCTACACCAGAGGGATTTCTTTAGAAGCCAGATGCACTGGGTTGCCGTGTGGTGGCACACGTTCCTGTAATACAGATCAAATGTTATTTGTCACACGCTTCGTAAACGACAGGTGCAGACAAACAGTGAAAAGCTTACTTATGGGGCCCTCCCAATGCAGAGAGAAAAATAGAGAAATAATTGTAAAAAATTATAACTCTAGGAATAAATACACAGTGAGTTGGCTATTTACACGAGGTACCAGCACTGAGTCGATGTGCAGGGTTACGAGTTTGAGGTAGATATGTAGGTAGGGATAAAGTGACTTGGCAACAGGATAGATTATAAGCAGTAGCAGCAGTGTACGTGATGAGTCAAAAGAGTTGGTGCAAAAAGGGTCAATGCAGATAGTCCAGGTAGGACTGTGTGTGTGTGTGGACCATGATAATTCCTTAGTGATGTGGACACAGCGGAACTTGAAGCTAACGACCCGCTCCACTATATTCCTGTGGATGAGGGCGTTCTTGGCCCACTGTTTCCTGTAGTCCACGACCATCTCATTTCTCCTGCTGACATTGAGAGAAAGGTTGTTGTCCTGGCACCACACTGCCAGGTCTCTGACCTCCTCCCTATAGGCTGTCTCATCGTCGGTGATCAGGCCAACCACCGTTGTGTTGTCAGAAAACGTAATGATTGTGTTGGAGTCGTACGTGGCCAGGTAGTTGTGGGTGAACAGGAAGTAAAGGTGGGGACTAAGAATGCACCCCTGAGGGGCCCCCGTGTTGAGGGTCAGCATTGCAGATTTGTTGTTACCTACTTTCACCACCTGGGGAGGCCCATCAGGAAGTCCAGGATCCAGTTGCAGAGGGAGGCGTTCAGTCCCAGGGTCCTGAGCTCAATGATGAGCTTGGAAGGTACTATGGTGTTGAACGCTGAGCTATACTCAATGAACAGCATTCTCAAATAGGTGTTCCTCTTGTCCAAGTGGGAGAGGGCGGTGCGGAGTACTATAGAGATTGTGTCATCTGTGGATCTGTTGGGCCGGTATGGGAACTAGAGTGGGTCCAGGGTGTCTTGGATGATGATGGAACTTCTGGAGCTCTCATGCATGGTTCAGTGTTGCTTGCCTCAAAGTGAGCATAGACAGCATTTAGCTTGTCTGGTAGGCTTGTGTCAACTGGGCAGCTCGCGGACGGCTTTCCCTTTGTCTGTGATAGTTTGTGGGGACGACGTCGATGCACTTATTAATGAAGCCGGTGACTGATGTGGTAAACTCCTCAATGTTATCAGATGAATCCCAATACATCTACAGTCGTGGCCAAAAGTTTTGAGAATGACACAAATATTCATTTCCACAATGTTTGCTGCTTCAGTGCCTTTAGATATTTTTGTCAGATGTTACTATGGAATACTGAAGTATAATTACAAGCATTTCATAAGTGTCAAAGGTTTTTATTGACAATTACATGAAGTTGATGCAAAGAGTCAATATTTGCAGTGTTGACCCTTCTTTTTCAAGACCTCTGCAATCTGCCCTGGCATTCTGTCAATCAACTTCTGGGCCACATCCTGACTGATGGCAGCCCATTCTTGCATAATCAATGCTTGGAGTTTGTCAGAATTTGTGGGTTTTTGTTTGTCCACCCGCCTCTTGAGGATTGATCACAAGTTCTCAATGGGATTAAGGTCTGGGGAGTTCCTGGCCATGGACCCAAAATATCAATGTTTTGTGCCCTGAGCCACTTAGTTATCACTTTTGCCTTATGGCAAGGTACTCCATCATGCTGGAAAAGGCATTGTTCGTCACCAAACTGTTCCTGGATGGTTGGGAGAAGTTGCTCTCGGAGGATGTGTTGGTACCATTCTTTATTCATGGCTGTGTTCTTTGGCAAAATTGTGAGTGAGCCCACTCCCTTGGCTGAGAAGCAACTCCACACATGAATGGTCTCAGGATGCTTTACTGTTGCCATGACACACGTCTGATGGTAGCGCTCACCTTGTCTTCTCCAGACAAGCTTTTTTCCGGATGCCCCAAACAATCGGAAAGGGGTTTCATCAGAGAAAATGACTTTAGCCCAGTGCTCAGCAGTCCAATCCCTGTACCTTTTGTAGAATATCAGTCTGTCCCTGATGTTTTTCCTGGAGAGAAGTGGCTTCATGCTGCACTTCTTGACACCAGGCCATCCTCCAAAAGTCTTCGCCTCACTGTGCGTGCAGATGCACTCACACCTGCCTGCTGCCATTCCTGAACAAGCTCTGCACTGGTGGTGCATCAATCCCGCAGCTGAATCAACTTTAGGAGACGGTCCTGGCGCTTGCTGGACTTTCTTGGGCGCCCTGAAGCCTTCTTCACAACAATTGAACCGCTCTCCATTAAGTTCTTGATGATCCAATAAATAGCAGCAATATCCTTGCCTGTGAAGCCCTTTTTGTGCAAAGCAATGACGGCATGTGTTTCCTTGCAGGTAACCATGTTTGACAGAGGAAGAACAATGATTCCAAGCACCACCTTCCTTTTGAAGCTTCCAGTCTGTTATTCGAACTCAATCAGCATGACAGAGTGATCTCCAGCCTTGTCCTCGTCAACACTCACACCTGTGTTAATGAGAGAATAACTGACATGATGTCAGCTGGTCCTTTTATGACAGGGCTGAAATGCAGTGGAAATGTATTTTTGGGATTCAGTTCATTTGCATGGCAAAGAGGGACTTTGCAATTAATTCATCTGATCACTCTTCATAACATTCTGGAGTATATGCAAATTGCCATCATACAAACTGACTGAGGCAGCAGACTTTGTGAAAATTAATATTTATGTCATTCTCAAAACTTTTGGCCACGACTGTAGGCTAGCGAAATAGTCATGTCCTCTTCATCGGACGACATCCTTATTGAGCGCGTCGTTGATACTTCCTGTTTGAGTTTTGGCTTGTAAGGAGGAATCATTAGGATTGAATTATGGTCAGATATGCCAAAGGGAGTGCGAGGGAGGGCTTTGTATTTGTTTCTGTGTGTAGAGTAAATGTGATATAGACTTTTGTCGCCTCTAGTTGCACAGGTTACATGCATTCAACAATGATTTAAAATGGATTTCAGTTTACCTGTATTAAAATCACCGGCCTCTAGGAGCGCCGCCTCTGGATGTGCATTTTCTTTGCTTATGGCCCTATACAGCTCAATTAGTGTGGCCTTAGTGCAACATGAAACAATTTCAATGATTTTACTGATTTACATTTCATATAAGGAAATCTGTGGATTTCACATGACTGGGCAGGGGCACAGCCATGGGTGGGCCTCAGAGGGCATAGGCCAGGACCAGCCAATCAGACAGAAATACTCTTCAGTTTCATCAGCTGTCCGGGTGGCTGGTCTCAGATGATGCCGCAGGTGAAGAAGCCAGATGTGGAGGTCCTGGGCAGGCATGGTTACATGTGGTCTGTGGTTGTGAGGCCAGCTGGACGTACTGCCAAATTCTCTAAAATGAAATTGGAGGCAGCTTATGGTAGAGAAATGAACGTTCAATTCTCAGGCAACAGCTTTGGTGGACACTTATGCAGTCAGCATGCCAAATGCTTGATACATCTGTGGCATTGTGTTGTGTGACAAACTGCACATTTTAAGTGGCCTTTAATTTTCCCCAGCACAAGGTGCAGCTGTGTAATGATCATGCTGTTTGATCAACTTCTTGATATGCCACACCTGTCAGGTGGATGGATTATCTTGGCAAAGGAGAAATGCTCACTAACAGGGATGCAATCAAATTTGTGAACAACATTTTTGAGAAATAAGCTTTTTGTGCATATGGAACATTTCTGGGATCTTTTATTTCAGCTCATGAAACATGGGACCAACACTTTACATGTTGTGTTTATATTTTTGTTCTGTATAGATGAAAACTCTCTTGTTAAATAGTATGGTCTGCAGGTCATCATGAGGTATTGTAATTCAGGCGAGCAAGAAGTCGAGACTTCCTTAACATTAGAGACTGCGTACCAGTTGTTGTTAACAAAGATACACCCCCCCTGAACCTTACCCGATGCTGTCGTTTGGTTTTGAAGTTTCATATAAAAATCAACTAGATGTACAGTATATTATCCATGTCCACAGGAAGCCAAAACCGGGCATTGAGTCTCAACTAATGTTGATTTCCCCACAGTGCCCTGCTGCTGAACTCGGTGATGTGGGCGTTCAGGGCGGAGTTTATCGCGACGAGAGCCACCGACTTCATCGGCATGATCAAGGACTGTGATGAGGCAGGATTCCCTAAGGTTAGACACATCCACATTCACCATGTGCTCTAAAAATAGCATCGTTGCCCCTCCCTTCTGCCTCCATTATAGCTTTTATCTGGTATCTGTGTTGTTTACTCTTCAACTTCCTCTCTCTGTCCTCCTTCAGCACCTGTTGTTTGGCTCTCTGGGCCGCAGCCTGGCCTGTGCTGACCCTCCTGAGGCGGAAAGGCTGCCCATCCTCAATGAGGCCTGGAAGGTCATCACCAAAGTGCGAAGTCCACAGGTACAGAGCAAATAACAACCCTCTTAGACAATGAAGGCGTGCCTGGTGGTTCACATTAACAAAGGGTTGCAAATGTTTCCTTCTCTTATTCCAGGATTACATCAACTGTGCTGAGATCTGGGTGGAATTCACCTGTCGTCACTTCACTGTGAGTGTCCAAGAGAACTACAGCGCTGCCACTGAAAGAGTTCTGAGCACAAGGGTCTCGAAATGACTCCGGCTTGTATATAATCCTCATTTTCTCTGTTCTTATTCCCAGAAACGTGAGGTCAACACTGTGCTCTCTGACATCATCAAGCACATGACCCCAGACCGGGCCTTTGAGGATGCCTATCCTCAGCTTCAGTCTGTGATACGGAAGATCCTCACCTACTTTCATGACTTCTCTGTCCTCTTCTCCATGGTAAGACTCGGTGTTGACATTCTCCAGTCTCAAACAATCACTTGTGTTTTATCAGCGGGTAGATCTAACTAGTTTCTCTGTGACCCCCCCCCCCCCCCCCCCCCCCCCCCTCTCCTCAGGAGCGTTTCCTTCCCTTCATGGACATGTTCCAGAAGGACAGCGTCAGGGTGGGGGTGTGTCTCTCCATCATGGACGTCTTCATCAAGTACGTCTGGTTTAGCCGACACCTTTTGCTGTTGTCATGCTAACGTGGCTAATGTCACCCAAGCGAAATGTCTCTTCCGCACTATACGTGTGAAGTGTCCGTGTCTATCCCTCATGTCTGTCTGCCTTCTCAGACACCAGCAGGAGCCCACTAGAGATCCTGTCATCCTCAACGCTCTACTCCACGTCTGCAAGACCATGCACGACTCTGTCAAGTAAGTAGCCAACTGTGTGTGTGTGTGTGTGTGCGTGCGCGAGGGGGGAATGTTCTAAATTACCCTACTCTCTCTGTGTCCCTTAGTGCACTGACGCTGGAGGACGAGAAGAGATCTCTGGCCTTGTTGATCAATGGCTTCATACGCATGGTGAGTGTCTTTGACTCAGACTGCCCATCCTCTGGGTCTCCAGACACTCCTTCCCCTCCTGCATTTCCAAGGGTGACGGCTAGTGACTCAGCATATGTCTCTTTCTCTCCCTCTTTCTCTCCCTCCCTCTCTCCAGGTGTCGTTTGGCCGTGACTTTGAGCAGCAGCTGAGTTTCTGTGTGGAGGCCCGGGCCACCTTCTGTAACCTGGAGCCAGTGTTGGTGCAGCTCATCCACGTGAGTCCAGCACAGCCACCACATCCTACCTTCATCGTCTTATCTGTGTGCGCATGTGGGACCACACCTCGACGCGGTTCTGCTTTGCGTTGCAATACAAAGCCCACCTTCTTTAGACAGTTGATATGAATCTAGCTTAACCTTTTATTTTAATCATTTTGCCGTGATCGTATATATACTGCACATACACACGCGCATAACTTTTGTCCTCTTCTCTCAGACTGTGAACCAGCTGGCCATGGAGACGAGGCGTGTGATGAGGGGGAGCCACTCCCGCAAGACTGCTGCTTTTGTCAGGGTGGGTCATGCAACCTCACTGTCTATAACCCCAACATCTGTGTCCTCAATATGGCCACTAATGCGTCACTGACTCCTCGGTCTCTCTCTCAGGCATGTGCTGCATACAGCTTCATCACCATTCCCTCCCTCACCAGCATCTTCAGCCGCCTCAACCTCTACCTGCTGTCTGGGCAGGTGGCCCTGGCCAACCAGTGTCTTTCCCAGGGTGAGTCTGAGTGTGCTCTGTTCAGAATAGACAGAGTCCTGAGGTTTTCACCAGTTCTGAAGTGAATTCTCATTCACTGTTATCGCTCTCTCCTAGCGGATGCATTCCTGAAGGCAGCGGTCAGTGTGTTGCCAGAGGTGCCACGCAGTATCAGTATCGAGGGCAAACTGCGCTCTTCTGAGGGCTTCCTGCTTGACTTCATCAACAACTTCCTGTCAGCACTACTAGTTGTGCCGGTAAGGAAACATCCCTGCTTTCCCATAATGCTTGAAATAACTAAAGAACTAGATGTCAAGGAAGTACTTCCTGTGTGTGTGTGTGTCCAGGACCATCCAGAGGCAGGGGTGTTGTTCCTTGTGCGTGGGCTGCTCAACATGGTGCAGGACTACACCTGGGAGGACAACAGTGACGCCAAGGTCCATGTCTACATCAGCGCCCTGCCACTACTGGCTGCCATGAGTCAGGAGAGCTACCTCTACTCTATCCCCAAAGGTACTACCCAGAAACACACACCCTCTTCTCCCATACGTTTCAGGTTTATGTGGCATGTAATATAATACTATATGGCTTTTAGCTAACACTATTATCCAATGTGGCTTACAGTCATGCATTCATAATCGGGACCACCCGATTCCCGGGTAGTCCCGGGAATCGAACCCACTATCAGAGGGCCATATGATATTGGTCTCTCAGAATAGGCTAGAAATATAGAAGAGTGTGAACTTAAAGGATCATTTGAGTCAAAGCCAGCTAACACACATCCTTCCTTTCTCTTTTCCAGTGGACTCGAATGAAACACTTTATGGAGGAGATCCCAAGTTTTTGGCAGAGATCAACAAGTTATGTGAAACTCTGATTGGACAAGTGCTGGACCACCTCAAGACCTTGGGTAGAGATGAGGTAGGACGCACTATGCCAGTGCCCTGAGAATAGAATAGTCATACATTGTTTTTTGTATATATCCATAAACATGTTTAACTCTCTCTTATCCCTTCCTCTGTTGTAGAGTGTCCATAGACAGGGTAGTCTGGCCTTCTCTCTGTTTGGCTGCCTCCTAGCTCACGGGGACCTACGCAACAACAAACTCAACCAGCTGGCTGTCAACCTGTGGAATCTGAGCCACAAGCAGGGTTACTGCAACACACGCACCTCCGTGAGTAAAACACAGGCCGCTTGTAGCCATAGGAACAATAAAAACATTGGAGAGATACAGTAGAAGTCCAATCATAATCTCTGTACACACAACATATTTCTCGACAGGTGCGGACATTAGAGTTCATCAAGCACCAGGCCCAGCAGCCAGACATGGCTTACCTTTCAGACATGCTCCACCGCCTCACCTTGCAGTCCAGGACCTGAGGACATCGACTGCATCCCCTTTTTCCTCCATATATCTATGTGCACTGGAGGAATTGTCTCACCTTGCAATTGCATTCTCTGTTTAGCGCCCACGATCTGTCAACCAGGATCTTGGAGGGCTTTAAATGTTCTGATTTTCATCCTTCAGTATTTCATTTGGACCTCGTAAACTAGGTGTGTAGACTCTATAGCCAATCAACGGATTAATTCGAAAACTCAAGACGGATCAGTCCTCAAGGACTGGCGCTAGATAGCCCTGGAAACAGAGGTCCTTGGTACGCCATTGTTGGAAAGATAAACAAAAATAAAAAAAGAACAGATTCATGCAATGCTGTTAAAAGTCCCTGCATTTCAGTGATTGTATACTTGTTTATGGATTTATACTGTACTGAAATTAAGTTTCTCCATTATGTGCTAACATTTTGTATATCATTGTAAAATTTCTGAACGTACGTGATTGAAAAAAGCAAAACCAAACCATGGCGGTGTTGTGCATTTGTAACAAATGATTGGCTTCTCTAAATGCAAACAACTCTTTCAAGCCTAGCACTCTTTAAACAGACAGTGAGGACAGAGAAGCTATCATCAGTTGTTTATTTACTCAATTAGTGTAACATTTTAAAAGGCAAACCACCCCCATTTGCATTCAACTGAAACTAATCAAAAACAAAATGTTATGTTCCAACATGCCGGCTAGCTCGCTAGTGCCCCGGTCTGTCTAAAAGCCTTTGGTCACACAATTCCGGGTATCATTTCCTACACGTTTTGTGCCTTACCGTATGACTCACAAAGCAGGAGGAATATTTGATTCAGACCTTTATCCTATCCAGGCTACATATTGGTGCATTGAATAACCAGTGGCATTAACTTTTTTTCTTAAGTTAAGAGATGTTATAGTTGTAACACCCTAATGGACATCTTGACTATTATCAAGGCTTTAACTTTATAAAAACAAAGTATCTTGAGGTGGCTGTAGAGTAGCTTTGGAAGATTCACCCATGAGAATTTCTACAGCGGTTATAATTCCAAAACAGATATGAACCTGTAAAACATGAATTCAACAAAAAAAAAATCCTAAAACATGTGCAGTAGCAGAAGAAAATGTAAAAGTACTGATTTAAACAACCACTCTCTCCATGTAAATTAATATTCATTTTGGATACTGGAGTATGCATTTAAGCCCAACCCGGTAAGATAACTTAAGCTTCTGGATATAGGCAATATAATACTACGGTAGGCGGGGATTGTTTCAAGTTGTTTAATCTTCTCTTTGTCCGTCTGATCGCAGTCAAACATCTGGACCGACAAAATGGAGCAGTCACCAACTCGCTGAAAATGTACCTGGGGGGGGGGGGGGAGACGCCCAAAATAGAAGACTTCAACGGAACTGACTTGCATTTACATGAACATGCCAAACACATTCATCAACACACTCACAGCCACGTGTATATGATCTGAGCATACCCATCCACTCCTGTCAACTTAAACACATGTAATCTCCCATACGTAACAGATTATGAATAGTGATCAAATCCGGCTTTAGTTTGCAGCCAGGCATACGATGCCCGACAGGTAGAGGTAACTGACAGAATAAAGGAAACACTAACATAGCATCTTATTAGGACGTCGAGCAAGAACAGCTTCCATGCACATTGGCATAGATTCTAGTGTCTGGAAATCTATTGGGAGGGATGTGACACCATTCTTCCATCCTTTGGTGTTTTGTTGATGGAAAAACACTCTCAGGCACCGCTCCAGAATCTCACATAACTGTTCATTTGGGTTGAGATCTCGTGCCCTGTGGATGGGGGCATTGTCATCCTATAAGGGAATAGCCATGTTAGCCAAAATGATGGCCTGCCCAGCATTTTTACACACGACCCTAAGCAAGATGTGACGTTAATCCACCTGCTTTCATCCCTCATTTACTCAAGTGTTTCCAATATTTTGGGCAGTTACCTGTATGTCTCTCCCCAATGACACTATACCATGCAGCTCACCACACCCCCAAACACTCCTGACTATTATTGAACATTTACATGGATTACAAGTTGGTTATAGTAACTCTTTAATAGAAATTACTACCTCCACTTCCGGTGGATGCATGGTGAACGGGGAGAAAAAGCATTACTCCCTAGAGAGAAGTGTTTTTCATTGTTGTTGTATCCCAGGATGAGGTGTTATTTTAGGAGCTATAATTATGACAAATTAATATGCAGTCATTGTTGAATCTTTTCTGTCCCTGGGGATGAGAGAAAATAAGAAGTCCAGGAAGTAAGGATTGCAGCTGCTTTCCTTTGAAAAGACCAAAACTACACAGAAAATTGTCCAAAACTAAGAAACAAAAACGATGAAAATAAAACCTAACATAACTCAAACGGAAAGCATTTGCATTTCTGCGCAGTCCAGGCAGTGCTGAGAGGGAAAGTTTGGCCTGCTATTTGTTCTGGTTCTGGTTGGATGTCTTGGGGAACTGGGAGGTAGGGAGACCAGCACGCCTCTGCAACCACCTGGGAGGGGAGGGGGGGGGGTAGCCTTGCTCGTCCCAGAGCTCTCAGTCCAGCTCAATGGGGCTGCCGTCCTCCTGTGCTTCCTCTCCCTCCTCATCTGAACCCATCAGGCTGTTCAAAAGGTTTCCTGACAGACACAGAACACACTTCAATGAAACACACACAAAAAAACGCAGCTTTCAATGGTGAAATAGTCTGCAGTGAGTCACAAGCACTTACCGAGCAATCCACCATATGATGAGGACTGTTTGGGCGGCACCCCGAAGAAAAGCTGACCTATCCTGTCGAGATACTGACGCAAGCAGGCAGTCAATGGAACAGGAAAATTATTATTAGACACCATGCTGAGTTATAATGCTACGTGACCCCAGCGGGACACTCACTAAATGGTCAAACTCACCTCATTATACATAGGGTCCCTCTTCAGGGAAGGCTGATACTGTTCACATAGCACTGTGAACACTGTTAATTTCCCTCTGCAGACGAGAACATACAAGGGGAGGCACATTTATGAGAACCTGGCAAAACAATGTGGGTTCTATTCGAAGGGTGGTTGAACAAACAAGGCCTTACCCATCCACTGCCAGCAAGAGAAACCAGATGAAGTTGAGCAAGGGCTGAACAAAGGGAGGGCCCTTCTCTATTGAGGGGTGTTTCTGAGTATATGTGCTGAACACCACAGATGCACTGTTTTTGTTCTTTAGACAGAGGAACCTGAGCAGTGAGAGAGGGGGAGGGGAGGGACAGAGCTGAAAAAGCAATTAAACAACATAGCAAACAGCTATTGATGACAGACTGAAAACAGATCTAGGTGGCGCGAGACAGAGACTTACTGTAGGACGGCCTGCGCCACAAACATGTCCACCTCGCTGCGAAAGCCCCGCTGCGCTGAGTACTCCACCAGCATCTGGGCACAGCCCTCTCCATCAGAGGAGTGCAAGAAGTGGTAGCGAGACTCACTGTAGTTTTGCTCTAAACAGATAGAATTAAATCATATTCAAACTCTTTGTTGAGGGAAAAATGATATCTTTGCCGTTTAGAATGTTCAGAGTTTTCCCGTTGAATACCTTTCCACAAGGTGACTGCCAGGAGCTGATGCAGTTTGGGGGAGCCCAGCTTCCCCGAGCCGCCTGTGGACCACTTGAGTGCGCGGGACACAAATGCTACTCTCTCTGGGGAGTTAGGGTCCATCAAACTGAACAGCTTAGCCAGGTGCTCTGCAATGCAACACAGATGAGGTTAACACAGAGACGACGGTACACTGACACCAACTGTGTTCATAATGTTTAATTACGATGAAGTATGTATGTTCGCTCACCTAAGTCTTCGTCCTCTACCGTTGCCTCTGATTTCTCCAAAGACTCCAGCACCAACATTGACAGGTCTGCAGCACTGTTGAGCTGCGGATGACAAAAAAACAAACAGTAATTTGCCACAGAACTCTTATACAACTGTTAAGTTGTGAATTAATACGATTGCTAGCTATAGCGCTTAGACTCTAAAAGAGACGCTACAAAAACGACATTAATGTATGAATGGCAGTGCCAGGCTTTCTTATACCTGGTTGTAACTGAAGAAGAGCTGGGCACCATTGTACATCAACTCCCTGGCATCTGCATGCTTTGCCTGTGACATATACCTGTGTCAAACAGAGATGGCAAATGTTATGTCACTGACAAACTGCATTCAAACCAGGTTAAGAAAGTGGCAATAGGAATGGTAGTGTGGTGGTCCCACTAGGAAATACTGAGGGATGAAAAGTAGTACTCAGTCACTGGGCCAACATTTCTCAATATACAACAGTAAATAACAGTTAACTGTCACTCAGGGTGTTTTCACACTTGGTCCCTTTCAGCCAAAAAATGTAGGTAAGTTAAGTTGAAAGTGAAAAATCCAAAAGGAACTCAGACCCCTCAAAAGAGCCCCCGATGCGAACCGAACTGAGACCATCTGGTTCCCTTCCTTAGGGCAATGTGAACACAAAAATATACTACCGTTCAAAAGTTTGGGGTCACGAAGAAATGACCTTGTTTTTGAAAGAAAAATACATTTTTTGTCCATAAAATAACATCAAATTGATCAGAAATACAGTGTAGACATTGTTAATGTTGTAAATGACTATTGTAGCTGGAAGTGGCAGATTTTTTTTTAGGGAATATCTACATAGGCATACAGAGGCCCATTATGAGCAACCATCACTCCTGTGTTCCAATGGCATGTTGTGTTAGCTAATCCAAGTTTAAAAGGCTGATTGATCATTAGAAAACCCTTTTGCAATTATGTTAGCATAGCTGAAAACGGTTGTGCTAATTAAAGAAGCAATAAAACTGGCCTTCTTTAGACTAGTTTACTATCTGGAGCATCGGCATTTGTGGGTTTGATTACAGGCTCAAAATGGCCAGAAACAAAATACTTTCTTCTGAAACTCATCAGTCTATTCTTGTTCTGGGAAATGAAGGCTATTCCATTTGAGAAATTGCAAAAAACTGAAGATCTCATACAACACTGGGTACTACTCCCTTCACAGAACAGCTCACACAGTCTCTAACCATAATAGAAAGATGAGTGGGAGGCCCCGGTGCACAACTGAGCAAGAGGACAAGTACATTAGAATGACTCATTTGAGAAACAGATGCCTCAAGTCCTCAATTGGCAGCTAGAGTAAATAGTACCTTTAAAACACCAGTCTCAACGTCAACAGCGAAGAGGCGACTCGGGATGCTGGCCTTCTAGGCATAGTTGCAAAGAAAAAGCCATGTCTCAGACTGGCCAATAAAAAGGAAAGATTAAGATGGGCAAAAGAACAGACACTGGACAGAGGAACTCTGTCTAAAAGGCCAGCATCCCAGTCACCTCTTCACTGTTGACTTTGAGACTGGTATTTTACAGGAACTATTTAATGAAGCTGCCAGTTGAGGACTTGTGAGTTGTCTGTTTCTTAAACTAAGCACTAATGTACTTGTCCTCTTGCTCAGTTGTGCACCGGGGCCTCCCACTCCTCTTTCTATTATGGTTCGTGCCAGTTTGAACTGTTCTGTGAAGGGAGTAGGAAACAGATCTTCAGTTTCTTGGCAATTTCTCGCAAGGGATAGCCTTCATTTCTCAGAACAAGAGACTGACGAGTTTCAGAAAAAAGTTCTTAGTTTCTGGACATTTTGAGCCTGTAATCGAACGCACAAATGCTGATGCTCCAGATACTCAACTAGTCTAAAGAAGGCCAGTTTTATTGCTTCTTTAAATCAGAACAACAGTTTTCAGCTGTGCTAATATTATTGCAAAAGGGTTTTCTAATAATCAATTAGCCTTTTAAAATTATAAACTTGGATTAGCTAACACAACGTGCCATTGGAACACAGGAGTGATGGTTGCTGATAATGGGCCTCTGTTACGACCTATGTAGTTATTCCATCATTTATAAAATTTTTATCATACGTTTACAGCTACAATAGTAATTTACAACATTAACAATGTCTACACTGTATTTCTGATCAATTTGATGTTATTTTAATGGATGAAAAAAATATGCTTTTCTTTAAAAAATAAGCAAATTTCTAAGTGACCCCAAACTTCTAAACTGTAGTGTGTGTGTGTGTGTGTGTGTGTGGAGTTTTATACTGACACAATGTTAAGATTATTTATTTGCAATTATGTTAATCTACAGGCTAAGAGTTCTTCTTAAGCTGTTTATTCAATTTTGAAGTGTGAGAAGACAACAACGTACACTATACACAAAAGTATATGGACACACCCCTTCAAATTAGTGGATTCGGCTATTTCAGCCACACCGTTGCTGACATGTTTATAGAATCGAGCACACAGCCATGGAATCTCCATAGACAAACATTGGCTGTAGAATGGCCTTACTGAAGGGCCCAGTGACTTTCAACGTGGCACCGTAATGGGATCCCATCTTTCTAACAAGTCAGTTCGTCAAATGTATGCCCTGTTAGAGCTGCCCTGGTCAACTAAGTGCTGTTAATGTGAAGTGGAAATGTCTAGGAGCAACAACGGCTCAGCCGCGAAGTGATAGGCCACAAAATTTGTCCTCGGTTGCAACACTCACTACTTAATTCAAAACTGCCTTAGGAAGCCTAAGATCACCATGACCAATGCCAAGCGTTGGCTGGAGTTGTGTAAAGCTTGCTGCTATTGGACTCTGGAGCAGTGGAAACGCGTTCTCTGGAGTGATTCACCATTTGGAAGTCCGACAGACTAATCTGGGTTTGGCGGATGCAAGGAGAACGCTACCTGCCGAAATGCATAGTGCCAACTGTAGAGTTTAGTGGAGGAGGTCAAATGGTCTGGGGCTGTTTTTCATGGTTCGGGCTAGGCCCCTTAGTTCCAGTGGAGGGAAATCTTAATGCTACAGCATACAATGACATTCTAGACGAGCCCTGACCACAACCCCACCAAACACCTTTGGGATGAATTGGAACACAGACTGCGAGCCAGGCCTAATCGCCAACATCAGTACCCAACCTCACTAATGCGCTTGTGGCTGAATGGATGCAAGTCCAAGCAGCAATGTTCCAATATCTAGTTGACAGCCTTCCCAGAAGAGTGGAGGCTGTTATAGCAGTAAAAGGGGGACCAACTCCATATTAATGCCAATGATTTTGGAATGAGATGTTTGACAAGCATATGTCCACATACTTTTGATCATGTAGTGTATTTGGTGAGAATCACACCATAGTTACAAAATCCATTCTAGCTCTTAAAGGTCAGTTGCCGACATTGGGTGTACAATTTTCAATTAAGCCTACAACATTATTTAATCTGCTGCCAATAATATTTACATGTTAATATTATCTTCTGCTTACAATGACTATGTCTCACGTTTAAACTAAATGCAATCTATTAGCTTCCAAAATGTATGTTGGTATATCTAGCTGTCTGAAGGAATGGCTTGTCCTATACTTTTACCCAGAGTGTAGTGAGTGAATGTTGGAAAAATATCTTGGTACCTTTCTAAACATAGCAATGTGAACGCAAAGGGAAAGTCGTTCTTTCGCTTTTTTACCCCAGAGTTCACTTCTTTAAATAGTACTATATGTGAAAACACCCTTAGTTAACGTAAAGGCTGTGGCCACACAGTTCTCATGTGCAGTTAGGCTACCTGTCATGACTGTCAAACGTGGGAGCTCATCCAACAGCAAGTTAATGAATGAGACCATAGTGATGGTGACGGGAAGTCATGAATCGTGGGCAATACCAAACACCATAGCTTAATTGATTGTGCATGCTTAGCAAAGTTGACTAGCTTACGTTAAGTAGTTTATTTTATCTACATTTACTAACCAGCTAACTACAAACCAAGCTAGATGGCAAGTTAGTTAGCGTTAGCTAACTAGTACTTGACATGGTTTTTGCTGGGCTTGGGCTGACAGTCTGTACTGTTTGTAAGTGTGCCAGGTTAGTGAACTGTATCTTTACTAAACGAACATGGGCATTGCGGGTAGATAGCTAGCTAGCTAACGTTAGTAAAGGAGAAGGGTTGGCGCTAGCTTATATTATTGCGACATTGATGAGCTAACTAGGCTAGCTAGCTAGGCGGATAATTCCAGTGATTGACGCATAAGTGTCCATTCAAAAATAAGGACTGACCCGAGTGGGTGGGGCAGTACCGTGAATCGACGAATCATACAATTTAATGGAGGCAGCAAGGTTGCTAAGCAGAAAGATCAGAAAAATGAAGGCCCAAGAAGCTAACGAAAATTTTAATTTCTTACCTAAAAAACAAGGTTCTGTACATCTGGTGAGCCTCATAGTAATCTCCCTTTTCTACACTCGCTCGCAGTTTCCCTTCAACCCGCTGCGTTCCTCCACGGTTTCTTGCGCTGGAGCACTTCAGAGCCTCCTGCTCCGACATCATTGTTCCCAGCAGCTCGGCCCAACAACCAAGCCAAGCGTTGACAGTGCAGAAAGCGGATGCACAAAAAAATACCTATGACCTATTTCACTTGCCGTAGTTAGGTATTTGCCATCCAGTTTCTAAATTCCCCGCTAAATATTTCACCGCTATTTTCATTTCACTATTTCTTAGACACTGAAACACATTGTTGTATTAGTTACCTTTATCTAGCTATGTGTATTAGCTCTGGTCTAAGGCGTTAATGTCATGTAGATATGACCTGGCTTTCTGACGATACTTGATAAGCACCGATAGCCAAGCTATCATTATTCAATGTAATAGTTATATAGCTAGTTAAATTAACTTATTTTAAGCCATCTCATAATAATCATATGCAGTGGGGCACCCATGTCAACCAAACTTCATCCTGGTCTGGAAGGTGGAGCACATTACTGTATGTAACGTTAGCTCGCTAACGGTATAGTACTTTATCACAAAACGTTGAATGTGTGATAAGGCTAGAAAATCCCACTATGCTGTATTGCTGTTCTGTGGAGATTCAGTGTATGTCCAGTCCAGCTCTGAGCAGCTCCTGTGAGGGGAAAAAAATACATCACCGGTATCCTCAAAGACAGAGTACGAAACTCTTGACAACTGCTGCCCCTCCCTCATTGTCGAGTGATTCTACCACCGCAGATGAATAGCGACCGCTGCACCTGAGAATTCGCCACCCAGCACTCATGGATCCAGATTTCTCTGTTCAGTCTAGGACGAGTGTGCCATACATACTCTCCGTTGTGTATTTTTCCCCAAGTTATTGGACATATGTCAAAATCTGTGTGTGAATGTGTGCACACATCAGGAAGAAGGGTGGAGCATCAGTCTGCAACCAAACTCTGCTGGTGTGCAATGACAAAACATCTCCACATATGTTGAAACTATTCTGCCTTATTTCCTTTCAAAGTTATTAATAAATAATAAAAAAAAGCTAAACTCAAGTCAATGACTGCTACATAAATCAAAATCAAGGTTTTTATTTGAACATTTTACACATTACAATTATGTACAAAAGACAAAAATAAAATTATAAAACAAAATAAACCTGTATAGTCCCAAGACCATTTACAAATAGTCCAAAAAGCCTTTACAAAAATATATTACACAGATTGGCATTTCAGTAACTCGGGACAAACAATGAGATTTACAACTGGGCACTTGAAGATACTCAATAAAGGGCTAAAGCCTGACTTCTGTGGCTGAAAGGACCAGTGCAAGATATCCTTAACTTACTTGAGCGGTAAATTCCCTTTAAAAAATGCAAACAAATTAATAACATTTTATAATTGCAGCATATACATATTTCAAAGCAACACTGATATTAGTAGACTTAAAAATGACAAACTATTGACAAAATGTACAAGTTTACATTCTTCCGTTGTTCGTAAGAACCTGGGCCCATATCCACAAAGCATTTTAGAGGAGTTGATCTATGATCTTATTCATTATCATCCAAAAGGACAAACTGATCTTAGATCAGTACTCCTACTCTGATATGCTTTGTGGATATGGGCCCTGGTTTCAACATGAGCGACAAGGGCTCAACACACATTAATTCAGTTGTCAACACATATAGCGCATGTATAAATAGACTGAGTAAATGTACTTGAAACATTCCTTAACCAATAAAATCTTGTCTGAAGTAATAAAGCACAGAATCGCATCCATATTTTCCTCCCCTATTTAGGAGCCCAATGTTACTTTGAGATTATTCTGTCAAATGAAAGCCGTTTTACAAATGTAATAAATTATTAGTGGTTGGGTGATAGTCCTTCAAAAGTCAGGCACCAGTGGCCATGCTTCAGATTCAGACCTGTGGTCACTGTTAGAGCCTCTGTCCTGGTGGGATGAGTTAGTGCACAGATAAAGTTTGTGGATCAAGCATATTTACGTGTGCGCATAATTGTCTCCAGTCATCTGCAGAACATTAAAATGTAGACAGGGTGGTCTGATCTGTGCCATCAGTTGACACTGGGCTGACCGTGCACTCTGATGCGGTACAGGCAGGTGTACTCCGGGTGACCCCAGTTGGACAGCACTCGAACCTCAATGATCTGATAGGCTTTATCATTCTCCTCCTGTGGATAGATAGCAGAAGACACTCAATTTAGACTCAAGCCATGTAAGAAGTATCAAGACCTAAAACTTTCCAAGTCACCATCTCTAATCGTACTAGAGATAAATGCCATGTGGACTACTAACATAACATCTTCCACTGGCCAATCAAGCCCCTTGAGGTAGTGTTGAAGTGTACTTACGGTGACAGGATAAGTCTGAAGCGCATCTTCATCATCCTGGTAGGTGTAGCTGCCCAGTAACTTACCCTCCTCCTGGTACTCATCATCCAGACCCTGGAAACAAGAGTACACAGTTATAAAACAGCAGAGACCCACAGCAATAAAATGTGTCAATCAGTAGTGCCTCACCAGAGCACACTCACAGTAAATGTGTGTGTGACTGACTTGAGTGTCTACTAGGTTTGCTTCTGAATGGCTGAGCCAGTAATAGCCGACATTAATGTTAATTGGGTAAGCAGGGTAGTTGAGGTTTGCATGGCTTACATAGACGGTAAACTGGCGCGGGGCACTGCTGATGGTGCCTGTTGGCGAAAGGGATTTGGGGATGTGCTCCAATGAGAAGGCAGAGGGCATGATCCTCATGGAGAGACGAATCACCAGGTAACCATGAGAACCCTGAAACGCCCAGCAGTTCCCTGGATGGACGTCAGGCTGCAGTGTAAGAGAGCTCAAGATTAAACCAGGTTATGGATGGACTACTTTTGAAAAGGTCTTCCATGTGTCGGCAAGGCAGTATCAGGAACGGAAACCCAATGTAATGAATCTAGTAAATCACGAAGAGATCATAAAACTCAGATTCATCTCATGTGGTGCGATGACTTGATTCGAACCTGTATGGCCACACGAGGAGACTGGGAGAAGTACCAGAGTGGGAGGCCAAACAGACTCATCAGTGCAGTCTTTGTCTCGTACGTCTCAGAGCAGCGAGTGCTTAGGATGCTGCCGCCTGTAGACACAGAAAAAACACACAGAGCCATTGATAGCTCATGTCACTTTCATGACTGTACAATGTCAACCACACCCATTTTACACCGAGGGCAATGTTAAAGCGAGTCATACCAGGAACTACTGTACAAAGTACAAACAGATCATTCAAATAATAGGCAGTAGAGGATTCATTATTTGTATTTATTTTTTAAAGCCTAGTCGCCACACCCCATCACAACAACTGTGAAACTTTACCGCCAGACTCCAGAGCATAGTCTACCAGGCCGGTCCGATCCTGGGAGTATAGTTTCAGAGCATTCTTCACTATCAGCTGTACATGCTGGAGGAGGAAGAAAGGAAAATAGTGGTTGGGTGAGGAAATGGAATAGTGCAGACGATCACATTGCATGAAATTATTTTCAAATCCAAAACACTCAATCTTAACTTTTTGGGTGACCCAACCAAATTCACTGAAACAAGAGTTAGAGCAGTAGATCGGTTCTATGTGCGCCATTTAAACTTAAGTTTAGTTTTTGCGTCTTTTACTTCCAGTTTTGTACACCAGCTTTAAAACAGCTGAAAATATAACCTTTTTGTTTATAGAAAATATATTTCACAGCAGTTTAAATGGTACAAGGCTTCTGTACACCAGGGATCATCAACTAAATTCAGCCACGGGTCGATTATTTTCTCAAGCGGATGGTCCGGGGGGCCAGAACAATTACAAATCATTTCTAGACTGCAAATTGACCGCAAGAAGCCCACATTTAAAAATATATATATTTGACTAAAACATAAGCATTTCAAACCTTGCTTACATATGTATATGATCACGTTGCACTCTATAATGCATGGGAATACTTAGGTTGGCCAGATAAAAACGGCCACCCGTGGTCCGCTAGTTGGCAAACACTTCTCTACACTATACTAATTAATTTAGTCAAACTGAAATTAGGCAAACTATTCCAATTTTAGCAACCGGGAAATGCTTCAGTGATTTCTTAATAAAAAAAAAAAAAGACCAATAAAAACTACAAAATTCCCCAAACCAAACCTCCTACCTCCTCAGACATCCCGGCCCCTGCGGCTCCAACAGTGTGCATCACAGTCTGAGTGACAGTCTCAGTGCTGTGGGTCTCCTGCCTGGCCCTGCTCTTCTCCAGCTGCAGGGTCACGTTCTGCAGGATGCTGAGCTCCAGGGAGGTCAGAGAGGCGTGCACATCAGCCCCGCTTACATAGCGCTCAGAGAGCCACTGCAGCAGGGACTCTGGGAGCTCCTTTTCTCCGGTTTGGGAATCTCCGACCTGCTCGCTGCGAGAGAACAGGGCCCGCAGTTCCGTCCTCACCTGGGCAGACACTTGCTCAGACACCTGCCACGACCACACAGTGAGACAGACACCATCAGACAGAGGTCTGAGAGGATTTATATAAAGAACTCCAGCAAAATCATCTCAGTACTAAATAATATTGAGTGTCTGTACAGGACCAGCTAATCAAAGGAATGGGAGAGGCCATCTGGAAAGGTACACAGGGCTCGACATTAAACTCTCGTCAGCAAGTACATTTTTAAAATAAATTGTTGGACAAGCAGATTATAGGATTTAAATTGTCCAAATGTACATGTCAAAAAAACAAATGATTTGTACAAAACCGGATGCAAAGTTTTGCTCACGGTCCTATTTCTCTCAAATTTTATACACAAATTTGTTTACATCCCTGTTAGTGATTGCCAAGACAATCCATCCACCTAATAGGTGTGGCATATCAAGAAGCTGATTAAACAGCATGATCATTACACAGGTGCAGTGTGCTGGGGACAATAAAAGGCCACTCTAAAATGTGCAGTTATTACACCCAACCGGCCTCACAACAGGAGCTTCACGTTCCTTGGTGTCCACATAACCAACAAACGATCATGGTCTAAACACACCAAGAAAGTCATGAAGAGGGCAAGAGACTGAAAAGATTTGGCATGGGTCCCCAGATCCTCAAAGTTCTACAGCATTCTGACCGGTTGCATCACCGTCTGGTATGGCAACTGCTCGGCATCCGACCACAAGGCGCTACATACAAAGAGTCATTTACACTGCTGCTACTCATTGTTTATTATCTACGCATAGTCACTTTATCCCTACATACATATACAAGTTACCACAACTAACCTGTACACCCCTGCACATTGACTCAGTACCGGTACCCCCTGTATTGCCTCATTATTGTGTTACTTGAAAACTTTTTTTAAAGTAAAGTTTTACTTTAGTTTATTTTATAAATATTTTCATAACTCTATTTTCTTAAAACTGCATTGTTGGATAAGGGCTTGTAAGTAAACATTTCACTGTAAGGTCTACACGTGGTAGTCGGCACATGTGACAAATGAAATTTGTTGAACCGCAGACCACATGTAACCACGCCAGCACAGGACCTACACATCTGGCTTCTTCACCTGCAAGATCTGAGACCAGCCACCTGGACAGCTGATGAAACTATTTCTGTCTGTAATAAAACTCATTCTGATTGGCTGGGCCTGGCTCCGAGTGGGTGGGCCTATGCCCTTCCAGGCACACCCATGGCTGCACCCCTGCCCAGTCAGGTGAAATCCATAGAAAATTGATTGATTTCCTTATATGAACGGAATTTAAAAAACGTGTTGCGTTTATATTTTTGTTCAGTACAGTTAGCTACCTCCCACACCGTAGCCATTTGATCCCTGGGTCATTGAATGAGGGAATTATTTCACAAGTATTTGGTTGTAATTGTAATGTTGCAGAGTGGCCAACCCTCATCCAGGAGAGCTACTGGGTGTGCAAACTTTTGCGCCAGCCCTGCTCGAACACAACACATTGTTAAAAACATGTATTTTTATTTTTAAACAGGACCTTGATAAACTGACTGGTATGTTTGAGCAGGGATGGATCAAAAGCCTGCACACCCAGTAGCTCTCCAGATGGAAGGTTGACGGCCCACGTGTTTTATACAGTAGCCTGTCAGTGCAGTGTTTTAATTTGTGGCGAGTTAACTGCCTTGCTCAAGGCCACAACAGCAGGAGATATACCACATTGGATAAGAGACCAGCAGCCTTCCATTGTCAATACCAGTGATAATAAGGTTATTTTGTCAAGTGGTTCCTTGTATCATTACAACCCAATTCTCAGTCACCTTTTAGGCCTATGGTGTTACAAACCAAGTGACTTGAGCTTTTGGACGTGTTAAAAATAAAAATAAAAAAGGTAATGTCAAGCCCTGGTACAATGCATGCACAGTACAGAGCAAGCTACTCACCGTTTCATGGAGTGTGTCCAGGCGGTCACACATGCCCTGGCATCCCATCACCCCCTGCAGGTCCTGCCTAATGCCCCCCAGCGTTGCCTCTAGAAGTTGCACCTCCGCCAGCAAGGCATCACGAGACTCGCTGTCCACACCCACACTGAAAGAGCACACATTGTCACGAGGAGGAATATTCAACACCACTCATGATTTTAATGAATTATTACAATCCAAAATGGTTAAGTGCTGAACTCACTTGGCTTGCACAGGAACTGGTGGCAGTGCAGGTGTAGCACTGGAAGTGTCTGCTTGCCTCCTCTGCACCTCCTGAAGACGTAAAATCAACATAACATGGATATATGACAAATACTTTTTAATAGAGCTTCTACAGTAAAGTAAGTGCATAGAATTGAGTATAGGCTCTGAGTCTATACCTCTGTCTTGGCAGTCAGTGTCTGCAGCAGCACCTCTAGCTGAGCCAGACGAGACTCTTGGCCCTGCTGCTGCACCACATACTGCTCTCCAATCTCCTGACTCTGAACAACACAGGAAGAGTAGCTGAATGAGCATACAGAGGCTAAAAAAAAGTAAAAAAGCTAACCAAGTAAGCGTACCGAATTGTATACTTGTTTACTTTTCATTACAAGCTAAATTAATATACTGGATAAAATGAATCCCTAACAATCCAACCAGGATAATCTCACCAGTTCTCTCCGCAGTGCTGCATCCTTCTCCATCCCTCTCTTCAGCAGAAGGAGTCTCTCCTCCAGCAGGCCAGACACCCACAGCCCCATGCTGTCCTTGTCCGTCTGGGTGTCCAGCTGCTCTCGTACAGACTGGTAGAGACTCAGCACCTCCCTGTGCTGGTTTTCCTGCCTTCGGCCCCCTCGCTCCACCTTCTCCCACAGTTGGGCCAGCCTCTCCTCCAACCGGGCTAGGCGCTCAGAGTCCACAGACACCAGCACACTGCCTGGCTGCTCTCATACATGGGAAGATAGAGGTCAGCTAACTGTGCAACTAGCCTCATCCATAGAATTAGATGGTCTTACGCAAGATGACAATCATAAATGGTGAATGAATACGAGCATCAATATCACTTCAACCTGTGAGACAGTTGGTGGTGGTTGAGCCATGATGGGCTGGCTGTCTTTGGTTGGTTCCAGAGGGGTCTGACTGAAGGAGTAGGCCGTCCTCCACTCAGTGATGTTAATGGCAGGCAACACAGACAGCAGGCTGGACGGACCCCAGTGCCACAGAGCTGGGAGAACCCAGAGGATGATAAATGAGACAGAAAAGGTGTCTGCAGTGGAATGCGGTTGAAATACAGTGCCTTGCGAAAGTATTCGGCCCCCTTGAAATTTGCGACCTTTTGCCACATTTCAGGCTTCAAACAAAGATATAAAACTATTTTTTTGTGAAGAATCAACAACAAGTGGGACACAATCATGAAGTGGAACGACATTTATTGGACATTTCAAACTTTAATAAATCAAAAACTGAAAAATTGGGCGTGCAAAATTATTCAGCCCCCTTAAGTTAATACTTTGTAGCGCCACCTTTTGCTGCGATTACAGCTGTAAGTCGCTTGGGGTATGTCTCTATCAGTTTTGCACATCGAGAGACTGAAATTGTTTCCCATTCCTCCTTGCAAAACAGCTCGAGCTCAGTGAGGTTGGATGGAGAGCATTTGTGAACAGCAGTTTTCAGTTCTTTCCACAGATTCTCGATTGGATTCAGGTCTGGACTTTGACTTGGCCATTCTAACACCTGGATATGTTTATTTTTGAACCATTCCATTGTAGATTTCGCTTTATGTTTTGGATCATTGTCTTGTTGGAAGACAAATCTCCGTCCCAGTCTCAGGTCTTTTGCAGACTCCATCAGGTTCTTTTCCAGAATGGTCCTGTATTTGGCTCCATCCATCTTCCCATCAATTTTAACCATCTTCCCTGTCCCTGCTGAAGAAAAGCAGGCCAAACCATGATGCTGCCACCACCATGTTTGACAGTGGGGATGGTGTGTTCAGGGTGATGAGCTGTGTTGCTTTTACGCCAAACATAACATTTTGCATTGTTGCCAAAAAGTTCAATTTTGGTTTCATCTGACCAGAGCACCTTCTTCCACATGTTTGGTGTGTCTCGCAGGTGGCTTGTGGCAAACTTTAAACGACACTTTTTATGGATATTTTTATGAAATGGCTTTCTTGCCACTCTTCCATAAAGGCCAGATTTGTGCAATATAAGACTGATTGTTGTCCTATGGACAGAGTCTCCCACCTCAGCTGTAGATCTCTGCAGTTCATCCAGAGAGATCATGGGCGTCTTGGCTGCATCTCTGATCAGTCTTCTCCTTGTATGAGCTGAAAGTCTAGAGGGACGGCCAGGTCTTGGTAGATTTGCAGTGGTCTGATACTCCTTTCATTTCAATATTATCGCTTGCACAGTGCTCCTTGGGATGTTTAAAGCTTGGGAAATCTTTTTGTATCCAAATACGGCTTAAACTTAATAAACTTCTTCACAACAGTATCTCGGACCTGCCTGGTGTGTTCCTTGTTCTTCATGATGCTCTCTGCGCTTTTAACGGACCTCTGAGACTATCACAGTGCAGGTGCATTTATACGGAGACTTGATTACACACAGGTGGATTGTATTTATCATCATTGGTCATTTAGGTCAACATTGGATCATTCAGAGATCCTCACTGAACTTCTGGAGAGAGTTTGCTGCACTGAAAGTAAAAGGGGCTGAATAATTTTGCACGCCCAATTTTACAGTTTTTGATTTGTTAAAAAAGTTTGAAATATCCAAGAAATGTCATTCCACTTCATGATTGTGTCCCACTTGTTGATTCTTCATAAAAAAATACAGTTTTATATCTTTATGTTTGAAGCCTGAAATGAGGCAAAAGGTCGCAAAGTTCAAGGGGGCCGAATACTTTTGCAAGGCACTGTATGTCAGAATAAGTGACTGCACAGTACTACGGAATATGGATAACCAGCAGCAGGGCTTCGGGGTGGACAGCAAGAGCGGTACTACTCACCCAGGAGGACAAGGAGGAATGGGAGCAGAATCAGCAGGAGTTTGAGGAGCTTGGGAAGGCACCTATGAAAAACAGGAACACCCTTGTTAGTGTGATCACATGTATCCCATCCACAAGCCTCGGGTGTTACTCCAGCAGCCCCAAGAGACTCACCGTGTCAAGACAAAGATGTTGAGGAGCGACATGACGGTGGCCAGATGATACCATCCAGTCCCCAGCCACCAGAAAGCCCCGGTCGCTGACTTCCCTGAACACACAATAAAAGAAAGCCATGGAGAGCAGATTAGTGGAAGTTCTTCAGGAGGTGGGAGGGGTAGAGGCACTTCCACACAGCACTAAAGATTAGGTAATTAAGTACATTCACCAGATGAGGTAAGTGCAAGTTACGGAGTTAGTTACAGACAGGGGCGATAGAGCAACAGTGTTCTTCTCTGTCAGCGTAGATGCAGAGTGCAGCAGAGATTTTTATTTATTTTTATATATATTTTTTTTTAGGGAGAGCCCATCTTTCGTTTAACCGCAGTACTCCATCACACTCCTGTTGACAAATTGCTCCCATTCTTGGAACAGATTTTAAAATCGAAATTTCCGCCCAGAGGGACAGAAGCAGCAGACAGATGGGGAAACACTTCTGCAGACAGCCGTTGTAGTTTCCTAGCCTAACACAGCAAATTCGAATGATGAAACGAAAATTAAATGGAACAGGTAAGAATGAGTCCCAGTATTTTGTAAGAGCCTGCAGCACCTGTTAAACCGCAAGGTTAGATTGCACTCCAAGCCACCATTCTAATAGGTTTTAAAGGTAGAAAGACACACAAGCTAGCCATGGGGAGACTAGAACTAGGAGGAAACATGCAGGCCAAGCAGAGGTTTATCCGGAGGTTGAGAGGCTGGTTAAACACGGTAAGAGTGTGGAGTTATTTGAAACATGGAAAAATGGTGACCTGGGGACACGGCTGCCAACCAGAGAACAGACAGCATCCTCCTCATCACGGACCGCACAGCTGAGCCTGCCTTCTGCCCCGCCCACAACACACTGGAGCCTGGGGACCAACCAAGTAACAAAAAACAAGGGACTAAAAAGGTTGAACTGGATTCATTCATTTCAAGTGTATGAGGATAGGCCAGAGTTTGATCGCTTAATAGGTAACCTGAGTAAGCAGTGGCAAGCCACAGTTCCCCCAACACATGGTGTGACCGGCAGACCCGTGATGAGGATTGGACAATGCGCGTCTCCACGCGCTGCTTCCCTTTACAGTCGTCACCTGTTATCGTAAGCAGTGTGGATGAGCAGCAAAAGGATGACATTGTTGAGAGACTTAAGAAAATTATAAAAACATCAGAAGGGCTGACATTTCTGCTAACAAAGAAACCTAACACAAGTAAATGGCAGATGTGTGTAGCCACAAAGAGTGAGTGAAAGGCTAAGAGGAAGCTCTCTTTACATCTCTGGGTTGCCCAGTGACAGAAGCACTCAGCTACAGCACAAGATGTAGGCTACTCACTAACTACACCAATCACCTTTAAAAAGAAAATACACATACATATATAGTAGTACATGTCAAAGTCAACAAAAATGTCAAAGTCAGTTACACTTACAAAGAGCACCATTCAGATTCATGCGTTTCCCCTCAGTCCCCAACTCATTTACATTCATGCTTCCGCAGTAGCTGGCGTGAGCTACAACCAATAAGAAAGAAATCAAATAAAACAACTAAATAGACAAACTTCAAAAACATCCCTCTTTCCCTTCACCGGAGCTGAGGAACATAGTGAGTCGAGAGCATTTGCATGTCACCAGGGCAACAGCTAAAGCAGCCCATTTGTTTGGAAGAGAAACAGAGGGTGAAATCTGTGTGGTCAAAGTGAAAACACCAGAATATAAAAAGGTAGTGTGATGTAAAAAGGAGTGAAAGGTGTAGGCAGGATAAACTGTGGTAGTGTCAGCCTCTCTCCCCCTAGAAAAAGAGAAAGAAAAAAAGAAAGAGGGAGAAGAGTCAGAAGTAGGTGACAAGGAGTGTGAGTTCAGGTTAATCAGTGAAAGCCACCATGATCATTCACACAGCATCTGCAACCTCCAGAGTCAGTGCAGGTTCAGTACAGTGCAGCAGGAAAAGACTCATTCACCATTATCTATTCAAAAACAGAGTCAAAGCAAGAGTGAAATTAAGAATTGGTGCACTGCAAGCAACAAGATTCCTGAAATCAAGTGTCAAGTATTGACCCACGCAAATCACACACAACACCCGCCTTGTGGAAGCCCAGATGCCACAAAAAAAGTGTTAGCCTCTAAAAAAAAAAAGCAGTGGAATACCTCCATTAACCACTTTTCTGCCCACACTGCCCATCTTCAGCACAGCAGCCTGTATGAGCAGAGTCACTACACACACAGTGAAGGCAGCTGCCCTCCTGCTATGGTTCAGACAGGTGTCTAAAGCTGACCACAGGACACCTAAAGAGAAAGAGCGTATTTTTTTTATATATTTTTTTTTTAAAGGAACGACCCAGATGACATGATTATGTTAAGCTTCAGCAACATGCTTTATCAGATTTATTGGCAGCCTGCACGAGCCCCCCCCCATCTATAAACAGTGAATTATCTGATATAGTCATTCATAACACAAAAAAAGTGGGAAGCTGCCAGGCAGATGTGTGAGGAATAGAGAGGAAATGTTGGCGCTGTAAAGACATCAAGAGGCAGAGCCGGCGCAGAGCCTGATACCTGTGCCCTCTTTACGTGACCTCAGCAGCACACTCTGTAAGAGCAGTGAGAAGACGGACGCCACAGAGGCTGCTGCCCTCCTGCTCATGCGCACACAGGTGTCCGAGAAGGACACCAGCACACCTGAATCAAATCAAGTCAACTTAGTTGAAAATGCACTTTACATAATCACAACATGTCAAAATGTTAAGAAATGCCAAAACTCACACATCTACACTGTATGATATTCCTTCAAAACGAAAATGGGAAGGCAAAACTCACACTCCCAGGTACAACGCACGTTTTAAGGACATACACGTTATAGTACATCTGTGGCTGCCTCGCTCACCCGTCCTGTGCTTGCGGCTTTTGTCCCTGGCGTAGATGGTGGAGGGAGGTGAGGCGGCGGGGGCTGTCAGGGCCTGCTTGTTGGTGGCAGAGCGGGCTGCAGTTGAGGAGTGCTTGGAGTAGGCGGTGAGCGCGTCATTTCTGTCCAGGTGGATCGTGCGGTCCTTACAGAAGCTTCCGTTGACCATGGAGGTCTGGGTCTGTGCCGAGTTAATGTCTCCGTTGGCCTCACACATACTGTCTGTCATGGTCCGCTCTAAGAAACACAGATTTGATCATAAAAAATATATTTTTTTTAAAAAGCCCATTGTAAAGGAATCCATTCAAGACACAGGCTGATGTTGCAGACAGTACAAGTAACTTATTGATAAGTTCCTTTTAAAAATTACCTTTGAGTTCAGAGTCTTCATCCAAGCCCCAGAATCCTTCGACCAGCGTGCGCTCCTGGATACACGATTTGTCCAGCATGGAGGAGAGCAGGGAGGCGTCGCTGGCGGCCACGCTGTGCAGGCTGCTGTTGTGCTGCTGGGAGCCATGCTGGCTCTTAAGGGGTGTGGTGAGGAGCAGAGACTGGGAGCAGGAGACAGAGTGCTGCTGAGACCTCCTGCTCTTCAACGCCCTGGGAGAGAACAGACAGTCAGATTAGACATAGAAAACCCTGGATGTAACATTTTCTGGGCCCAAATCAATTGAAGGAACCACAGGGCGACCTACAACATCGCTTACTTGGAATCTCTGCGACTGGCTCCTCCTGCACTGAAGGAGGCGCTGTGGTACATGTGGTTGAGAGAAGAGTCCAAGCTGTCGTCGCCATAGAGACCAGTGGTGGAGTGCAGACGCAGGCTCCGCCGAGACATCCTGGGAGACTCTAAGACGGGCGTGATCCTGTGCTCCTTCTCAAAGTCCAGGGCTGTTGTAGAGTAGCTGGAGCTGAGCAACACAAGGAAGAGAAGATGGGAGGAATGCATTAGATTAGAATAAAAAAAGTTGCAGTCTCTAATCAGTGATTCAATCGATTGGCAATGCCCTTCGGTTTTCATTGTCCTTGGTGTCTTGAAAAGGGCACTTCTTCAAATGTACTACCATATTATGTAGCCTATACATCACACATAAATATTAAAGTAGAGCCTATGATCCAACTTCCTTCACAGTTAATATACAAAAACAGGGAAGGTGCAATTGGTCCCCAATGGCAGAAAACATTGTACTGTCAGCACAATGATTAAACTGAGGCTGCCATTGTATTCCCCTGTCCAGTGTCGAACAGTATGCCAAAATTCCTGTACACTAGAACATGGAAAAACAGTTTGGTACTCGAATTTGTTACTTTCAGTACTTCTGTAAATTGTGTGTCGCAGCCAATGTCCCCCACGGAACGCACCGTGCCTGCTCCACTCAATGCAAGCATGCAATCGGAGTCTGGGCGGCATCATGTTAGCTCCCTCATGCTGCACAGAACTTAACACACATGAATATTTGAGACACTACACGTAACATTTTTGAAACTGAGCAAAACAACGAATGTTCATACAGGCTAGAACACTTTACAATGCAAGACGATACCGGTAGCTTCCAGCTAGGCTAACTTTCCTTGCTAGCATCATGAAGTTAATTGCATCAATTCACTACCCTAGTACCTTTGTGAAACGCAAAATATGCTGATTGCCACCAAAAACATGAATTTGCTTAAAATCTCTCCCTCACTCCTTTCCCTCTCCCCCAAAGGGCTCCAACAGGCAGCACCCCTCTTCGCTTGTGAATGAAAGCATTACAGGTTAAGAGATTCTGCACACTTTTATAAAATAAGCTACTTCTATGCAAATGTTGTTCAGTACAATAAAATAAGTCCCACATGGAAGTGAAGCAGATTCATGGGGCTACAGAGGACGTCAGCCAAAACAAGCTCAATAAGTCAACGCATGCAAACACTCCTACTGAATATGAAGTCACCTGTATTGTGAATAGACCGAGGCTACATCCTGATATGCCCAGTTTATCAAATGGAGATGTACCATTCCAATAAATGAATGCCATTATGTGAAGTAGTGACATTGGTAAAACAGTCAAATTGATTGTGTAATTGGTTTATTAATGCATACATGGCTGTCACGTAAAATATTTTACTAAAAAGATGCCCCAACGATTGAACAGAGGAGTAGCTGGATCAAGCACCATTCTGTGTCTGGGTCAAGTACTATTCTCTGACTTCGGATAATATGCCTTGGTATTGAGTATTAACATCAACTTTTTTTCCCCAATTACATTTTATTCAACATTCTGGCTTGTAGCACTTGTTCAGATGATATGTTCCAAACAAAACGGCATCATCTCAGACTGTAACCAGGTTGGCATCAGTCTAATTTATTAGGCAATGCCCAACTTAACCTTGCAAAAAAAAAAAACTGCTGCCACCTCTCAAGGAACAACTCTGTCCGGCACTCACATTGTTGGACTTTGGAACCGTTTCAAAATCTGTACTTGCGACAGATAAGATCATAAGGCTAACTGAAGTCCAAGTCGGGAATAGCTAGCACAGTATAACAACTTTCCAAAACAATGCATGACAGGCTATTACAGCCTGAAACCTAATCCCTATGAAAACACACACACACCCTTCAAGGTGAGCACATAGCAAGCAGGGTCACTCCTATCTAAACATAGCCAAGTGCACACACACAAAGAAGGTAATGAAAAAGAAATGAGGATGATACACACAGGTCTGTCCAACCCCAGCTCTCCAGAGTCCACCCCTCGTCACCGTCGCTCATCCCAGGGAAATAAACCCACGGATAAACATCATGAACACCCACACAGACACTCCACACACTATCCTGCGAGCCAGGAGAGCTCAGGCAACCTAACACTACTTCACTTACTGTATGTAGCCTAGGCTACACTTCACTTCCTGTAGCCAGGGACAGACGAGCCACTTACCTACTCAACAACCCCCCCCCCCCCCCCCTCCGTGAAACAATGACACCAATCCTTACATTATGCATTTTAAACTGACATGGGAGGTCAGTTTTTAAGTGCAACTGACTGTACAAAAGGAGGAAGAGAAGGGAGACCTGCTACAAAAGAGACATGAGTCCCTGAACTTTTCTATAAACTAATGTTGGTAATCCATAAACAAAGGACTAGCGGGGCTCTTTCCTACATAAAAATAAACTCACCCTGCCCTCTGGTTCTCCCACTGAGTCTTCCATCACTCGCTAAAATCGGGGGTAGGGAACTAGATTTAGCTACAGGCCGATATTTGGCAGAGCGGATAGTCGGGGGCTGGAACATAATTATAAATTGTACACTGCAAATTGACCACAACTAAGCCCAAAAAGAGATGATTTTAGAAAATAACAATTTATACCTTGATTACATTGAGACACGATCACATATTTACATTTGAGTCATTTAGCAGACTCTTACCCACAGCGACTTACAGAAGCAATTAGGGTTAAGTGCCTTGCTCAAGGGCACAGATTTTTCACCTAGTCTCGTGGATTCGAACCAGCGACCTTTTGTTTACTAACCCAACGCTCTTAACCACTACCTGTCTGTATGGGTCTTTATTTGTGGGAATACTTGGCTAACAGATTTCCTAAATGAAACTCGTTTTTAGCTGAATTCCTGGTGATTTGCCATGTTTTTACCAAAAACAAAACATTTTACTAAATCAATGTCATCTTTTTGTGCAAAAAACCTTGCAGTCAATGTAAAACAATTTAATTAAAAAAAAACACTTGAGACAGTTTTGGACCACCAGTTGCTAACACCTGAGCTAAATAAAGCCTCTCCAGGATTACACAGGGCCTTGGCAGAGCCAATTATGTGCTTTCCTCTGCCTGGCCTGCTGCTCCTCCTGCCAGTGTGCTCTAGGCCCTTGCGTGGGACAGCGGTGTGTCCTCAGCAGAGATCCCGGGCAATCCCACCCAAATTCCCAGGCTGGGGTCTGGGCAAGGGGAGCCAGGCCCAGGACAGCTTCAGTGAGACCAGGCCAATGGGTGCAGCAGTCGCTCTTCCTCTCACTAACACACAAAAGGACAAGACAGGAGTCTATCACGGTTCTTACCAATCTGCTGCTGCACACTAACTGGTTTGTTTCAGTTCAGACAAAACTATCACGACATGCGACTTCATTCCAAAACATACAGTGATAAGTCAATGCTAGGTAAAGCTCCACCTTATCTCAGTTCACGATAACACCCACCCGTAGCACATGTTCCAGCAGGTATATCTCACTGATCAAAGCCAACACCTCATTTGGCCACCTTTCCTTCCAGTTCTCTGCTGCCAGTAACTGGAACGAATTGCAAAAATAAATAAAAATCGCTGAAGTCAGACTTATTTCTCTCAACAACTTTAAACATCTGCTATCTGAGCAGCTAACCGATCGCTGCAGCTGTACATAGTCCATCTGTAAATAGCCCACCCAATCTACCTATCTGATCCCCATACTGTTTTTATTTTACTTTTCTGCTCTTTTGTACACCAGTATCTCTACTTGCACAACATCATCTGCTCATTTATCACTCCAGTGTTAATCTGCTAAATTGAAATTATTCGCTCCTATGGCCTATTTATTGCCTACCTCCTCATGACTTTCTTTTTTTAATACGGTGTCATTGACTTGTTTATTGTTTACTCCATGTGTAACTGTGTTGTCTGTGTCACACTGCTTTGCTTTATCTTGGTCAGGTCGCAGTTGCAAATGAGAACTTGTTCTCAGCTAGCCTACCTGGTTAAATAAAGGTGAAATAAATCAAATAAAAAATAAAAAAAGAATCAATGGCAACAGAAAGAGAAATTCCTATGTAGACAGAACTCAATACCATTCTTGATTGTCTATCACCATCTTAGTGTTAATCAATAGTCCATTAAGGCCAACTCCAGGAAATCTGTGACTGTCAAATCTTTGCCTGTTGACCGACAACATCTCACAAATTGTCAAACACTCCAGCCACCCAAGCAGAGCGAACAGTCTGACTACAGCACAGCAAGCGGTACAGGAGCGCCAAGTCTGGGAACAAAAGGCACCTGAACAGCTTCTACCCCCAAGCCTTAAGACTGCTGAACAGTTAATCAAATGGCTACTCAGACCATTTACATTGACCCCTTTTATTAATTTCATTGTTTTGCACCGACTCCCTTACAAATCACTAGCCTCTACCCATACATACTACACTGACACACACTGCTACTCTGTTTACAATATATCCTGATTGCCTAGTCACTGATACACCGTGGTGCAAAATACTTCAAGGTACCCCCAAAAATGTTGTAGTATCTGCACTTTACGACCCTATATTTGACAACTTTATTACATCCCTAATGAAAAACATACTTTGCATTTTCCCTGACTCCCAAAGGTACAAGCTACATTTTGAATGCTTAGCAGGACAGGAAAATGGTCCAATTCACACACTCAAGAGAAGATCCCTGGTCATCCCTACTGCCTCTAATCTGTCAGATTTACTAAACACAAAATGCTTGGTCTGTAGATGTTGAAATGTGCCCCATGCTATCCACAATTGTATTAAATATATTTAAAAAAAATAAAAAGCCATCTGGTTTGCTTAATAAGGAGTTAAATGATTTACACTTGTACTTTTAGTACTGAAGTATATATTAGCGATTACATTTACTTTTGATAGTACATTCTTAAAAAAACAAATAGTTTTAGACTTCTACTCAAGTAGTATTTTACTGGGTGACTTTCACTGAAGTAATTTTCTATTAAGGTATGTTGACTTTTACTCTAGTATGAGAATTGGGTACCTTTCCAGCACTGAATGTGTATACTGTATTACCCAGTACCCCTGCACATTGACTCGGTACTGCTACTCCTTGTATATTGCCTCATGTTTACTGTGTTACCATTTCCTTTTTTATTTAACTCTGCATTGTTGGGGATGGGCTCGTAACTAAGCATTAACCTGTAAATAATATACCCGTTGTATTCAGCACATGACCAATACATTTTGATCTGACAAGCTCCATCCTGATTAAAGACTGTGCAAACAATCATGTTTCATGAGCAGGGATCAGCAAACACAATAAGATAGCAACAGCCAGAGATCTTTGCTTATCACTTTCTTACAGAAACGCAGATCTATGCTGCATCAAGCAAGCCTACTTACAAGCTATACGCCTAAGTACACATCTGGAGACTAACTATTTGCTCAAGAGTTGTGCAGCCAGGTTAATCAATCAAGCCAAACACTGACCAGCCAATCCCACAATAAAATGTACTCTAGAAGGAAAAGACACTAGAACCTGTTGCTACACAGACAGTATAATTTCCTTACTATTTGTCAGACTAGGGAGCAGCAGATTATCACCGAACCTGGTCACTGAAATATTCCCCACAATTGCACTCCCTCTCACTATGACTTTTAGGTCAGACATACAACAGCATTACCCCCTATAACTACTGTCTGTGGTATGTAGGTCTGACCCATTTAGTCGACTGGTCGATTGTCTGGTCAATAAGCTACTGGTCGACCGAGATTGCTTTAGGTCGGGCAGTAGCAATTGTTTTAAAAACAATTCCACTCAAAAGTTGACACCTACTCATTTAAGGGTTTTTCCTTTTTTTTTTTTTTACTATTTTTCAACATTGTAGAACAGTGAAATCAAAACTATGAAAAAACATAGTACCCAAAAAGAAGTGTTAAATCAAAATACATTTTAGATTCTTCAAAGCAGCCACCCTTTGCCTTGACTGCTTTGCACACTTGGCATTCTCTCAAGCAGCTTCATGAGGAAGTCAACTGGATTGCATTTCAATTAACAGGTGTGCCTTGTTAAAAGTTAAGAAAATAAATCTAAGGCATTAGAGCCAATCAGTGTTGTGACAAGGTAGGGGTGGTATACAGAAGATGGTATTTTACCAAATAGGGCTAAGTCCAAGAATATCTAAAATAATAAGAGAAATGACAGTCCATCATTACTTTAAGACATGAAGGCCAGTCAATCTGGAAAACTTCAAGAACTTTGAATGTGTCTTCAAGTGCAGTCGCAAATACCATCAAGCACTATGAAACTGGCTCTCATTCAGACCACACATTTTCTTACGTTACAGCCTTATTCTAAAATTGATTAAATAATTTCCCAATAATGTAGTTCAGAAATTTTTGCTAATGTGTAAATTTCTTTAAAAAAAAAAAAAAGAAGAATTTAAGTAGGATCCACATTAGCTGTTGCAAAAGCAGCAGCTACTCTTCCTGGGGTCCACACAAAACATAATACAAAACATCAATAGACAAGAACAGCTCAAGGACAGAATGACAAACTCAGCAACAAAAAGAAACGTGCTCACTGTCATTCCTGTTTATTTTCAGCAAACGTGTAAATATTTGTATGAACATAAGAGTCAACAGAAACTGAACAAGTTCCACAGACATGTGACTAACAGAAATTGATATCATCAATATCTGATGTGGCCACCAGCTGCGTTAAGTACCGCACCAGATTTGCCAGTTCTTGCGGTGAGATGTTACCCCCTCTTCCAACAAGGCACTTGCAAGTTACCAGACATTTCTGGGGGGGGGGGGGGGGGGCAAATGCAAATCAGACCATCACCCCCGGTGAGACAAAACCACAACTCCGAAAGCTACTTTTTGCCAGTCCTGTCTGGTCCAGCGACGGTGGGTTTGTGCCCATAGGCGACATTGTTGCCGGTGATGTCTGGTGAGGACCTGCCTGACAACAGGTCTAAAAGCCCTCAGTCCAGCCTCTCTCAGCCTATTGCGGACAGTCTGAGCACTGGAGGAGGTGTGTGTTCCTGGTGTAACAATGTTTTTGCCATCCTGTACCTGTCCAGCAGGTGTGATGTTCGGATATAACGATCCTGAGCAGGTGTTGTTACACGTGGTCTGCCACTGCGAGGACGATTAGCTCTCCGTCCTGTCTCCCTGTAGCGCTGTCTTAGGAGTCTCACAGTACAGACATTGCAAATTATTGCCCTGGCCACATACGCAGTCCTCATGCCTCCTTGCAGCATGTCTAAGGCACGTTCACGCAGAATAAATGCAGTGAGATAAACCATAAACAATTAATGAACATGCACCTGCGGATCGGTCCTTAAGACACTAACAGCTTACAGATGGTAGGCAATTAAGGTCACAGTTATGAAAACTCAGGACCCTAGTAATCTTTCTTTTGGTGTTTTTCAGTCAGTAGAAAGGCCTTAAGTGTCCTGAGTTTTCATAACTGTGACCTTAATTGCCTACCACCTGTAAGCTGTTAGTGTCTTAAGGACCAATCCGCAGGTGCATGTTCATTAATTGTTTATGGTTCATTGAACAAGCATGGAAAACAGTGTTTAAAGCCTTTACAATGAAGAACTCTGAAGTTTTGGATTTTTACAAATTATCTTTGAAAGACCGGGTCCGTCACTCAGTACTTTGTTGAAGCACCTTTGGCAGCCTCGAGTCTTCTGGGTATGACGCTACAAGCTTGGCACACCTGTATTTGGGGAGTTTCTTCCAGTCTTCTATGCAGATCTTCTCAAGCTCGGTCAGGTTGGAAGGGGGTGTGTCACTGCACAGCTATTTTCAGATCTCTGGAGATGTTCAAATCGGGTTTAAGTCCTGGCTCTGGTTGGGCCAGTCAAAGAGATTCAGAAACTTTTCCCGAAGCCACGCCTGCATTGTATTGGTAGTTGTCCTGATGGAAGGGGTAAGTAAGAGTTCCAGAGAGCTCTGGAGCAGGTTTTCATCAAGGATCTTCGTACTTTGCGCTGTTCATCTTTACCTTGATCCTGAGTAGTCTCCCAGTCCCTGCCCCTGAAAAACATCCCCACAGCATGATGCTGCCACCACCATGCTTCACCGTAGGAATGGTGCCAGGTTTCCACCAGATGTGATGCCTGGCATTCAGGCCAAAGAGTTCAATCTTGATTTCATCAGACCGAAGAATCTTGTTTCTCATGGTCTGAGACACCTTTAGGTGCCTTTTGGCAAACTCCAAACGGGCTGTCATGTGCCTTTTACTGATGAGTGGCTACAGTCTGGCCACTCTACCATAAAGGCGTGATTGGTGGATTGCTGCAGAGATGGGAGAACCTTCCAAAAGGACAACCATCTCCACAGAGGAACTCCGGAGCGCTATCAGAGTGACCATGGGGTTCTTGGTCCCCTCCCTGACCAAGACCTTTCTCCCCCGGTTGCTCAGTTTGGCTGAGGGGGGCAGCTTTAAGAAGAGTCTTGGTGGTTCCAAACTGCTGCCATTTAAGGATGGAGGCCAGTGTTCTTGGAGACCTTCAAAGTTGCAGAAATGTTTTGGTTCCCTTCCCCAGATCCGAGCTCTACGGACAATTCCTTCGACCTCATGGCTTGGTTTTTGCTCTGACATGTACCGTCAACTGTGGGAACTCATATAGACCGGTGTCTATTCAAATAATGTCCAAATCAATTTAAAATTGCCACCGGTGAAATCCAATGAAATTGTAGAAACATCTCAAGGATGAGAAATGGAAACAGGATGCACCGGAGCTCAATTTCGAGTCTCATAGCAAAGGGTATGAATACTAAACAAGGTAATTCTGTTACTTTAATACATTTGCCAAAAATTTAAAAAATATGCTTTCACTTTGTCATTATGGGGCAGTGTGTGCAGATTGAGGGGGAAATAATTTTATCCATTTTAGAATAAGGCTGTAACGTAACAAAATGTGGAAAAAGGGTCAGAATATTCCCCGAATGCAGTAAAGCATCCTTGTATAACCACAGTCGAGCTGTAGGCCTAAGAGCACATCCAGTTTAGCCTTAATACTGTAACTTACTTAGGCCTATATTTCAACACTTCTATAGGCTACTGTAGCAATCATAAATTTGTTGATGTCATCACAGCATATGAGTCATTCATGATTTGAAATGCAATCAACCATTTTTGTTTTAAAATACAATAAAGCAAGCCTTGTATAATTAGCTTAAACAAATAAACCGTTCCATTTCGGAAATTCGATTCACGAATGAATGTGACCGTTTAGTCTTTGCTGTAATAAAGGCTTAGTTTTAAGTTACTCTGGTATGCTTATAGTTAATTTGGTATCGTTTACAATTGTTCCAAACAGTCAGAAAAATTATATTGTAGTCTATACAGCACCTGTTTGACACACAATATGCACACAGCACTTACCTTCTTTTTCTTGATCCCCAGTATTTTCCACAGCTAGTCAGATGTCCCACACATCTGACTCTCCCTTTACCTCCTGAGCAACCTGTAAATATTTCGGCACTAAACTGAACGAGACGCACCTCAAAACGACACATAAAACCTCACATAATTCTGCCCAAAAACACTCTCTCAACCAGTGGCACATGGGCTTTTTAGGTGAGCGCAGATGCCACCCTTGGATAAGCAGTGTCCACTTCGTCAATAGCGCAAATTTTTTTGCTTGTCCAGTTCCAGAGTGCCTCTCGAAGGCCGCTGTGAGAGAGAGATCTCTGCTGCGCTCCAATGTTTAGTAAAAAAAAAATTTAAAAAAAAATCATGTAGCAGATATACAATATGGTAGAAAGAGTATGTGGCCTTTTCTGTAGCCTACAGGCTGGAGATAAAATGTAACACAATGTAACGAGACGGACACTTTTTACATCATGCACATTTCTCAATTTCAAATCAGCTAACCTAAAAATGGCACTCAAGCAAAAAATGACCCGTCATGTTAAGCAACATAACATAAAAATACTTTTGCATTTCCCGCTGTGTAAACACATTGCAAATAGGCTTGCGATAACTCCTGAAAGTTGGGTAGCAGATATTCAGAGCATAAATAGCCAAATTGATTTGTCACAGGAATCAGGACTAATAAAGCCAATGCAATGGCCTGTTTTACAAATGGATGGGAATTCATAAAAATCAATTTCAGGCTGACATGGTAGCCCTAGTAAGCATAAGCCGACGTCTTTTGGAAGTCTAATTTTTTTTACCTGTCTGGAAGTCATTTTACAAACGGTAGGCCTTCCACATAGATAGGAATTCAGAAAATTAAATTTCAGGCAACACCTCAGTAAGCACGGACCAATGCAGACTTATTGTTTTGAAGCAGTTGCGGACCGGCCTTGATTGCCACATACATTGTCTATGTACTAGACCAAATATTGATGTTTATAAATTGGAACAGCCTTGAGTTGGTCCGAACAGACATCTATAAAATTACTTTCATTCTAAACCAAAAAATGAGCCCGATTTCAATATCTAAAATACATATTGGCAACATCAGGGAAATAAGTATTTAACTCATTTTGCTTACTGGGACTATTCTAGTTTTGCGGGGACAGCATTTTTTAGTCTTGACTATGGCAGCAGAACGGCAAAGACGGCTATAGTTCAAGCCCTAGTTTGCCCTATTCGGACGGGATATGTGTTGTTTTTTTTAACCCCCCTTTTCATGGTATCCAATTGGTAGTAGCTACTATCTTGTCTCATCGCTACAACTCCCGTACGGGCTCGGGAGAAACGAAGGTTGAAAGTCATGCGTCCGCCGATACACAACCCAACCAAGCCGCACTGCTTCTTAACACAGCGCGCATCCTCCCGGTCGCGGCCGGTTAAGGCAGAGTCTGGGCGCGAACCCAGTCTCTGGAGGCACAGCTGGCGCTGCAGTACAACGCCCTTAACCACTGCGCCACCCAGGAGGCCTCGGACGGGATAAGTTTTCATGTGGAATGCAATTATGTGCACAAAACCACCACATCTGTAATTTTAGTCCCGTCCGAATCTGCCATGTCAGTCATTTTTAAATGGCAGGAATGTAACAATTCTAGGCAGAATAACTTCGTTTTTTGGCCAACTCCAATGTCCTCTGATAATACTAGTCCCGTGTGAATTGACATCCCTGTGTTTTAAGAGAAATGTTGGCATTTGACAAGTGTTTCTCTCAGTTTGTGCAAGAAAACAATAACTGATTCTATAAAAGTAAGTAAGTGCTGCATATAAACTATATGAACGGCCTACATGTAGCCCATCAACTTTCACAATGAATGATTTTGTTTAGGCGTATGAATGGAATATTGCCAAATGCATCAGTAACCTCCAGGCTTCCTAACTTTCAATTTACAAAAAAATACAAAGACGTAAACTACAGGGGGCAGTTTGAGAAAGACGAATCCAGTCCGAATCCTCTTCTGGAATAATAAATCACATAACCAACATTCTCTAGTAATACTACTCCCGTGCGAATGGGTCTTTGGTCACGTGCATACAATGCATACCTGTGTCAGGTAAAGAGGGTTTGAGGGTTGAGGGAATGTTTCTCCTTAACAAGACACATAGGATGTGCCAATATAAACCTTTAAAAAAAATTAATAAAAAATTAAGAGATTCTAAAATTGACCAATCAAAAGTTGGGGACAGCCCTAGTAGTATGTAAATCTACCATTTAGAGGCAAGTGAAATTAAAACCTTTCCGTTTTATTAGCGAAGCTAGACCAAACGCAACTGCAAAGAACAGAGAAAATATATAGGAGCACTTGTCTATCAGGCTTGTGTGTTCTAAGAGCAGATGGTGAAATAAAATGGCTAATATTGTCACATCACATGCAACAGCTCCAACATCTACACCCTCTCTCTGAGTCACACATAACAGACACACCCAGTCAAAGAACAAACCAGTGGGTCTGTGACACATATCCGCTTTGCACTTCTCTTTTTCAGAACGGGGAACATTGCCAAATACACGTGGAGAGGTTCCATAATACTATATAAAACACAGCTCAGAATGAGAGCTGGAATCTCTGAATAAAATCATTCAACTACCCTAAATCGTGACATTTATTTTGTTAGAAGGCTAAAATTTTTGCCAGAAAGAGCAATCCTGGAAAACCACTTGGGCTACAGTTACTCAAATAACATTTCAAATCAAAATTAACATCTGAGAAACATATGCAATGCAAGTCCTACCAGTGTGATTTGTTGAAACAAGCCCTTGATCAAAGCAAACACATCTAGGGTATTTGACACAAAAAAGCCAATTTATGCTCACCATCGACTAAACCAGTGGTTCCCAAACTGTGGGGCTCTACCCGCTCGACCCCCCCCCAAAAAATAAAATACTCAGTCCAGCTTTAAAAAAAAGAATAATAAAAAAAGAATAATCATACTCTTGAAAGTTGTAATAGAATGCACAAGGTGCACTTTTCAAAATTGAGTAGTGTATCAATTTGTCATTGCATACCTTAGAGCTATTTATAACTTTGGCTCAACTAGCCCGGATCAACTAGCCCATATCAGCTAACGTTTTGTTATTTAAGTTTAACCCATAGATATTGTTGCCACTTAAATAGCACATGAATACGCATTAGATATGGCAAAATGTATTGAATTGCAAGAAAAATAGCTTTAAAACTGAAAAATGTTCTTAGCACACCATGACAAAATGTGTAGAATTATAGGAAATAAGCTTTAACCTGAAATTCTTTCAACCAATAAGAGGGGTGTGAACAGTTTGTCATGAACAATGCTATAGAAAAAGACGTGATGCAGGCACAAGCTGTTCCAATGCTGGAAGGGGGGCCACGAGTGAAGAGGTTTTGGAACTCCTCCATTAAAATGGAAAGTTATTGAAATCATTCAGGACATCCCTCTTTCAGGGCCTTGAGACTGGCGGCTTTGCACACTCACCTGTGAGAGTAGGTATAGCCAGTGTTCCCTGGGGGTGGGGCGCGTGAGTTCACTTTTGAATGGTCCATGCCTGTCCAGCCTCCAATTTCTCAGTAATGAGACTGCAAGAGCCAAACCATGAGACTTTTACAACCCAGTAGTACATATTCACCCCATCAATTCAAACAATACTATGAGCTCCTAACTAACAAAGGTAGCAGTTAAATTAGTAGAAATATTTTTTTTAGGATTAACTGCTTACCCCAAAACCAATTTCTGCTTAATAACTCGCCTCAGAAACTAGATATTTTGCTGCATCATGACAGGATCCATTTTCTAATGGCAATTAAGTATATGGCTGTGCAATAGTAGCCTTGGAGTTTACTCAAGTCACACCCAGACAGTGTGATTAGAGGGCTGGGTGGGACCTGTACTACTCGGAACCACAGACATCCGGCGGCCATTAGTTGTCCAGAAATACATGGTAAGAACACAGACCCATTTTAAAGACGTAATAAGCAATCCTCATCTTTACACGTACATAAACATCTCTCCATACAAAATAACAATGAGAATATTTGTAGAACTCTGCCCCAAACATTAAAAAAAGTTTTATCGTCACATACACCGAATAATGCAGTTTAATGTGTCGTTTTACAGGGTCAGCCATAGTAGTTCGGCGCCCCTTGGAGCAAATTAGGGTTAAATCAATTCCTTTATTTTTTGGCATCCTATCGGCTTGGGTATTCGAACCAAATACCTTTCGGTTACTGGCTCTAACCGCTAGGCTACCTGCCGCCCAGGTAGGTACTGTTAACCTGTATGGCTATGAATGAAATAAACAACTACTCTGAACTGTCACCCTATGTAACTAGCCTAACTTCCATTGTCACATCTCATGTAGTGTAAACAAAGAAAAGGACTCAGACTGAATTTAGACAAGAAAGTATCAGTGAGATTCACAAACAGGCTAATTACAGACAGAGTATGAAGTAAAGAGCAGCCTAGTTATCAAGCTACTCTCCATTTGTATAGTCAAATACACCATTAACTTGCCTTTTGTAAATACAACTTGTAAATCCACAGAATAAGATCAGGAGAGCTGCAGCGAAAATTAGCTGACTTCATGCCGCATACAGACTCGTGAGTCACGGTGTAGAGCAGCCAGTGGGCGTAGGTGCACTGTTCTGCCTCAAACTTCCCAATACAAACAGTATCCCTCAAAGTGTGGGCACGTTGCAGTAGGTACAAGAGTAAATGAGTCAGCTATCAACTGTACAAAAAAAAAATAATCCCTAGTCATTAAAAATTCAGAATTCCAAAATGGCTTCCCCAACAAAGCGGGAGAAATAACTGCTCTTTGCTAGTACTAGTGTTGCTTGTTCGCTCATCCAGAATGGGCTACTCATGTGCACACCGGTCTCTGAACACACAATAATCTTTGTAAATTGTACAGGCAGGCAGAATGTCAAATGTCACTTCAGTAGCCTTTTCAAACTTGAACCAATCGGTGCACGGTTCAAAGGAGGCTGGGAGCCTCACCTCCAATTGTAATTTACAGTGGGCGGGATCCCGCGAAAAATGAACTGTCAAACTTCCAGACGTGACTTTGTTTTGGGATACATCCAGCAGTTTGCCAAAGTAGTTAATATTATATACTGTTCATGGATATGTCCGCTTACCTTAATGTCAATATAGTTAGATGATTTACAAATACGGGTAAATGTTGTCACACGATGGACGAGCCGCTAGCTATCGTTGACAGGTGACCGGTTAGTTTGCTAACGTTGACAGATGACCGGTTAGCTAACGTAGGTTCACTCTTGTCGCAGTTTGACAGTAAATGTTTCTTGATAAGCACTCCAAAACCGTCCAAACACAACTCATCTCAGAATACTTACAAATAACATTTCATTTACAAAGGACTCTCAAAATAACCATGATAAAACCCGCACGAAAATGAAATATCACACGAGTATGAACGACAGTTCTCTCCTTCGCGGTCAACGGTGACGTGAACGTATATCTTCTTCTGTTTTATGCCTGCGGTAAACACACTTCACTGGTGCTTTACCGGCACCCTGTGGACTGGAGTTGAACAGAGAGGGCTGGAGGACTTTCGCTTTCTTATCACTGACAAAGGCTTTTTATGTTATTTCAACTCTCTAAAATGACTGCTGTGTAATTTCACTGCATTGAAAACAGCATATCATTTTTTACTGAAAAAAATCGAAAAGGGCTGTGGTTTGGCCACTTTTATTTTGAAGTACATGTGGTGAACCGGATTTGAATACCATCAGAGAGGTCAGAGAAAACGCACGTGTGGGAAAGTAGGAGTGTGGAGCCGAGGTACAGTAATAACTAACTCTACAATAATAATGTTTTATATCTATCTTATGTTGTGTTTTTAAATCTACAGAAGAATGACCCTAGTAATGTAGTAGCGCATAGCTTCGGGTGTTAAAGCTGGACGTTGATGAACTATGGGCAAGCAGCCGGCAAAAAAAAATGCTAGCTAACAGTTAGCCAACGTTAGCTAACTAGTACTGGAAATATGCAGTACAATGTCAAAGGTAACGTTATAATGATTGCCTCTCCCAACAGATCTTGAGAACCTGACACAATGACATCTTTAGCCCACCAGTTGAAACGCCTGGCTTTGCCACAAAATGACCCCAATCTGCTCACTCGTCGGGAGGTTGCATCCCTACTGTTTGACCCTAAAGATGCCTCCAGAATGGATAGAAGCACCTTCTTTGCACTTGGTACGTTTGACATGGGTCTTCCTGGTGACAGTCTTGACTTCACTGTTGCAGCTTGTTGTCTTCTAAATTACTACTGTTTAAACTTCTCAGCTGCTCTTCCTGACCATCTCTTTTCTGTTGCATTTTAGGATGCACAGGGCTCGAGGAACTCATGGGCATCGAGCCTGCATTCAGTGAGTTCCAGGAGACACTCTTCAGCCAAGCCTCAGTGGGCATGGAGCGCAGTGTCCAGTCCAAGGAGGTCAACAAGAAACTGGACGCAGGCATCTCCCTGTTTCTTACACGCCTGTCCCCATACTTTCTACTCAAGCCTGCCCAGAAGTGCATTGAGTGGCTTGTACACAGGTGCCCCCCCTCCCCCCATTTTTCTATCTACAGGATATCCTTTCAATCAAGTGTTATGTTTACATTTGCAGGAAAATGTGTCTAAGCTGCTGTTTTCATTGCCTCACTGTATGTAGCCTATTCATATTGAATTTGTTTCATTGACATTGTGTTAATATTGGTTGTTATTCTCTTTCATCCCTGCAGGTTCCACATTCACCTGTATAATGTGGACACACTGCTTGCCTGTGCCTTGCCCTATCACGAGACTAAAGTGTTTGTCAGAGTCATTCAGCTCTTTAACTTAAAGGACCCCACTAACCGATGGAATTGGCTTGAGGGGCTACAGGTAATTGCTATAGAAGCTAGCTATGATTTATGAGCATAACAACTATTGTAAGTTGATAGATTTTGTTGTTACTTTTCATTATAATCAGCATGTCATCAATGATCAATGTGTTGATTTCCTCACAGAAACCAGGAGTTCCTTTGGCCAGAGGAACCCTAATCACTCACTGTTACAAAGACTTGGGCTTCATGGATTTCATCTGCACCCTGGTCACGAAGTCAATCAAGGTAAACCCAATACACTGCCTTATACCTCAATATAGCGTATATGTATGCTCAGGTATCAAGCACAGTGCTTCATCTTGACCTGTTTTTGTTGGACCTCTTTCTTTGCAGGGATATTCAGGACATTCTGGCAACTGTGCCCAGCTTCGAGTGATTTTCTCTTTTTATGCCTCCACTATTGTACCGGCTTTGGATGCTGTGGAGAAAGTGTCTGACACAATCATATCCAAGCTGCTGCCTTATGTTCAGAAGGTTAGTTACTGCATTTAAGCTTAATAAGAAACCATTCTATTTTGAGGCGTTGACACCGATACAGATTTTTTTTATTTTATTGAAGTTGAGGAATAAGCCATGAGGACACTGTTCAGCTCATGCTGACCATTTCCTTTGTGTCTCCAGGGTTTGAAGTCCTCTTTGACAGACTACAAGGCTGCCACCTACATGATAGTGTGCCAGCTGGCTGTGAAAGTGGTGATGGAGTCCCAGCTGGTGGACACCCTGGCCCTGCAGATCAGCAAGTCACTGTGCAAGGAGCCTGTGCTGCCCAAAGAGGGCCTGGGCTGCCTCATCGTCCTCCTGCAGAACCAGAAGGAGGGCACTGTCGGCCCAAAGTGAGTGAAGAAGTAGAATAGGAATAATTTTACTTTTTGAAACTATTTCTTCACTTTGAGTGTGTCATTTTAGAGCATCTTAGGATTGTTTGGTGTTTCTTAATTGGCATTCTCTGTGTTTTATTTAAAAATTGTCCTTTAGATCCTTTGGCCAGCTGTGTGCTGTGACTTCCTTGGTCCCCTCCCTCCAGGCAATGGCTGCAGTTCATGACATCAGTCCCTTATTACGCTACCTGCTTCCTCACCTGGTTCATGCTGTTGTCACCACTGGCACTGGTGAGTAGCAGTGTATACCTCCACCCGACTCTTTGCTTTTTAACCTGGATGCATATGTATATTGCCATTGAATCCCTTTAATATGAAAGATAAAAGTGTTGTCTTTTGTTTGATAGATGAGATGGAGACTGAGGAGCCCTCCGAGTGCACCCGCCATGGGACCCTGTTTGAGTCTGTCCTTCAAGGCCTTCCACTGTCTGGTGGTCTTGATAACACAGTAGCAAAGATGCTACTTGAGGAATACCTCTCCCAGAGTCGGCTCTCTGCTGAGGGTGTCACTTCCCTCAACCAGCGCTTGCTGCCATTAGTCCGACTGTTTGAGTCAAAGTAAGTTGGGCCTTTTGGCATTCATTGGGTGCTACTTACATCACTGTTGCAATTGCTTCCCTTTCAATTGGTAGTAGCCAAACTGAAGTTATTCTCTCAGCTGCTGAACCACAGTACCCACACTTGTGTCCTCGTTCCTTCCCATTCCATTGTGTGTATATTCATTACACTGACATGTCTGTTGTTGCAGGCACCCAGGTGCTCTGTACATGGTCCTGGAGGGCCATGTGGGTGACCTCTCTAGCGCAGAGGACAAGAACCTCTTCCACCAATTCATCTCCCTGTCCATGAGCAGCGGCAAGTACCAGGTAGGCAGCAGCGCCCTGGCTGAGAAGGTTCCGGGTGAAGGCTGCACTTAAGCCGAGATCTAAGGAGATCAGCTCGACCTCCTCAAAGCCATTCTGTGTCATTTTGTTTTCTTACTCTCCGCTGTCTTTTGCTCTACAGATCCTCGGGGACTCTGACACCTCCCTCGTGTTGAGCCTAAAGCATCCGCTCCCCTCTGTGAGGCACATGGCTGTGGAACACCTGATGGGCATTGTCACCTCAGGACAGGGGGGTTTTGACCAGGCCTTCCTGAAGGAGGCTCTGCTGGAGCGTATGAAGGATGACGTCCCAGAGGTGGTGGCTGCAACCTTGAAGGCCCTGGAGGTAACTGGCTGGAACATGAGACTTTCTAGCACATTCATATTGGAATCTACTAGTGATTGAACCTAACTTATCATATTTCCCTCCACAGCTCTACGTTGATCACCTGGATCCAGAGGACACTGTGTCATGTCTCCTCTCACTGCTACAACGTGTCGACCTCTCAAATGCTGGAAACTGGTTAATGCTGTTTTCAGTTTTTTGAAATGCACTTAAATTCCCCAAATAACTCCAAATCCGTAGTGTGATATTGAATGGCTTGTGCTTCCTCATAGGTGTCCAGTGTTGAAGGAGGCAGTGAGGGTTCTGGATGAACCCAGACTGCTTGAAGGGAACTCTGACCTTAAGACTTGTGTCGTCTGGGGTCTTTTGCCCTTTCTTGTGGTCACCTCGGCCCTGCCCGACTCCCCAGACCTCCAGCTGGCCACCTGTGTGGCCCAGTCCACCATCATATCCCAGCACAACCTCACTCAGGGCTGGGCCCATGGTAAATGCATTAGAAAATGGTTTCACAATAAATGTCGTCTTCTTTTTTTGTCTTTGAGAACACTTGTAAACGCTTTACTGAGAATGCTATGGAGGATACTTTGGTAAATAGAGAGATCATATATACCCGTATACTCTAGCTTGACGCCACTAATCTAAATCAAAATTCAGATTGTTAGGATTGTCTACTTCCAGAGAATAAGAAGGTATGTGTACTATGCACTGCCGGCCAAATATATTGGCACCCTTGCACATTTTTCTTAAATTAATTCCCTATTTCTCCTTAAATAAGGGACTTAAGTTATCAATTTTTATTTAGAAAATAAAGATGCATGGTCAAAATTATTGGCATCCCTGAGCTAGTACTTTGTTGCACAGCCATTGGCCAAGATAACTGCCAACAAATGCTTCTTGAAGTCATCAATTGAGTTTGCTGCACTTTTCTACTGGCAATTTGGCCCACTCTACAGCAGCAAACTGCCCTTATTGTTCAATGTTTGAGGGTTTCCCTCCACCAACTGCTGTTTTCAGCACTTGCCATAGGGTATGGATGTGATTCAGATCTGGACTCTTTGTTGGCCATTCCAGAACAGCCCAGAGTTTCTTCTTGAACCATTCCAAGGTTCTTTTGATGTGTGTTTAGAGTTGTTCTGCTGGAAGATCCATAGCCTTCCAACAGATGCACAGTTTTTGAACATTATTTTCAACATTGCAATACAAAACACCTTATTAATCTTTTGATTTCATGATGTCTTGCACACATTTGAGGCCCCCAGTACCAGAGGCAGCCCTGCAGAATTATTGAATCTTCCCTATGTTTGAGTGTAGGAAGGGTGTTTGAATGCTTATTTTGGTTGCCGGTAAACAAAGGAAGAACCCACTGCTGAAGGAGACACGAGGAAGCCTTATTGAACTTCTTTTCTTTTTTTTAAACACATAAACAAGCTTAAGTCCTGGTGGAAATGTTCTGTGAACCAATGAAACAAAGTTAGAGCTCTTTGGCAATACATATCAGCTGATCTCCATTGAAGGTTGTGGGTCTTCCAGCAGGACGATGACCTCAAACGCGCATCAACCAGTACTCAGGAATGTTTCAAGAAGAACTGCTGGACTGTTCTGGAGTGGCCAGCAAAGAGTCCAGATCTGAATCGCATCAAAAAACCTATGGCGAGAGCTAAAAACTTATTTTAGAAGAAATGATTTAAGAAAAGTGGGATGGTGCCAATATATTGGGCCGGCACTGTAACTACTTCCTATCTCTCCCCTCTGCTCTACAGCGCTCAAGGCCGTGTTGGAGAGGTGTTCTCAGCCGGACTTCATTCGGTTGGCCAACCAGCATCTCATCTCAACACTGACCAAGAACCTGTCTAACATGGACCCCTTCTCCAAACGCAATGCTGTGAGTGGATTAGTGAACATTTGGTGGCCTTTCTAAGTCAAGTTCAATTGAATTCCGAGTGCAATGAAAACAAAACGGTGTTCCTTTCCTTACACTGATCTCGTGATTTTTAGAGCTCTTTGCTAACTAGGTTAGGCACCAGGAATTTAGATTAACTTGTTGGGTTCAATTTGAAAGGGTCCCGAGTAAAACAACTCACCCTTCACCTAATTTGCATGTTTGCTAGCTGGAGAAGCTGGCTGGGCTGGTAGCAGTCCAGCGGGGCAGCCTGAGGGAGAGGGCAGCGTTCTTGGTGCTGAGCCAGACCTTACTGCAAGGCCTGGGGGACATGAGTGAGACCCAGCACCTCCACACAGCCCAGAGTGTCTACTCCCTGCTGGAGCCTGCAATACTGGAACTCGCCCAGAAAGATATGCCTACGGTGAGAGGGAGTGGCAGTTTGTACAACTACATAAATGACAGATGTCTCTTGTGATATTCACTTTCCGTCTTTGTATTTTCTTTTTTTAAATGTATCCTGCGATTCCTTATCCCACTCTGCTTTTCTGGACTGTTGAAGTCCGTATGAAATGGTTTACCTTATTTTCTTCTGTTGTGTTGCCAGCAGCAGGAGGGTGTGTCTCTCTCCTTCTCTGTGGGGCTGGGAGAGTACCTGCAGAGGCTCAGGGCAGGGCAGAGCATGGATACAGAGTATGCGGTGCTGCTGGTGTCACTGCTCAGAGGGCTCATATCCAACCTGAAGTGCCATGACACTTCCTTCAAAGGTAAGTCGATCAAATCCGATTTTTATTTTGTCACATGCGCCGAATACAACAGGTTTAGACCTTACCGTGAAATGCTTACTTACAAGCCCTTAACCAACAATGTAGTTAAGAAGATATTTACTAAATAAACAAAAGTAAATCAAATAAAAAAAGTAACACAATAAAATAGCAATAACGAGGCTAAATACGCGGGGTCCCGGTACTGTCAATGTGCGGGAATACAGGTTAGTTGAGGTAATATGTACATGTAGGTAGGTGTAAAGTGACGATGCATAGATAATAAACAGCGAGTAGCAGCAATGTGAAAAAAAAAAATATATTTTAAAGCAATTGGCTACATATTGTTTTTCATTATGTTTATGACTCTGCTATCACCAATTATTTTAGTCACTTTGTCACACACTGAGTTAAAAGGAAAGAGGCTGACGGGACTGCTTGCTTCCTGTCTGTGTTGCCTGTCAGGTGAGACATGGTGGAACCCAGAGAAGCTGGACACCAACACTTGCTGCTACCTCCGGTTGCTGTGTCGCCTGTTTGACGTCCTCATCACAGGGGCAGGCCAGGGGCACATGGCAGCCAGCTTCAAGGCCCTGATGAAGCTTCTCTTTCAGGTACTGAATCTTGATATGTTCACAATGGATTTCAGTGCACAGACCGACGCTTCAACTCCACTCGTTGGAGCATAGCTTCAATAAAGGGAAAGTCCAGCATTCCTCTAAGGAGGCTACAATTGAACCATTATTTAATCATTAAAATGTAAGGTAGTGTTTTTGTGAAAGTAGGTAAGAGAAAGAAATATCTTGTTTTACTGTAAACTGCCTCACTCTGTCCACATTATTCTATTCCTCAACCCCCTCCATTTGTCCCAGGTCCACCTGAGTGATCCCCTGGAGCTCTTCAAGTTCCTGAGTCTGGTGTGGGGTTACGGCAGTAACCTAGGAGACCAGCTGGACTGTAAGGTCAATGCCATTTTGCAAACCCAGGCCCTCTACGTGGGCAGGGCCATCCTCAGCGCCCAGCCAGGGAAGACCCTCACACTGCTGGCATCAGGCTCATCACCAGGTAGCCTGGAGAATTGTATTTGATGTATAGAGTTTGGCGTAGTCTGAAAATTACCATCAGTTGTATGGGACAAGAACTGTTCCTACTGTATGGTGGTGTGTTAAAGCTTATTGCCTGCTCTTTATATGACCATGTAATAAAAACCCACGTCTCACTAATTACGCCCTGGTAGGACAATGGAGAAGGTATTAGTGGAGTTACGAGCAAATGGATTGAGTAGTGATGGTGTAACAAAGTTCTAAATATGGTTTTCCCTCTATAGTTGTGCTGTCCCTGCTGGCCTGTCTGAGCTCCCCTGTCCGGGAGGTGAGGAGGGCAGCCACAGCCACCCTCCAGACACTAGCCCAGGTGGATAGCTCTCCCTTCCACCCCATCATAGACAGGCTGCTGAAGACCACCGAGGAGCTCACCACTGGCCCAACTCACCTCAGCCAGGTGAGAGGCGTGCACACACGTACCTCATTTGTATCCTCAATGAAACGTTGCGTATCAAATATAAATAAAACACACTTGCACACATTTTTTTCATGTTAAATTCACAGTAAATGTTATTCTACACACACTATCCAAATGTGTTTTTCTCTAGGCCCTGGGGAAGCTCTATGAGGAGGCTGTAACAGGGACAGGGAAAGGCAAGGCCCGGGACAAGAAGCTGCTGGTGGGGTTGGAGGAGCTGCTGCTGGGTGTCCAGGTGGCCAACTGCCCTGCCTACACTGCCAAGACCATACTGAGGGCTCTGGGAGAGGTCAATGGAGAGGTGAGTGGACAGGGAATGACAACAGAAATATAAGAAGGCCTTGATGGAATGTGAAACCTCTTATCTGGGCATCAGATTTTTTTGTAAAGCCATGTTTTATATCCCCGTCTTCTTCTTTTTCTCCTCTTAGTCTGTGTTGTCTGTCCTAATGCCTGTCCTGGAGCGCCTGCTGGAGCAGAGCGGGCCAGAGAACCCCACTGTCTTAAAGGACGAGGCCCTGCTCATGCAGCTGGTCCTGGGGAAGTACAACGAGCAGGCAGCCCCCCTCGTGGTGAAGGACCAGGACTGCCTGGAGCTCTTCATCAAGGCACTAGGCACGGTGTCTAAACCCTACCCTGATATCCCCTGCTTTCAGATCATCGCCCTGGAACAGGTACGCTACTGTAGCAGCACGGCTCTCCCTGACTGAGATCCATACGATCATACTCTGGGATGATGCCAAGGCTGTATGCTACTGATTTCTGTGCTGTCAAAATACCCGCCTATTGCCTGGGTCATGTTCAGTGGGCACAAAAAAATGTAAACGTTTTGAAACGTCTACAATGACAACCCTCATTTTCCATCTACCTTTTCAAAATGTTTTCCGTTTGCTCCTACTGAACATGACCCTGTTGTCCATTCTCAGATCACCAAGGCGTTCTACTCAGCCCTCGGAGATGAGAAGGTCCAGCAGAGGCTCCTGGGGGTGATGTTTGACTTGCTGGTGGAGAGCAGGAGTCCTGTCTGTGCCCAGACCATCAGCAGTGTCTTCAAAGGGGTGAGGAGGAACCTCTGCATACTGTATCTACAGGGAAGCCATCATTCACTACCACCACACAAGATGCTTATGCTATCCTCTCACTAGATTGCTGTGGACGGCGAGCTGGTAGCTAACGAGCTAGCCCCAGCAGAGAAGCCCAAAGTCACCGTGTCAGTACAGCAGACCCGCAGGAGCAAGATGCTGCAGAGGTGAGGAACATCCACTCTAACTGGCCTACATTTGATTACAATAAGCCGTTAGACTAGATTCAATCACCTCATTGGTCAAAATGCAATTTGACTTGGAGCCACTATGATGGACTTGACTTGAGCCACTGTGTTTCTGTGCTTTTTATAGGAAGGCCCAGGACACTCCTCAGGCAGTGCCGAAAGAGGGCGCTGTGTCCTGGCAGAGGGTGACTCTCATCCTGGAGCTGCTGCAGCACAAGAAGAAGCTGAAGAGGCCTCAGACTCTGGTGCCCGCTCTCTTCAGCCTGCTCTCCAGGTACAACCAGCTGCACACTCTCTGAGCCTCAGCCTGACCAAGGCCAACCATGTTCCCGCTTATCTACACCAGCGCACTATTTAGCATGCGCCGCAAAAACACGTTGTTCCTCTCTGGCCACTCAGGTGTCTGGAGACGTCCACCGTGGAGCGAGGCAACCTAGAGTACACCAAGCAGCTTATCCTCGGCTGCCTGCTCAACGTCTGCCAGAAGCTCTCCCCTGACGGAGGACCCGTCAGCAAAGGTGAGAAGACTAAAACCTTTTTTTTATATATATACAGTGGGGCAAAAAAGTATTTAGTCAGCCACCAATTGTGCAAGTTCTCCCACTTAAAAAGATGAGGCCTGTAATGTTCATCATAGGTACACTTCAACTATGACAGACGAAATGAGGGGGAAAAATCCAGAACATCACATTGTAGGATTTTTAATGAATTTATTTGCAAATTATGGTGGAAAATAAGTATTTGGTCACCTACAAACAAGCAAGATTTCTGGCTCTCACAGACCTGTAACTTCTTCTTTAAGAGGCTCCTCTTTCCTCCACTCGTTACCTGTATTAATGGCACCTGTTTGAACTTGTCATCAGTATAAAAGACACCTGTCCACAACCTCAAACAGTCACACTCCAAACTCCACTTTGGCCAAGACCAAAGAGCTGTCAAAAGACACCAGAAACAAAATTGTAGACCTGCAAAACCTCAAATCCTGCAGTGCCAGACATGTCCCCCTGCTTAAGCCAGTTCATGTCCAGGCCCGTCTGAAGTTTGCTAGAGAGCATTTGGATGATCTGGGAGAATGTCATATGGTCAGATGAAACCAAAATAGAGCTTTTTGGTAAAAACTCAACTCGTTGTGTTTGGGGGTGGAAACATCATGCTTTGGGGCTGTTTTTCTGCAAAGGGACCAGGACGACTGATCCGTGTAAAGCAAAGAATGAATGGGGCCATGTATCGTGAGATTTTTGAGTGAAAACCTCCTTCCATCAGCAAGGGCATTGAAGATGAAACGTGGCTGGATCTTTCAGCATGACAATGATCCCAAACACACCGCCCGGGCAACGAAGGAGTTGCTTCGTAAGAAGCGTTTCAAGGTCCTGGAGTGGCCTAGCTAGTCTCCATATCTCAACCCCATAGAAATTCTTTAGAGGAAGTTGAAAGTCCGTGTTGCCCAGCAACAGCCCCAAAACATCACTGCTCTAGAGGAGATGTGCATGGAGGAATGGGCCAAAATACCAACAACAGTGTGTGAAAACCTTGTGAAGACTTACAGAAAACGTTTGACCTCTGTCATTGCCAACAAAGGGTATATAACAAAGTATTGAGATAAACTTTTGTTATTGACCAAATACTTATTTTCCACCATAATTTTCAAATAAATAAATTAAAAATCATACAATGTGATTTTCTGGGGGGGGGGGAATTCTAATTTTGTCTGTCACAGTTGAAGTGTACCTATGAAAATGACAGGCCTCATCTTTTTATGTGGGTGAACTTGCGCAATTGGTGGCTGACTAAATACTTTTTTCCCCCACTGTGTGTGTGTATATATATAATTTTTTTTATTTATTTTCTCTTTTCTAAAATGTGTGTGTGACTGACTGTTTGTCCTCCACGCTCAGATGTGCTGGATGAGGACAAGTTCAACGTGGAGGTTGTGGTGCAGTGTGTGAGGATGTCCGACATGCCCCAGACCCACCATCATGCACTGCTCCTTCTGGGAAGCGTGGCTGGTATCTTCCCTGTGAGTGCTGTACACAGTCATCTCTCAGCCATCTCAAAAGCAGTCTCTCGTTCATCACACAACCATATCTGATCCGTCACATCTCAGCCGTCACGGAATTAACCTCTCGAAGAACCATCTCGCAACCATCACAGAGCCATCTGTAAACCATCAGAAACCGTTTCCAATCTAAAGTGTGTTTCCAATTACCTCTGACCCCCCCCCCCCCCCCCCTTTCTATTCATTCCCAGGAAAAAGTCCTGCACAACATCATGCCCATCTTCACCTTCATGGGCGCCAACATCATGCGTCTGGACGACACCTACAGCTTTCAGGTCATCAACAAGACCGTCCGGACGGTCATCCCTGCCCTCATCAAGGTGAGTCAACCAACAAGCGGTCAGGGATGTAGGACAGCTTTGGCCTCGCCCTTGTCTCACTTCCACTCATCTAATATGCTACGAATGTGAATAATTCATGTGTTTCGGTTGGCATTACATGAACACTGGAGATGTGGGTGGTAAAATGCCAATCAAAAACAAATGTTCATCAAAAACAAATGTCTTGTGCATTCTCGTAAACCCCCTAGTTGCTAATGTTAGCTTCTGGGACAAGGAAGGATGCTAGATCAAACTAGAGATCCAAAGCTGAGGGCCGTGTGTCAGTGGCTCTCGGTTATTTCAGCTCTAGGACATTCATCACAAGGGCTATGATGTCAATTGTTGTTGGTTCTCTCTTTTTAAAGGATGTTTAAGCATTGTGTGAGCAACCTGCACACTGGTTTGGCATGGTTGCTGAGTTTCTCTCTACTTCCCACTTTTCAGAAAAACACATGTCTGTTTTGCTTGTTTCTAGGCCAATGAGAGTGGCGACGGTGAGTCAACCGCTCACATGGAGGCGGTGGTGACACGCATCGTGCACGTGTTCGCCGACGCACTGCCCCACGTGCCCGAACACCGCCGTCTGCCCATCCTGTCCCAGCTGATGACCACCCTGGGGCCCGCCCGCTTCCTCTGGGTCCTACTGCTGCTCATGTTCAAGCAGCACGCTACCCAGACCAACGCCACAGATAAGGTAGGCCGTGCAAAAAAGCTTGACTGAAATATCAACACAATGGAAAATACTACTTAATAAGGTGTGCACGTGTGTTTGTAGAAGGTGTGTCTATGGCCTCTGACAAGTGTCTTTGGAATTTGCTCTAGGTTTTATGCGCAAAATCTTCAGGAAATGCTTTAAGCCGCCATGTTTGTCCGTCTCTTCTCAGGATGCTGCGTTGGAGAGGGACGTGGAGTTCTGGATCTCAGTGTGCTGTGAGTTTGAGGTGGAGGAACAGCTCGTCTCTCTCATAAAAATCCTGAAGTATCTCATGGCTCTGCCACAGGACAAAGAGGACGGTGAGAAACTCAACAAACCTGCAATGCATTTGGTCTGTTGTGAAGGCTGGGAGTCCTGTGTGGGTTTATATAACAACGCTAACGTCAAGAAAGATACTCTTTAGGGACCAGTTTTTTTTTTTTTTTGTTTGTTTTTTTAACCCCGTACTCTGTTTTGTGCAGGACCTGTGAAGAGGCCAACACGTGGCAAGGGAGCCGAGAAGGAGAAGGCAGAGGAGCTGATCTTCAACATGGAGGCCCACAGCAGCAAAGAGCTGCGCCACTTCAAGTTCCTCTCGGTTTCCTTCATGGCCCAACTCTTGGCCGCCGGCAGCTTTGTGGGAATGGTAATACGACTGTAGCCTGGTTCCCAGATCTGTTTGTGCTGTCTTGCCTATACTATTAGCAAGACAGTTGACACCATTGGCAAAACCAGATCTGGGAAAATGCTATGAAACTCAAGTTTTAACGTCTGTCATGTATCAGTGTATTTTGTTAAACGTGTGTGTGTCTCTTCCAGATTGCGGCGTGCGGTGACATCGTGGAGGATTCTCTGCAGAAGCTACAGCAAAGGTGAGGCTAAGATAAAGATAAAAAGCAGATCTTAGAATGTTATAAATTATCCCTGTATCACAATGTTGTTCTGATGTCCTGTTAAGTCTTCTGGAGGAGATCCTTTGCTACATCCACACTGTGGCTCGCTGTGTGGAGGAGAACACTGACAAACCAACTGGCAAGTTCTGGAGAGCTCTGCTCAACAAGGCCTACGATGTCCTGGACAAAGTAAGTCTGCCACAGAGACGGAAAGACGTGTGCTCTTCTCAATCATAGAAAATAAAGGCAAACCTGGGTTGTTACAATATTTATACAAAAAACAGCCAGATTTGCATTGTGAGATCCTATGTTTCTTTTTTCTGTGTTTTGATTGCCAGGTGAACGCCCTGTTGCCCACGGATACGTTCATCACGGTGATGCGAGGCCTAATGGGTAACCAACTGCCGTCTGTGAGGCGAAAGGCTATGGAGCTGCTCAACAACAAGCTGCAGCAGAAAACCCAGTGGCAGGAGGAGCAGGTTACTACACAGACTGGGGATAATCTGTGTGTGTATGTTTTGAGTCGTTGGGGGTAGTCTTGACCTTTGACCTCTCACCCCAGGTGACAGTGCTTCTGGACCTGAAAGGCGACCTGCTGGCCATTGTGGGACGTGGTCATGGCCAAGTCATGGAGGAGGAGCAGGCCATCAACAGGCAGACAGCCCTCTACAGCCTCAAGCTGCTGTGCCGCAGTTTTGGCTCAGATCATAAGGAGGCGTTTGTACCGGTGCTGAACCAGGCCGTGGAGATCGTGGTGTCACCGGAGGAGGAGAAGAACGTGATGGGCAGTGCCCTACTGTGTATCGCCGAGGTGGCCAGCACTCTGAAGGCCCTCGCCATCCCACAGCTGCCCAGGTAGACAGTCTACGCTTCTGTGTTCACAGTAGATACAGGCAGCGTAGTTCAGACCAGTGCATTTGTTAAATCAATCAAATTATATTTTCCTATAAACACTTTTATAGTACACAAATATTTACAAATAATATACCCTAGGTAAACTGTCACTAATGTGGTGTCAGAAGTTTGACTCAAGTCCCCTCATGTTGTCAGGCTGATGCCGGCGGTGCTGCAGTCTCTAACCGAGAGAAAAGAGGTGTTGTCTAATGAGATCTACATGTTGAGTGCCGTCACAGCCCTGCAACGCGTCACTGAGACCCTGCCTCACTTCATCAGTCCCTACCTACAGGACACACTGCTTCAGGTAACGTCTACTATTCCATACACAAACGTCCATATGGTTTCTATCATAATAAACGTGTAGTAAACATATACATCGAATGTGACCTGTCATACTGAAATGGTGTAATGTGTCCCCCAGGTGGCTCGACTGACGCGGGTGGCAGAGAAGGCCACCGCCGCCCCACAGCTGGCCGTGCGACTGGCCTCCCTCAGGACCACTATGGCCACCAAGGTGCCCCCCAGGGTCCTGCTGCCCACCCTCACCAAGTGCTACAGCAAGATGGTGAACTCCAAACAGGTAGGTGGTGAATTACCTAGAATGGCCTGTGATATGTAAGGATGGAGGAAATTAATCATGTTCACATTGTGTGGTCATGTATTGAGTGTTTCTCCTTTCATTTTCACAGAGCCAGCTGGGTCCCCTGATGAGCATCTTGAAGGAGCACATTGGTCACATGGAGAAGGATCAGCTGACCTCCCACCAATCAGAGCTTACGTACTTCTTCCTAATTGCGCTGGACTTCCGGGCCCAACACTGCCAAGTATGTCTGTCTCTGTCTCTGTTGAACTCATAAAGGTTTGAATGACACTCGCTAAATTCTTAGTTTTTTCTGCCATAGTTAAGACTGTCGTGTTTGTTTTACAGGGTGATCTGGAGAAGACCAAGGAGATTGAGGGCTATGTGATCGACTGTCTCCTCGCCATGGTTATGAAGCTATCTGAAGTCTCCTTCAGGCCCCTGTTCTTCAAAGTAAGCATCATTACTTGAGAATCTACGATGTCCTACTTCAGATGTTTTGTGTTTTCCTTGATTTTTTTAGATTTTTTATTAGATGGTACCCTAATTCCCAAAGCCCACTTATCTCCCAGTATTAGTCCAAATGTGATCACTTGAAGAGTCATGGTGCTTAACTGTGTTTATGCCCATGCAGCTCTTTGATTGGTGCAAGACTGAGAGCGTAGCCAAGGACCGCCTGCTGACCTTCTACCGCCTATCGGACAGCATCGCAGACAGGCTCAAGGGGCTCTTTGTCCTGTTTGCCGGTCACCTTGTCAAGCCCTTTTCTGACCTGCTCCGTCAGACCAACGTCACAAAGACAGGTGGGCCCTCTCGCTCGCTCTCTCTTATTTATTTGTATGTGTAATGTATGTGTAATGTATGTGTAATATATATATATATATATATATATATATATATATATATACGTACGTACGTGTGTGTGTGTGTGTGTGTGTGTGTGTGTGTGTATATATATATATATACATACGTACACACATACACACATATATACACATATATATATACATACATACGTATATATTTATATATATTATATATATACACACACACACACATATATATACATATATACACATATGTATATACATACATACATACGTATATATATATATATATATATATATATATATATATATATATATATATATATATATATATATACACACATACACACACACACACACATGTACGTGTGTATATATATATATATATATATATATATATATACACGTACGTGTGTGTGTGTGTGTGTGTGTGTATATATATATATATATATATATATATATATATATATATATATATATATATATATATATATACGTACGTACGTGTGTGTATGTGTGTATATATACATACATACGTGTATGTATGTATGTGTATATATATATACATACATACATACATACATACGCATGTATATTACATGTATGTGTATATATAGAATCATAAAACACGGGACAAGATGTTAACCTGTTGCGTCGAGCAATCCCGTATCCGGGAGCGTAATTATAGCCTCAAGCTCATTACCATAACGCAACGTTAACTATTCATGAAAATCGCAAATGAAATAAATATATTGGCTCACAAGCTTAGCCTTTTGTTAACAACACTGTCATCTCAGATTTTCAAAATATGCTTTTCAACCATAGCTACACAAGCATTTGTGTAAGAGTATTGATAGCTAGCATAGCATTAAGCCTAGCATTCAGCAGGCAACATTTTCACAAAAACAAGAAAAGCATTCAAATAAAATCATTTACCTTTGAAGAACTTCGGATGTTTTCAATGAGGAGACTCTCAGTTAGATAGCAAATGTTCCGTTTTTCCAAAAAGATTATTTGTGTAGGAGAAATCGCTCCGTTTTGTTCATCACGTTTGGCTAAGAAAAAAACCTGAAAATTCAGTCATTACAACGCCAAACTTTTTTCCAAATTAACTCCATAATATCGACAGAAACATGGCAAACGTTGTTTAGAATCAATCCTCAAGGTGTTTTTCACATATCTATTCGATGATAAGTCATTCGTGGCAGTTTGGTTTCTCCTCTGAAGCAAATGGTAAAATACACGCAGCTGGAGATTACGCAATAATTGCAACGGAGGACACCAGACGGAGCACCTGGTAAATGTAGTCTCTTATGGTCAATCTTCCAATGATATGCCTACAAATACGTCACAATGCTGCAGACACCTTGGGGAAACGACAGAAAGTGTAGGCTCATTCCTTGCGCATTCACAGCCATATAAGGAGACATTGGAACAAAGCGTATTCCAAATCTGGGGCATTTCCTGTTTGAAATTTCATCTTGGTTTTGCCTGTAGCATCAGTTCTGTGGCACTCACAGATAATATCTTTGCAGATTTGGAAACGTCAGAGTGTTTTCTTTCCAAAGCTGTCAATTATATGCATAGTTGAGCATCTTTTCGTGACAAAATATCTTGTTTAAAACGGGAATGTTTTTTTTATCCAAAAATTTAAAGAGCGCCCCCTATATCGAAGAAGTTTAAAAACTGTCCATTGTGCCAATAGATGGAATGCACTCACATGAGATTTGCCGTGATGTTGACAGAGTGGCATGGGAGGTTTATTTTTTAGACTGGGTTAAGATGTCAATTTTGGGACACATCCTCAGTAGTATGCCTTCGAATCAGTGGGTGTTTCGGCTTTTAATCACTAAACACCCTCATCAAAGGTGGCCAGCTAAAGGGTGATCAAGCCTTAGCTTGTGTCCCATGCCCAATTAAGATGTCCCACGGGACTATGCAAGGCAGGGGCATCCTCATCCCTGAGCCAGCCCTACAGCTGACCGCATACCTCATATGCCCTCAAGTTGGAGGGATCTGAATTGGCTTCTCAGGTGGGGGTGGGGGGTCATGAAGTTATAGCCCTTCCGTTTGATCCAGATCCACTGGCTGCCTCTTTCAGCTGCTTGAGAAACTGCTCTGAAGGTCTGCCGCAGAGCCTGTCCATGGATTCCAAGTTCTTTCAGCAACCTGATGGTGGAAGAAGCCACGAATCCTCTGCATCTCACTTCAACTGGCCAGACTTTTGCATTCCAGCCACGCTGAGTTGCATCTGCTGCCAACTCTGTGTAACGCAGTTTCTTACGCTCGTAGGCCTCTTCAACAGTTTTCCCACGGGACCTTGAGCTCTATGATGTACACAGCCTTTCGTGAAGGGGACCAGAGTACCATGTCTGGCCTAAGGTTGGTAGAAGCAATCTCAGGTGGAAAAATGAGTTGCTGGCCAATATCGACAAGCATCTTCCAGTCCCGGGCCATGGCTAGGTGTCCAGTTTCTTGCTTCGTAGGAGGATGCTTGGGCCTTTTCTGTCCCACCCGGATGAATGTTGTTGTTTTGATGGGATTGCTTGTTTTTGGAGGTAATGAATTGGTTGCACTCCTCTTGGTCTCAAGTGCTGCAGCCAGGCTCTTGAGGACCTGATTGTGCCTCCAGGTGTAGCGGCCTTGTGAGAGGCTGGTCTTGCAACCTGTCATTATATGCCTGAGAGTCGCTGGAGCTGGGCAGAGGGAGCAGGTCGAGTCCTCGCCATACCATTGATGTAGGTTTTTTTGGTGATTGAAGCACATCATAAACAGCTCTTATGATGAAGCTGATGTTGCTTGCCTCCATTTGCCAAAGCTCACTCCAGTTGATCTTTCTCCTCTCCAGGCCTTCCCACTACGTCCATTGCCCTTGTTTAGCAAGAGAGGCAGCCTTTGCACTTCTTGCAGTCTCCTCCTGTCTGCGCACCTCCTCGGCCACCAGCTTCCTGCGTTCAGATGTTGTTGCCTTATGGAACATTGGTTTGCTTGCTACCAGGCCAAAGCCTCCTCATCCATGCTGGATATTCCTCACAATGTCTTGGTGTCTCAGGGCTGATGTTGCTTGCTGCACAGCCTTGGATGATGTCCATTTCCATCCAGTTTGTAGGGGAGGTGCAGCCTTGCTAATGGTCTGGTCTTTGGAGTCCTTCAATGTCATCTGAAGTCTTACTTTAGAGCACTTGTACTCCTCTGTTGGACTTGTAAGAGGTAGTTCAAGGACCCCTTTGCCATAGAGGCCGATGTTACTCAGGCATCATGGGACAACCAGCCATTTCTTCACGTATGAGGTAATGGTTCGCTCCATCTTCTCCACTGTTGTTATTGGGACCTCATAGACGGTGAGTGGCCACATTACCTGGGGGAGAAGTCCAAACTGTAGGCACCAAAGCTTGAGCTTCCCAGGCAGTAGTGTCTTGTTGATGTTCTCAAGACCGTCGGCGATGTCCTGCCTTACTTGCTGCACTTGATCTTTATCCCGGAGGCTTTCGTTGTACCATCTACCCAGGCTCTTGACGTGTTGCTCAGACACCGTTGGTATCGGGTCATCTCCAATGCAGAACCTCACATCTTTAAGCTGTCCCTTGACTATGGAGATGCTTCGAGATTTGCTTAGCTTGATTTTCATCCGGGCCCACTTGACGTTATCCTAAAGTTTTGCAAGTAGCCGCCTGGTGCATGCTGCAGGGGTAGTCAGTGTAGTCATGTCATCCATGTATGCTCGGATAGGTGGGAGACGGAGCCCTTCCTTAGTTCTCTCACCGCCGACCACCCGTCTCGATGCCCTGATAATAACTTCCATGGCCATAGTGAAGGCCAGAGGTGAAGTTGTACAGCCTGCCATTATGCCTACTTCCAAGCGCTGCCATGTTGTTGTGAAGTCAGGTGTTGTGAAACACAATTGCAGGTCTTGGAAATAGGCCTTTACCAGTGTAGTGATGGGTTCTGGTACGTGGGAAATGTTGAAAGATTCTCAGAGGAGTTCATGGGGAACTGAGCCAAAGGCATTGGCCAGGTCGAGGAAGATGACATAGAGGTCTCTCTTGTCCTTCTTAGCTGTTTGGATCTGGTGCCAAATCATACTAGTATGTTCCAGGCAACCAGAGAAACCAGGAATGCCTGCTTTCTGTACAGATGTATCAATGTACTTGTTCCTTTCCAGATAAGTGGACAGCCTCTGTGCTATTTTACTGAAAAAGATCTTCCCTTCGACGTTGAGAAGGGAGATTGGTCGGAATTGACTGATGTCTGTCGCATCCTTCTCTTTCGGAATTATCACACCACCAGCCCTTCGCCATGTCTTTGGTATTATTTCCTTCTGCCACACTATCCTCATGAGCCTCCAAAGAAAGCGTAGAACATCCGGGGCGTTCTTGTAGAGCTTGTATGGTACTCCATTAGGCCCAGGAGCCGAGGCCGCTCTTGCTCTTCGGACAACGTTCTCTACTTCCCTCCATTTTGGAGGGTCAGTGTCCAGATTGAATTCTGGTGGTTGAATAGGTGGGATGTCATGTGGGATGATTATCTGGTCATGCCTTTTCATGTCTGGTGTGGTCTTATGTCTTCCATTTCCTAATAATTGCTCCCACAGTTGATTTCTTCAAACCAAGCTGCTTACCTATTGCAGATTCAGTCTTCCCAGCCTGGTGCAGGTCTACAATTTTGTTTCTGGTGTCCTTTGACAGCTCTTTGGTCTTGGCCATAGTGGAGTTTGGAGTGTGACTGTTTGAGGTTGTGGACAGGTGTCTTTTATACTGATAACAAGTTCAAACAGGTGCCATTAATACAGGTAACGAGTGGAGGACAGAGGAGCCTCTTAAAGAAGAAGTTACAGGTCTGTGAGAGCCAGAAATCTTGCTTGTTTGTAGGTGACCAAATACTTATTTTCCACCATAATTTGCAAATAAATTCATTAAAAATCCTACAATGTGATTTTCTGGATTTTTTTCCCTCATTTCGTCTGTCATAGTTGAAGTGTACCTATGATGACAATTACAGGCCTCTCATCTTTTTAAGTGGGAGAACTTGCACAATTGGTGGCTGACTAAATACTTTTTTGCCCCACTGTATATGTCATACTGTCTATGAATCTTAGATGAAGTGTCTGGATTAGTTTGGCTTTGCTGGACAGCAAAGGTTGTATTTAATGGGGATTTCTGGTTCACTGCCCATTTCTGGTTCACTGTTGGTTTTGAGTCACGTGACTGATTAACGCAAGGCACTCCGGGAAGTTTTTGAAAGTCTTTTGCTTATTTTTCCTCTTTTAATCCATTCCTCATTCAGATGAAGCCTTCTTTGACACAGAGGACAACATTGAGAAGCGTTGCCTGCTGCTGGAGTACATACTGGACTGCCTCCATAAGATCTGCCTGTACGACACGCAGCGCTTCGTCAGCAAGGAGAGAGCCGACTCCCTCATGGCCCCTCTGGTCGATCAGGTCAGCCTCACCTCTCTCTCACATCACTATAACAAAGGATTCATCCACAAAAATGGTAAGCTTTACAACTGAGGGACTTCCTCATATGGATGCCGTACGCTTCTTCCTTATGCCCTATTCTATTCTTGTGATACCCTATAGCAGTGGTGTATAAATATCTGCCTGTCTGTGTGTAGTTGGAGAATACCCTGGGTGGAGAGGAGGTTTACCAGACCAGAGTCACCAAGCACCTGGTGCCGTGCGTGGGCCAGTTCTGCGTTGCCGTGGGTGACGACACTCTGTGGAAGACCCTCAACTACCAGATCCTGCTGAAGACGCGACACAGCTCTTCCAAGGTGAGACGTCTGAGAAGTGCGAAGAAGTTTGATTGGATTCCCAACCTAGTACCAACAGACATGTGATTCAAGTCCACAGTTAGCTGGTGTGTTAGTGCTGGGTCAGCACAAAAACCCTGGCCACCTGCAGCTCTCCAGGACCACGAGTGATCATCCAGTGACTTAAATAAAGGCCTGTTGGTTTCCCCCCCCCATCAGGTACGTTTCTCTGCCCTGCTGATGCTGCTGGAACTGGCTTCTAAGCTGAGGGAGAACTACATGGTCCTGCTACCAGAGACAATTCCCTTCCTGGCTGAACTCATGGAGGGTAGGTTCACTGTCTCATCACTTTTTCTTTTCTTTTTTTTTCACACTTTTCTCTTTCTGCAGCTATAATGTTTCTGTAATGTTAGCATATTTCATACATGTCTGTCTGTCCTCCCCCCTCTGTGTAGTAGAGTACATTCCATTTAAGCATATCTGGAAACCTCTTCGAATAAGCATAATTTATTATATTCTGTCATTTTGAAAGCGAACCGTTCCTTGGCATATTATTTTCTGCGATGCTAATAATAAATGGTTTCGCAGTATGCAGACATCCCTCAACCCTGTTCCTAGGGTAGTTGAAGAAATTAGGAAAATAGCAGGGTGGTGTAATGGTAGCTACAGTGCCTTCAGAAAGTATGTATGCCCCTTAATCCACATTTTGTTGTTTGAGCCTATATTCAAAATTGATTCAATTGGCCCAGCGTCGGCCCGGGTTAGGGGAGGGTTTGGGCGCATGCACTCTGACACGGTCACCATGCACGGCATTTCCTCCAGCACATTGGTGCGGCTGGCTTCCGGATTATGCGAGCATTGTGTCAAGAAGTAGTGTGGCTTGGCTGGGTTGTGTTTCAGAGGATGCACTGCTCTCAGCCTCTGCCTAGTCGGTACGGGAGTTGCAGCGATGGGACAAGACTGTAACTACCAATTGGATACCAAAAAAATTGGGGAGAAAAGGGGGTAAAAAATGTAAATAAAATGGGAAGAAACACACACTTGTCAATGTAAGGTCCCACAGTTGACAGTGCATGTCAGAGCAGAAACTATGTCATGAAGTCAAAGGAACTGTCTGTAGACCTCAGAATTGTAAGGAGGCATCTATCTCAATCTGGGGAAGGGAATAAAACAATTTCAAAAGTGTTGAAAGTTTCCAAGAGCACAATGGTTTCCATTATTGGGAAATTGAAAAAATGTGGAACTACCCAGACTCTGCATAGAGCTGGCCGTCTGATCAAACTGAGCAACCGGGCAAGAAGGACCTTGGTCAGGGAGATGACCAAGAACCCAATGATTATTCTGACAGAACTACAGAGTTCCTTGGCTGAGATAAGAACTTGCCAGAAGGACAACGGTCTTACAGCACTTCACCAATCTGGGCTTTGTGGGAGAGTGACCAGACTGAAGCCACTCTTAAGATAAAGGCACATGACGGTCGGTACCCCTTCAGTTTGCAAAACGGTACATGAAAGACTGAGCATAAGGCAGAAGATTCTGTGGTCTGATGAGACAAAAATGTTGCTCTTTGGCCTGAATGCAAAGCGCTATGTTTGGAGAAAACCAGGCACAGCTGATCACCCGTCTAACACCATCCCCACCGTGAAGCATGGTGGCGGCAGCATCATGCTATGGGGATGCTTTTCATCAGCAGGGACTGGGAGACTGGAGGGGAACAATGAATGGAGCCAAATACAGGCAAATCTTTGAGAACCTGCTTCAGCGTGCAAACAACCATAGACTGGGGTGGCATAGATTTATGTTCCGACAGGACAATGACCCCAAGCATACAGCCGAAGCAATGTTGGAATGACTTCAGAAGAACAATGTGAAACTCCTTGTGGTCCAGCCAAAGCCCAGAAAATCAGTGGAAAGACTTGGGGAGTGGCGGTGAACAGCAATCTCCATCTAATTTAACAGAACTTTTGAAAATGTGCTAGGGAGAAAGTCCCCAAATCCAGATGTGCAAAGCTGATACAGACATAGCCAAGATGACTCAAAGCTGTAATCGAGACCAAAGGTATCGGGTGTGTGAATACTTGGGCGGCAGGTAGCCTAGCGGTTAAGAGTGTTGGGCCAGTAACCGACAAGCCGCTGGTTTGAATCCCCGCGCGGACAAGGTGAAAATCTGTTGTTCTGCCCTTGAGCACAGCAGTTAACTCCCAACAACAACTGCTTTCTGGGTGCCGATGATGTGGGTGTCGATTAAGGCATTTCTCTTGAGAGGTTGGGTTAAATGCGGAACACACATTTTGTTGAATGCTTTCAGTTGTGCAACTGACTAGGTGTATCCCCTTTCCCTAACTTATTTAAATAAGATTTCTGTATTTAATATTCAATTAATCTGCAAACATCACCTTGAGATGGGAGTATTGTGTGTAGATGGATGAGAAACAATTAAACCATTTTTAATTCAGGCTGTAACACAACAAAAATGTGGAATAAATTAAGGGGTATTAATCCTTTCTGAAGGCATTGTAAATATCAACGTGTTTAGGGTAGTTGGCAAACTTGGTTGATGGCCACCATTTTGCGACTTCCCTGCTTACGTGTGTGTGTGTGTGTGTGTGTGTGTGTGTGTGTGTGTGTGTGTGTGTCCGTTACAGACGAATGCGAGGAGGTGGAGCATCAAGTACAGAAGGTGATCCACGAGATGGAGACCATCTTGGGAGAGCCTCTTCAGAGTTACTTCTAACCTGCGTCCCACTTCCACCCTCTTCGCCACCATATAAGGTCCCAGATCGACCCGTAGCCCACTTACGTCCCCCTATAAGAAGGCTGAGCCTCAGCCCCTCTCCCCCAGCTTAGACATGAACTGTTTCCCAGAACCGTGCAACAATCAACATAAAGATGGGAGACACTGGAGGTTAACCTTTGTTTGCATGTACCTCTTGTCACTGGATACCTGGTACATATAGGATGGATCTCTAGCAGTAAGAGAAGAAATGATAAGCCCAAAATGTACCCTGTGGGAATTAAAACATGTATTCATTTTGTTAGGCTATTGCTGTTGTCTTTTCCCTTTTTTTGGGGAGGTGTTGTGAAAAACGTATGGGAACTTTTTAAGTCTTGGTTTTGTTACATTGTCATACAATGTAATATGTACATTTGAAATAATACATTTGTAAACTAACTCTTCATTGTAATACATTTGAATAAAGGCTTTTGAAAGCTTATCCAGCACTACTTACTGCTGAAAATGAAGGAACCTGAATCTGTCATGAGTCAATCCTTTTTATGGAACATTTTCATTATGTATAGCACCAGTAAAATTGTATTTGAATTGTCCCTATTGAAAACACCTTAATAGACATGACTCAAAATTATTGTGAATTCCACTGCTGTCCATGACACAAGATTATTTAACTTTTATTGTTATGGATGTCACTAAATACAAGGCAAAGATGAGTTATGCAATTTTAGTGAAATAAAGCCGCATCATATGTGATGATGCTGGGTCGGTGCCGAAACTTTTAGCCGTGCGGACCATTAAGAGCGGCAATAGGCTCCCTGTTGGGTTTACTGTACCACGTTCACGCTGGTGTCGTCACACACTGGTGATGTGCCTTTGATTTCAGTAAACAATTTGATAGTGCTCCAGCGCCGCTCCAACCGTGTGCTCCTGTACACTGTGTCCCGACACAGGATAATGGTCATTATGAAAAGCTCGGGAGGATTACAACTCGCCTTCAGAATTTATAAGCGAAGTCATCACTCAGTTGGAATTATTGGAGCGCCTTTTTCAAAAGGACAAGTAAGTAGTCAATATTTTATTATAGGCTAGCCTACTTATTATAGGCTATTGATAGGTTTTCGAATGGGCTTAATAGACTACCGTTATATGCAATATATATGTTTTAATGTATTGCTGTAATAGGCCTACACAGTCCCATAAATATATATCTGCTGCAGCCGCGGGATGGTGTGGAGAAAGGACCAGACCTCATTCGCGCAGCCGGATTGGTGGAGAAGCTTAAAGCGCAAGGTGACGTCCTGATAGTGATTTTACACTCATTCTGTGATATAGGCTAGCTAGGTAGCTCCAGTGCAGAAATTAAGACATCTTAACTGAATCAAATGGTGCGAATATAGAATGCACAGTACAGAGAATCTGTTTACATTCAAAGTATTTGTTTTCCCGAAAGAAATAATGAAATGATCCTGTACATTCCCAAATTGCAATATTTGCATCAGTATGCTATTGATTTAATCAAATGACTATGTGATCTGAGCTCTTATGAGGAAGTCACGAGACTGCCAACCTTTTCGTTGATTTGCCTGGCAGAGATGTTGAGGTGAATTCATTAACATATTGGGGATCCGTTTGAAACCTGGTGTCAAATGGCAACATCATTTACACAAGCTAAGGGCATGATTTATTTTCCATGACCAAGTTCAATTCCAGGGCAGTTCTGAACAAACTATGTGAATAAGTGATATTACATGGCTAGGCTACAGAAATAATCCTATTGGAAAAAATAGACCTGCACTTGAACTTGAGCTCATGACCAGAGCATAACACAGACAGGAGTTTCCTTTGGAAAGACTACCAGTAAGACTGAACTGTCTTTTGAATTGTTTAGTCGTGGGAAGTCTTATTGGGAAAACCGTGACCGTGAGAGTGACAGGGGGATCTGTGTGATCCAAGTGGATTAACATGTGAGCAGGATCAATCACTCTGTGTGTGGGGGTGTGTCCTCCTCTGCCCATGTGTGTGATCACGTGAGATCAGAGACATCCTAAGCACTCTGTTTTATTCATATCACACAGGAGAAGGCATCTGATAGGCCTAGCTCTTTTGACCTTGCATCACTCCCCCTTCCATGTTTGTGTGTATGTGTTTGGGTCACGACAATTGCAGCCTCCTGCATTCAGCATGCATGCCAGTGATAACATTCTCACTCATTAAACCGGCAGCAACAGTTGGGGCACTCTGAGGACAAGTGCCCTGTCAATCCTTAGCCTGACTGTGTGCCCTACAGAGAGAATAGCAGACAGCAACCTGGTCTCATAGACTAGACATAATGTAGTAAATGTAATTCCGCGATACTCAAATTAGTATGATATGTTACGTTTGGTATGGTTACATAAGACGGAAGGTTACTTGAGGCAAAAACGAAAGTAGGGTGGTTGGTCGGGGTGGATGAATGGGCGTATAATGCGAATGTCTAGCAACCCAAAAGTTGCGTGTTTGTATCTCACCATAGACAATTTTAGCTAATTAGCAACCTTTCAACTACTTCCAACTTGTTGTCTACTTTGCAGTGACTTAGCATGTTAGCTAACCCTAGCCTAGCTAACATTAGCCACAACAAATTAGAATTCATAACATATTGTATGTTTTGCAAATTCTAACATATTGTAAGTTTTGCAAATTCGTAACATATCTTACGAAATGGATGAAGGATATGAAAAATGAATACATACCATACGAAACAAAATATATCATTTTATATGGTGATACTATTATTTATGTACTGAATAATACAAAAGTCATTTATTTAAACTAGGAGAGAGCACATTTGCATCTGATTGTGAAATGTTTATTTTGCAATCACTAACATAGTAACAGACATAGTAAAATAAATGTTTCATAAATCATTTATTTAAACTAGGAGAACGGTAATTTGCATCGGATTGGGAAATGTTTATTAATGGAGGGAATGTAACATTTAGCATTTTTGTAAAATGGAGGGGATTTAACATTTAGCATATTGGCAAAAAGTATGAGTTTTAACATTACCAAAATGGCAGTAAGATCAGAGGTTAGGACTAGTTTAGAACATGTACAGGGATGGACCATTATAAACATTGTGGTATCCATTGACATCTGCATCGGAGCCATGAGTTTGCAACTTTTCTTTTCTGTCTAAGTGATCCATGGACAGATCATGCCTTGATTTTTTTAAACATGAGATTACTGTAGGTGCATTGACTAATGCGTTTTCTTATGTCAATTGTGTTGCCCAATCTCATCCTACACAGGCTGTGCGGTCAGAGACTATGGCAACGTGACGTTTGAGGAGGTGGCCAACGATGAGCCAATAGGCAATGTGAAGAGACCCAGAGCAGTGGGCAGCGCCAACCAACGTCTGTCTGCTGCCGTCCACACTGTGAAAAATGACGGACACACCTGTGTGATGCTGGGAGGAGACCACAGGTGCGTGTGTGTGTATGTCACATGTCTGTGTGTGTCTCTCATATTCACCCATAGTAGAGCAAGAGCCCAGTGTCAACAACCAGCCAAAATACACCTACAATTATTGAGGGTTAGGGGTTTTTCCCTAACAATGTGATGTGGAATTCACTCCAAGTTTGGTCTGTGTCCAGTTTGGCAATAGGCTCGATCCAGGGGCATGCAGCAGCTAAGAAGGACCTCAGTGTGGTATGGGTGGACGCCCATGCAGACATCAACACACCCCTGACCTCCCCTACAGGCAATATCCACGGACAGCCCATGTCCTACCTCATCCACGAGCTGCAATCCAAGGTGATTTCTCTATCTCTCCCTCTTTTCCCATAGGCATCACCTAGTTTTTATATTTCAAATACTGTATCATTAAGTTTGACCAGTAAATGTTATACCTTGGTATTCACAATACCAGTATTTACACAGTTGTGCAATGTCTGTTTTATTTGGGGGGGGGGGGGGTTATCGTGAGACTTTTCCTCTTCACGTCATGAATCATGAATTTCTACAAATTGATTATGAAATTAAAACATTTGAAAGAGAATAGTCATATGAATTGTGTTTATGTTTTAGGTGGTGACAGTGTTATATACTACCAGTCAAACGTTTGGACATCTACTCATTCAAGGGTTTTTCTTTATTTTTACTATTTTCTACATTGTAGAATAATAGTGAAGACATCAAAACTATGAAATAACGCATATGGAATCATGTAGAAACCAAAAAAGTGTTTAACAAATCTAAATATTTTAAGTAAGAATTTGTTCTTAACTGACTTGCCTAGTTAAATAATGGTTAAATAAAATGTTTTAAATGATAGCTTCACTAAGTGCAAACCAGATGGTATCACTGCAGAATGCTGTGGTAGCCATGCTGGTCACTGCAGAATGCTGTGGTAGCCATGCTGGTCACGGCAGAATGCTGTGGTAGCCATGCTGGTTAAGTGTGCCTTGAATTCTAAATAAATCACTGACAGTCACCAGCAAAGCACCATCACATCTCCTCCTCCAGGCTTCATGGTGAGAACCAGACATGCAGAGATCATCCGTTTACCTATTCTGTGTCTCACAAAGACACGGCAGTTGGAACCAAAAGGACCAAAGGACATATTTCCACCGGTCTAATATCCATTACTCGTGTTTCTTGGCCCAAGCAAGTCTCTTCTTCTTATTGGTCCTTTAGTAGTGGTTTCTTTGCAGCAATTCGACCATGAAGGCCTAATTCACGCAGTCTCCTCGGAACAGTTGATGTTGAGATGTGTCTGTTACTTGAACTCTGTGAAGCATTTATTTGGGCTGCAATTTCTGAAGCGGGAAACTAATGAACTTATCCTATGCAGCAGAGGTAACTCTGGGTTTTCATTTCATGTGGCAGTCCTCATGAGAGCCAGTTTCGACTGCACTTGAAGAAACTTTCAAAGTTCTTGACATTTTCTGCATTGACTGACCATGTCTTAAAGTAATGACTGCAGATTCTGTAATTTCTCTTTGCATATTTGAGCTGTTCTTGCCATAATATGGACTTGGTCTTTTACCAAATATGGTTATCTTCTGTATACCACCACTACCTTGTCACAACATAACGGATTGGCTCAAACGCAATAAGAAGGAAAGAAATTCCACAAATTAACTTTTAACAAGGCACACCTGTTAATTGAAATGCATTCCAGGTGACTACCTCATGAATCTGGTTGAGAGAAAGCCAAGAGTGTGCAAAGCTGTCATCAAGGCAAAGGATGGCTACTTTGAAGAATCTGTTTAATTGGTTTAACACTGTTTTGGTTACTACATGATTCCATATGTGTTATGTCTTCACTATTATTCTACAATGTAAAAAAAAAAATATAGAAGAAATAAAGATAAACCCTGGAACGAGTAGGTCAGTCCAAACTTTTTGACTGGTTCTGTACATGGGCATGAGCTACAGTTCTGGATGCAGACTTGTCTCTGTTTCTTTGATTAGATTCCAGTTCTGCCAAATTTCTCTTGGATAAAGCCATGCGTATCAGCCAAAGACATAGTCTACATTGGCTTGAGAGACGTGGATCCAGAGGAGCAGTATGTTTTTGCCTGTCATCCTGTATCATACACTATCTTATCATGACCTTGCACTACATATTTTTTTGATTAATTGTTGACAGGAGAATTTAAAAAAAGATATCTCCCATTCCAGCCATATCCTGAAGCTACTGGGTATCAAAGTTTACTCCATGACTGAGGTGGATCGCCTTGGAATCGCCAAAGTGATGGAGGAGACATGTGACTACATCTTCTCAAAGTATGTAGCCTCAACAATTTCACGGTGTCGTTTTCAATTCTTGCGATGTCTAACTTGGGTACATCAATGGAAATATTGGGCATTGACATGTGTTAGACATGAATTCATTTCTCTGATTCAACAGGGTGAAGAAGCCCATCCATCTGAGCTATGACATCGACGCCCTGGACCCATCAATCTCCCCGGCCACAGGAACCCCAGTAGTGGGAGGGCTGACCTACAGGGAGGGAATCTACATCACAGAGCACATCAGTCAGACAGGTGAGAGATCACACACAGATGCACATGAAACAGAGATGATAACACGCACACACAGATGCACATCAACAGAGATGACAATGCGCACACACAGATGCACATCAACAGAGATGATAACACGCACACACAGTGAGAGATGGGAGCGTATCGGTATTGATGCTGCTCCAATGTACTGTTGAGGTTGTGTGTGTGGTCCGTCAGGTGCGTGTTGAGCGATGTTCTCTCTTTGTGCAGGGCTGCTGTCTGCAGTGGACATGGTGGAGGTGAACCCTAAGAGGGGCAGGACAGATGATGAGATCAGCTCCACGGTCAACGCTGCAGTAGATCTGATACGTGGCTGCTTCGGAAAACTTCGGGAGGGAAACCACCCTGCAGACTACAAGATGCCCCTGCCTTGAGCTGCCAACCACCACCAGAATCTGCTGTTACGATAAAGGGCTCTGGCCATCAAACGCAATATTTTGTATTAAATCATGGAGATTAAAATACTTTTTTCCCACAGAATTTTTTCAGGGTTTGATTGATAACAACTGTGTTAATAGGAATAGTTCTGCCGTTGTTCCAATCAATTATGCGACAGGTCTGGACAAATAATGTAAAACACTGACTCACTCCAGACTGAATTCTTTACTTAACGTAATATTTATTTCTGTAGAAAACATTAATCTCACATGTACAACACATATCCCCAAACATCCCATCATCATTACAATTCAAAATAAAAAGAAGGCCTGCATCTGGGAGGATATACATGTAACCGTGTTGCTTCTGTCCCTCTCCTTGCCCCCCAACCCGGGCTCGAACCAGGGACTCTCTGAACAAAATCAGCAACTGCCTCTCATGAGCTATCGTTATTCCCAGGGTCAGCATAGGCTTAAACTGTGGAGTGGAGGAACCAGGTTTGGAGTGATACACGGAAGAAATATTTCTTATCGATTCTTAGCATCATATTTCATTCAGTCATTTTAGGGATGAAATCCTATTATCATCAAACCCAATGAATCATCAGTTGATGATTGAATCATCAGTTGATCAGGTACAAGCTTTAGTTTACTGTATTTCACCAAGGCAGAGAGAGGAGTGGGAGACACAGGAGGAACAGAGCGCGTTGAGAGAGACAGAGCGGGGGGAGAGGCAGAAAAACTAAGAGACATCGTGTACCTTTGGCTTTAAAAGTCAGTGTTTATTTGTGCAGCAGATGCAGTAGTGTTTGTCGTGGAGTGAATGACCTCAGGGCTGAAATAGCCCCGAGGCATACATGGCCTTGGTGGAGAAGAGGGGTGTAAGGGAGAGAGAGAAGGAAAAGAGGGGGGGGGGGGGCTGGCACAGCTTCTCTGTCAATATATCACAGTGAATCAGTGATAATCACTTGTCATAAGCACTGTTTAGAGACCTTCCCTTAGTCCGATAGTAACCCAGACCCTGTGCATAGTGTACTATATAAGATTCCATCAACAATGTAAAGAATGGTTTCTGAGCACGGTCACAATATAGCAAGTCTTTGCAGTTACATTGGTGATCCCCTGTCTTAACGCATCAGGTTGCACCACATTGTTTCATACGCGCACACAACTAGAACGGCCATTATTTAGAGCCTTGGCCTATTGAGTATCCCTGACTGTCATAGCACAACCAACCAATAAACCTCCAACTTTACAGCGACCCCCCTAGTCTAGCCCTGTGTATGCCCTGCGGGTCAGACCAAGATGGGTCAAGTGTCTTAAATCCCAGGAGGCTTGATATAATGTGGGGGGTCATCTGATTCTGACCTGTTGATAGAGAGGGAGAGGAGGAGAAGAGGGTACATCGTGGGAGAGTATGACAGTGCCTTTATGACTGGTCTCGTCCCTCTGTGTGCTGGGTCACAGTGGGCGAGGAGAGGATTGGAGTGATGGTAAGGAAACGAGAAGTGCACATGAAAATATGTCATGTTGTAGGAAGTTGCAAAGGGAGAAGCAGCTGTGTTGATTGCTCTAGTTCAGTGTTTTCCCAACTCCAGTCCTCCAGTCCTCCGAACCCAGTCCTCCGAACAGTACACCATTTCGTTGGAGTTCTGGACAAACACATCTCATTCAATTTATCAAGGGCTTGATGATGAGTTGACAAGTTGAATCAGGTGTGCTTGTCTGGGGGCTAAATTACAAATGTGTACTGTTGGGGTATTCAAGGACCAGAGTTGGGAAACGCTGAACTAGTTAATTGAGTATTTTGTCGATAGTATCAACATAAAAGTCCATGTTAAAGGGTGAGAGTTAAATAAAAGTTCCCCAGGTTTTAAGACAGCTGTGCAGTCAGTGTGCAAAACCCATCAACAGAAGGCACAGAAGACTGGGACTGGTGAACCACACACACACACACACACAATAAAATGTGACAGATCACATGAGCAGCCAGAGCCTCAGAGAACCACTGAGTGAACTCTTGAGTTTGGAGAGAAGGAAGGAGAGGAAGGGGGTGGAGAGGTCAGAGGGCACTTCACCCCCCAGCGTGCACAGAGCCGAGAGTCAGGTGGGTCCAGGAGGAGGGATTGGAAGAGGAAGACGAGGATTAGGAAAAAGGTGTTTTATTCCGTTTGATCAGTCAGACTCGTCCAGAGTGCAACGTCTTCTGAACTCTTGGCCTCGCTCGTGAATCCACTTGTTAGACACTGGAGAGAGAAGATGAAAACTAAGCCAGGTGGACATTTAAACACACACATCAAAAAACATGGCATCGGAAAAAGGACCCACTGGTTAACTGCTGGAGCAAACAGTTCGCCGACCGGACACAAGGTTATTTCTGCCCTCAGGCAGACCTGAAGTTCTCAGGGTGTAGGTAATATGACAGGATTAAAGGATGTCATGAGAAACAGGTCGGCTCACCCCACTTGTTGCCTACCAGGACGGGGCAGGCTGCGTGCCGCGTGCTGTAGTCACCCTCCCCGCTAGCAAACAGGTTATACCAGAACACCGCACTTCCCTGAAAACAACAGTTTACATATACACGCATTAAAGACACCGTTCCTGATTTAGCGTTCAAATATCATCACAGGAAAAGAATGCGATGTGAACACGCACAGTTGTGCGTCTCACCTTTTTGGGCCACACTGCAGCTCCCACGTCTGTAAAGACAGTGGCGCCCCCTGATGGCACGTCACTCATCTGCAACAGAGAAGAGAGCGTCTTCAAGCCATCGGTCATGCGTACCACTCTAAATAGCAGAGATTTTTCAAGTTCAACATAATTGAACCCCATTGCTGTTGAATGGAATCTTGGAAATGAGACCGATTTACACATGGGTAAATGGAAGATCGAACGTGTATCCACAGCTATGAAAGAGACCTTGAAACAGCGGATTGCTTAATGGACATGTAAAAAGCAGAGAGACTAACGTAAATTAACCAGGTGGCGATGCGGTTCCCGGTGCCCAGCTCTTTAAACGCATCTGGTTCATCTTTCTGCAAAGACAGGGAACAAACAAAGGGTCTAAGGTTGAATAACACTCAAGGCAAAAACCCCACCCAGATATGAACCCACTAACAGTAGATCCAAGTGTGCCAGCCATCAACAGTCACCCACTGACTCTCGGTCATGCACGTCATAGTTCCCTGACCAGAATAGAAAGAGAAGCCTTGTTTACCCGCCCAAAGTCAAAGTGGGGCTCGTATTGCCCGCCCACGCCATAATTTGCCACCTGGGGAGAGAGGAAGAGAGGGTATAAACAGTGACAGATGCTGTGTTGTCATTAGAGGCACTCGTGTTCAATACTGTAGAATGACCTTTCCTTCCGGTTTACCTTCACAGTACAAACACTAGTCTTTCATTGGCTCTTCCTAAGTAGCAAACAGCAGTAAAGTTCATTCCTGAACGATCAATCAAATGTATTTATAAAGCCCTTTTAACCATCAGTAGATGTCAGAAAGTGCTATACAGAAAACCAGCCTAAATCCCCAAACAGCAAGCACTGCAGATGTAGTCACTGCATGGGATACATTTTTCACCCTGTTGCTATAATAGACATATACACTGAACATACCAAACATTAGGAACACCTTCCTAATATTGAGTTGCACGCCCCCCCCCCCTTTTGCCCTCAGAACAGCCTCAATTCGTCGGGGCATGGACTCCACAAGTTGTCAAAAGCGTTGCACACAGATGCTGGCCCATGTTGACTCCAATGCTTCCCACAGTTGTGTCAAGTTGCCTGGATGTCCTTTGGGTGGTGGACCATTCTTGATACACACAGGAAACTGTTGAGCGTGAAAAACCCAGCAGCGTTGCAGTTCTTGACACAAACTGATGCGCCAGGTGCCTACTACCATAACCTGTTCAAAGACACAAATCTTTTGTCTTGCCCACTCACCCTCTGAATGGCACACATACACAATCCATGTCTCACTTGTCTCAAGACACAAAAATCTTTCTTTAACCTGTCTCCTCCTTCATCTATACCGATTCAAGTAGATTTAACAAGTGACACACAGTACATAAGTGATTCATATCTTTCACCTGGAATTACCTGATCAGTCGATGTCATGGAAAAAGCAGGTGTTCTTAATGTTTCGTATACTCAAGTGTATATTCACATCATTGGTTGCTAAACCCTATAGGTGTACTGTGAGAGTATCCACTCCTGCCATTCCTACCAAACTCCCTCAGCCAACCAGATGTTCTGTTGCGTTACCTGTAGCTCCTCTGCTGTCTTGACATTCAGGCCGGTGATATCCTCAATGCGCTGGTTTATCTTGTCCACTACTGGATCCTCATAGGCGGTTAGCCACGCACTATGATGAGAGACGGAGATTTTCCGAGTCGTAAAATACACCTGGATTTATGATCAATTGCAGCCAGGCAGCTGACTAACGTTATTACAGATGAGCATGGGCTGCATGCGTTAGTACTGTATGTTAGAAGGGTGTAGGAGAAGGAAACAGGCTGATTGGGTCAGAACGCTTCAAGGGAACCCCATATTTATCCACAAGTCTCAAAGCAAAATGTTTGATATGCTTCTATTTGAAGAATCCCCTTAGTTTTCATTAACTAACTGTTTCCCGCCAAGGAAGATGAGGCAGAGTAACCATTTGGGGTTATTCATTTGACAACAGACCCCAGTCCTTCTGTCCCTCTACGTAAAATATAAACATATTGGATTAGAAAGGTATGGGAGTAACAGAAGATTCTGTTAAGTGTCCAGCAGGCAGCAGAGTAGACTGGGCAGACCAAGATCTCATCCTTCCATTGGATAGGAGCCGCACCTGTGTGTCCTATGTGCATCCAGCTAATTAGCGTAGCCTGTGCATGTTATATAGATGAATAAGACATGCCTTGAAGTGGCTCAATCTAGTCATACATACTGAAGTAGAAATGTGTGTGTGTGTGTGTGTGTTGAATTACTCTGGGCCATTTTTGAAGTGCTGTTATTAGGAGTGTACGGCCAGAATTCTGGCTCAAATCCTCAGATATAAATGTGCCATCAGCAGCTATATCGGCTGTACGGTTACAAATATGTTTGCTGTATCAGACTGGTTGATTGAACCATTCATCTAACAAAAAGACAAATATATACAGCCTAAGAACCCGGATAACTAATGACCCTAAGATAATTCATTAAAACGTTGCATGTTTAATGAGCACAACGCTTAATGTATTTAACTCATTTAGGTGAAGGGGATCAAAGATCGTTATGAAACTAGAATCTGGGGTATCAGACTTGAGGAAAAGAACATGGTCACCACCATGTTTCCATTTGCTCGCCTCAGCTCAATCTATCCGCACCAAGGGGGCGCTCTATAACCGCTCCACATCAAACAGGCTTGAAGAGTGCCAAGGGGCCCGGCTGCCACCTTCCTGTAAGAGGAATTCAACTTTCCTCTTACAGGAAGGTGGCAGCCGGGCCCCTTGGCTCTCTTCAAGCCTGTTTCCACCCACACGCTGAAATAACAATCTGTAAGATTACACCGGAGCCTGCACCAAGATAACCCGAAAAAGGTCCTTGTGTTTTCAAAGAAAAAGAGCAGGTAAAACTACCTTGGCTTGTCATGCTGATAATGTCCATCATCTGATGAGTTGGAGAGGAAGGGATCTGACTGGATAGGTCAGGGGGAGGGAGGAATCTGACTGGATAGGTCAGGGGGAGGGAGGAATCTGACTGGATAGGTCAGGGGGAGGGAGGAATCTGACTGGATAGGTCAGGGGGAGGGAGGTGTATCCGTAAGCAAAGGTCCACAAAGGGGTGAGGGGGAGGGATGAGCAGCGTGAAAGGGCAGACAGGGCCTCATGCAGGCCCCTCCCCTCCCCTTCACCTTTGACCCCTTACCTCTTGGAGACTCTGTAATGGGCCGTGGTGAGTTTCCCTGTTTGGGGGTCATGCACGGTGGCGCGCCTTAGCTAGCTCCCAGACGGTTCACATTAGTCACAGATCACAAAAGTGGAGGACAGACACACAGAGAGGAAGAGGAGAGACAGAAACATAGAAAGAGAGAGAGACAGAGATAGAGAGAGATAGAGAGAGATGGTCACTGAATGATCCAAGCAACTGTATGAAAGCCAGACTGATGCCGGGCCAGGGCATGCTGTCTAAAACCATTGCAGCAAACGACTTGCTGAGCTTGCACTCAGGTAATGGCTAGTAATGGCCACTGTCAAACTTAATTGAGATGCTACAAAAGGAAGATGAGATATTAGACTGCCCCTAACGGAACCCCGACAACTGTTAAAGGAGTCAGATAACAAGCAGAGGATACTAGTCTCCTCTTCCTCCCTCTTGTTATGATCAAAGAAGTGGCAGGATGTCTTGGCAAGAGCACGGGCCCAGAATTATACCTTCTTCAAAATCAACCTACCTTCCAATATACCCTAAATATCTACATTTCACAAAAAAAGTAACTTGTTCAGGCAATAATAGCACAAGTTCCCCAAACATACAAACTATCAATTTACACTAGTCATTGTGTACAATCAGTTATATTCATTCTACGCTTAAGTCGTAGAGTTCACAACTAGCTGTTGTGCTTTTGCCAAGGTTCCTGCCCGAAGCGGAGGGGATGCGGGGTGCAGAGGGATTTGGCGTTACAGACAGAGGCACGGTTTGGGTTACAGTTTTGTGCCCATCCCTGCCTGCTGGTCTTACCTCTTGCTGATGCGATAGTGGGCGGTCTCCAGCACACCAGTAATGGGGTTGGAGATGGTGGCCCGGCGCAGCTGTGGAGCCAACAGCCAACCGGCCGAGAGGACACGGGTTACAGGGACAATCCCTGTTACACACTGGCTGGCTGCTGGACCCACATACATTAAGGCTACATTAAGTCTGTGCTGTGTGTCCCTGCTGGGTTCCCTTACCCTCTCCAAGAGCTGAACCACAGCTTGAGTTATGGATCTCGATCATTGACATCAATACACGATTTATCCGAAAGTCAGATATGTGCTTGATATGAAGCTACGATTTGGTTATGATCGTTTGAGGTGACGCTCATTGCCGAGTCAAAACTCCCTTTTAGTTCAAACCGAGCTATCAAATACTACTGTATGAGCCAAGCAAGTGGGATGTTGCTCTTATCCAGCCAGTGTGTAACAAATAAACAAAAAACACACACATTGTACACAGTCAGGTCCTCAGGCAGAGTGGGCATCCCCAGTGTTCTTATGGCAGCAATGGAACGTGCATATTACACACATTTTAACCAGTGGGGGCTGGTGGGGCGAGCTATAGGAAGACGGGCTCATTTTTTTACAGGTAGCCAGGGGAACTCTCCAACACAGAGGTAGTAGGGATGACCAGGGATGTTCTCTTGATAGGTGTGTGAATAAGACCATTTTCCTGTCCTGCTAAGCATTCAAAATGTAACAAGAACTTTTGGGTGTCAGGGAAAATGTATGGAGTAAAAACAGCATCATTTTCTTTAGGAATGAGGTGAAGTAAAAGTAATCCAAAATTGAAATAGTAAAGTAAAGTACAGATATCAAAAAAACTATTTAAGTAGTACTTTCAAGAATTTTTACTCAAGTACTTTACACCACTGACTCCATCTCAGCCATTACAATGAGCCTGTCCTCCTATAGCACCCCCACCAGCCTCCACTGATTTTAACGCCTACCACACTTAGGGTTGAAGAATCCCGGAGACTTTCCCAAAACTCTCCTCCAAATGGGAATTCTGGAAAACCTTGGAATTTTTGGGGAAAACTGGAAAAATTACTGGAATTTTGCAACCCTTACCACACCCCAGACCTTGCCTTCCCCTGAGGGTGGACCTTGAACTCACCCTGGGTTTGGCCAGCTCTTTGACCTTCTCGATCTCGCTGTTGGAGAGGATGTCATGGTAACGGATGATGCGTGGGCGGTCCCACTCGTCCTCCTGCTTGACGGGACCCAGCACGTATAGGGGGTGACGGTTGTTGTCAGAGTAACGGCAGAACATACGACTCTGACGCCGCGGGGTCTGAGATAGGGGGAGGGAGAGAGAGAGAGAGACAGAGAGATCATTATCATATATAAATCACAGAGGGTCACCCGAGGTCACAAACGTGCAGATAATTTGCTATGGTATCTGACCCAAACATTACGGGACATATATGGGACATTCTCACAGTTCTGGCCATTGCTATAGCTACTGGCTTAGAATCTATCAAGGCACGGTTCAGCGAGTGCACACACACACACCCACTCTAACCCACACACACACCCACTCTAACCCACACACACACAAACACACTTGTTCATCCAGGCTTCCGCCTCATTGCCAAACATAATGACTAGAGTAAACAGATCCATCTATGGACAGACAGACGGGCTGAAGCAGAGCCAGGGGGAGAAGCAGGGAGCAGTGTATGCAGGAGAGAGGACATAGAGAATCATTAAGGAGATTCACGCAGCAGAGGAAAATGTGCCAAAAGATCCCTATTGTCCTGCCCAAACATCGAACTGGTCTCTCTCTCGGGTGAGCATATGGCTTAGGAAATACCCATATATACTGAACAAAAAATATAAAATGTAACATGCAACAATTTCAAGGATTTTACTGAGTTACGGTTCATATCAGGAAATCAGGAAATTTGAATAAATAAATTAGACTCTAATCTATGGATTTCACATGACTGGGAATAGAGATTTGCATCTGTTGGTCACAGATACCTTAAAAAAAGGTAGGGGCGTGGACCAGAAAAAGTCAGTCTCTGGTACGACCACCATTTGCCTCATGCAGTGCGACACATCTCCTTCGCACAGAGTTGATCAGGCTGCTGTGGACTGTGGAATGCTGTCCCACTCCTCTTCAATGGCTGTGCGAAGTTGACGGATATTGTCGGGAAATGGAACACGCTGCCTTAGTCGATCCAGAGCATCCCAAACATGCTCAACGGGTGACATGTCAGGTGAGTATGCAGGCCGTGGAAGAACTGGGACAGCAATCGTCTACAGATCCTTGCAACATGGGGCTGTGCATTATCATGCTGAAACCGGATGAATGGCACGACATTCATCCGCTGCCGTCAGGATCGAGTCGCGGTATCTCTGTGCATTCACAATGACATCGATAAAATGCAATTGTGATCGTTGTCCGTAGCTTATGCCTGCCCATACCATAACCCCACCGCCACCATGGGGCACTCTCTTCACAACGTTGACATCAGCAAACCGCTCGCCCACACAACGCCATACACGCGGTTGTGAGGCCGGTTGGACGTAGTACCAAATTCTTTAAAACGACGTTGGGAGAAATAAACATTTAATCCTCTGGCAACAGCTCTGGCGGACATTCCTCAAGTCAGCATGCCAATCGCATGCTCCCTCACTTGAGACATGTGTGGCATTGTGTTGTGACAAAACTGCACATTTTAAAGTGACCTTTTATTGTCCATAAGGTGCAGCTGCGTAATGATCACGCTGTTTAAACAGCTTCTTGATATGCCACTCCTGTCAGGTGGATGGATGATCTTGGCAAAGGAGAAATGCTCACTAACAGGGATGAAAAACACATTTGAACGCACAATTTGAGAGAAATAAGCTTTTTGTGCACATGGAACATTCCTGGGATCTTTTATTTCAGCTCATGAAACACTTTACATTTTGCATTTATATTTTCGTTCAGTGAAATTCCATGATCATTATAAAGCCTTTCAAGACGAGTAGGACTTAAGCCATTTAAACATCAAAATACATAGCCATTAGAAGTGGTGCATGCAGAGTGTGTGTGTTAGTACCAGTGGAGGCTGGTGACGGGAGGATGGCTCATAGTAATGGCTGGAAAAAAATGAATGGAATAGTATCAAACACATGGAAGCCATTTTCATTTATTCAATTCCAGCTACTACTAGGAGTCTGTCCTCCGATTTAAAGTGCCACCAGTGGTCAATACAGCCTCTCACCATCTTGATGCCCTCGCCGCGACACAGCTGTTCGTACTTCCTCCTCTCAGGCAGGTAGTCTGCAGGTCTGCCCTTCTTCTCAGACACCTCCCGCTTCTCCCGCTCTCTTTCCTCCTTCTCCTTCAGGCCCTCCTCTGCCTCCACCTTCTTCTGCTTGGCTAGCTGGTACTCAAAGTACTTCAGGTTGCCATTGGCTCGCTGGTGGGCAGAGTCTGAGGAAAACAGCAGACACATTTAGGACTGAAGATGAGAATCTACTCAGTATTGTCCTGTGCATTACAATCAAGACATGAAACGCATATGAAACACAAATATCCACTCACCCAATTTCAGCAGTCTCTTGGTGTAGTCCAGGGCCCTCTCTAGCTCCCCTTGCTGGTAGATAGAGTAGCTGAGGTAATCCAGGATGGTCACCATGTCCACGGTGGACTCCTCTCCCCCATCCAGCTGTTTCAGGGCCTGCTCCATCCACAGCTCCGTGTGGTAGTAGTCTGCATCAGAGTAGGCTATCTTCCCCAGCTCAAAGCAGTCCTCCACCGTCATCGGGCTCATAGTGACATCCGTATTGGTTCCTGTGTGTAGACATGAGTGAGTGACACACACGCATCCGACACACACATAGACTCATCTCATCAGCATAAAAATTCCATCTCGGCAGCATTTGCATACAGTGCATTTCCATGGCATTACATGGGATTTCAAGACTTCATGTGGAATAAATGGGGCTTTCCACTGCATGTTGTGAGCCCTGTGCAGGGTTTCCCTCCGTAACAGTAGCAGCAGTCACTGAAGCTATAACAGAACCTCCGCCGGCAACACGCCCACGGCTAATCCACTCCTGGTATGCAGCTCCCTCCACATGCCTTTCCCTGCCTGCCCCTCACCCGCATCACCAGGCAGTTCCCTCATGGAGATGGTATGTGTTTCCAGCCAGTAGGTGCCTAAATGACTATCGTCTCATAGCACTCACATCTATAGCCATGAAATGCTTTGAAAGGCTGGTCATGGCTCACATCAACACCATCATCCCAGACACCTTAGCCTTACTCCAATTCGCATACCGCCCCCAACAGATCCATAGATAGCGCAATCTCTATTGCACTCCACACTGCCCTCACTCACCTGGATAAAAGGAATATCCAAGGTAAGAATGCTTCATTGACTACTGCTCGCATTTAACACCATAGTCCCCTGCAAGCTCATCGCCAAGCTCAGGTGACACCTCCCTGGACATTCCCTCTGCAATTCTGGAAGGATATTGACCTCATCCCGTCAGTCGAGGATGCCTGGTCGTTCTTTAACCTCACTAGGGTAGGGGGCAGCATTCCTAATTTTGGATGAAAAGCGTGCCCAAAGTAAACTGCCTGCTACTCAGATCCAGAAGCTAGGATATGCATATAATTGGTCGATTTGGATAGAAAACACAAGTTTCCAAAACCGTTAAAATAATGTCTGAGTATAACAGAACTGATATGGCAGGCAAAAACCTGAGGAAAATCCATTCCTGGAAGTGCCTTTATTTTGAAATGCCTGTTTTTCCATTGAAAGCCTATCCACCATACAAAGACTTATGACGCAGTTCACAATCCCCATTGTTTCAGGCTTTTACTCTGAAATATGAGGGAGGAACACCACTTTCAAATGAGAGGACAGTGGAAATTTCCAGACATGAGTCCAGTGTGTGACCGGGTGTGCGCCTTTCTTGTTTCTCCTTTTCTATTGACGAAGCTATTGTCCGGTTGAAATATGATCGATTATTTATGACAAAAACAACCTGAGGAATGATTATAAACATCGTTTGACATGTTTCTACAAACTTTTATGGTACTTTTTAGATTTTTCGTCTGCATGCTGTGACCGCGCTTTGTTCCAATGGATTACGAAACACACAAACAAAACAGAGATTTTTGTATATAAAGAGGGAATTTATCGAACGAAACAAACATTTGTGTGACATGGAGTCTTGGGAGCGCTACCATAAGAAGATCAAAGGTAAGTGATAAATTGTATTGCTATTTCTGACTTTTGTTACTTCTCTTCTTGGCTGCTAACTGTTTGTAATGATTTGTCTGCTGGGCACTGTTCTCAGATAATCGCATGGTTTTCTTTTGCCGTAAAGTATTTTTGAAATCTGACACCGTGGTTGCATTAACAAGAAGTTCATCTTTAAACCGATGTATAACACTTGTATGCTTCATGAATTTTTATAATTTATTATTTTTGAATTTGGCGCTCTGCAATTTCACTGGATGTTGGCCAGGTCGAACGGTAGCGTTTCACACCCCCGAAAGAGGTTAAAAGTAATTTCCTCACCATCTTAAATAAGCATGCCCCTTTCAAAAAATGTAGAACTAAGAACAGATATAGCCCTTGGTTCACTCCAGACCTAACTGCCCTCGACCAGCACAAAAACATCCTGTGGCGGACTGCACTAGCATCGAATAGTCCCCGTGATGCGATATGCAACTTTTCAGGGAAGTCAGGAACCAATACACGCAGTCAGTCAGGAAAGCAAAGACTAGCTTTTTCAAACAGAAATTTGCATCCTGTAGCTCTAACTCCAAAAAGTTCTGGGACACTGTAAAGTCCATGGAGAATAAGAGCACCTCCTCCCAGCTGCCCACTGCACTGAGGCTAGGTAACACTCACCACCGATAAATCCACGATAATCAAGAATTTCAATAAGCATTTCTCTACGGCTGGCCATGCTGTCCTCCTGGCTACCTCAACCCCGGCCAACAGCTCCGCACCCCCGCAACTATTTTCCCAAGCCTCCCAAACTTCTCCTTCACCCAAATCCAGATAGCAGAAAGAGCTGCAAAACCTGGACCCGTACAAATCAGCTGGGCTAGAAATTCTGGACCCTCTCTTTCTAAAATTATCCGCCGCCATTGTTGCAACCCCTATTACCAGTCTGTTCAACCGCTCTTTCATATTGTCCGAGATGCCTAAAGATTGGATAGCTGCCGCAGTCATGCCCCTCTTCAAAGGGGGTGACACTCTAGATCCAAACTGTTATAGACTGATATCCATCCTGCCCTGCCTTTCTAAAGTCTTCGAAAGCCAAGTCAATAAACAGATCACTGACCATTTCGAATCCCACCGTACCTCTCCGCTGTGCAATCCGGTTTCCGAGGTGGTCACGGGTGCACCTCGGCCAAGCTCAAGGTACTAAACAATATCTTAACCGCCATCGATAAATGACAGTACTGTGCAGCTGTCTTCATCGACCTGGCCAAGGCTTTCGACTGTCAATCACCCTATTCTTATCGGCAGACTCAATAGCCTTGGTTTCTCAAATGACTGCCTCGCCTGGTTCACCAACTACTTCTCAGACAGAGTTAAAACGGAGGGCCCGTTGTCCAGACCTCTGGCAGTCTCTATGGGGGTACCACAGGGTTCAATTCTTGGGCCGACTATTTTCTCTGTATATATCAACAATGTCGCTCTTGCTGCGGGTGATTCCCTGATCCCCCTCTACGCAGACAACGCCATTCTGTATACATGTGGCCCTTCCTTGGACACTGTGTTAACTAACCTCCAAACGAGCTTCAATGCCATACAACACTCCTCCGTGGTTTCCAACTGCTCTTAAGCGCTAGTAAAACCAAATGCATGCTTTTCAACCGTTCGCTGCCAACACCCGCCCGCCCGACTAGCATCACAACTCTGTACGGTTCTGACTTAGAATATGTGGACAACTACAAATACCTAGGTGTCTGGCTAGACTGTAAACTCTCCTTCCAGACTCATATTAAACATCTCCAACCCCAAATTAAATCTAGAATCGGCTTCCTATTTCGCAACAAAGCCTCCTTCACTCACACCGCCAAACATACCCTCGTAAAACTGACTATCCTACCGATCCTCGACGATGTCATTTACAAAATAGCTTCCAATACTCTACTCAGCAAACTGTCTATCACAGTGCCATCCGTTTTGTTACCAAAGCCCCTTATAACACCCACCACTGAGACCTGTATGCTCTAGTAGGCAGGGCCCTCGCTACATATTTGTTGCCAGACCCACTGGCTCCAGGTCATCTATAAGTCGATGCTAGGTAAAGCGCTGCCTTATCTCAGCTCACTGGTCACGATAACAACACTCACCCGTAGCACGCACTCGAGCAGGTATATTTCACTGGCCATCCCCAAAGCCAACACGTACTTTGGCCGCCTTTCCTTCCAGTTCTCTGCTGCCAATGACTGGAACAAATTGCAAAATTCGCTGAAGCTGGAGACTTATATTTCTCTCAATAACTTTAAGCATCAGCTATCTGAGCAGCTAACCAATCGCTGCAGTTGTACATAGCCCATCTGTAAATAGCCCACCCAATCTACCGACATCATCCCCATATCATTTTTATTTACTTTTCTGCCCTTTTGCACACCAGTATTTCTACTTGCACATCATCTGCTCATCTATCACTCCAGTGTTAATTTTCTCAATTGTAACTACCTTGTTACTATGGCCTACCTCCTCACGCCATTTGCACACACTGCATATAGACTTTCTTTTTTTCCTTTTGTGTTATTGGCTGTACGCTTGTTTATTCCATGTGTAACTCTGGGTTGTTGTTTGTGTCGCACTGCTTTACTTTATCTTGGCCAGGTTGTAGTTGTAAATGAGAACTTGTTCTCAACTAGCTTACCTGGTTAAATAATGGTGAAAAATTAAAAATTAAATTAATTTTTATTTTAAATCAACACGGGGACCCCTCAGGGGTGTGTGCTTAGTCCCCTCTTGAACAGTATTAACACATGAATGTGTGGCCTAACAACTCCAACATCATCATCAAGTTTGCAGACACGCCGGTGGTAGGTCTGATCACCAACAATGATGAGGCAGCCTGTTAGAGCATGGAGCTTGCAACGCCAGGGTTGTGGGTTCGATTCCCACAGAGGACCAGTACGAGAGAAAAATGTATGAAATGTATGCAATCACTACTGTAAATCGCTCTGGATTAGAGGGTCTGCTAAATGACTAACATTAAGGGATGTGGTCTGAGACCTGGCAGTGTGGTGCCAGCACAACCTCTCCCTCAACGTCAGCAAGACAAAGGAGCTGATCGTGGACTACATGAATTGGAGGGGTGAGCACACCCCCCATCCACATTGACGGGGCTGTAGTGGAGCAGGTCGAGAGCTTCAAGTTCCTCAGTGTCCACATCACTAAGGAATTAACATGGTTTACACACACACACCCTAACAGTTGTGAAGAGGGCACGACAGCGCCTCTTCTCCCTCGGGAGGCTGAAAAGATTAGGCATGGGCCCTCAGATCCTCAAAAAGTTCTACAGCTGCATCTTGTCTGGCTGCATCACCACGCGGCAACTACAAGGCACATGACACCACAGAGTGTGGTTCGTACGGCTGAGTACATTACTGGGGCCGAGCTCCCTGCCATCCAGGACCTCTATACCGGGAGGTGTCAGAGGAAGGCCCAGCGAATTGTCAAAGACTCCAACCACCCAAGCCATAGACTGGTCACTCTACTGCCGCACGGCAAGTCTGGAACCAACCATGAACCATGACCATGAACAGCTTCTACCCCCAAGCCATAAGCCTGCTAAACAAGACTGCTAAATAGCTCATCAAATGGCTACCCGGACAACCTGCATTTACCTTTTTTTGCACTAACTCTCTTATACTGACTCTATACACACACACTAGACTCTACCCACACACTCACATATACTTACACTGATACCCCAACACACACACACACACACACTCACACACGCTGCTGCTACTGTCTATTATCTATCATGTTGCCTAGTCACTTTGCCCTTACCTATATGTACCTGGTACCCCCTGTAGATAACCATATTATTTTCACTCCTTAATCACTGTGTATTTATTCCTTGTGTCACTATTTCCATTTTATCATTAACTCTGCATTGCTGGAAAAGGACCCATCAGTAAGTATTTCACTGTTAATCTATAACCGTAGTTCACAAAGCATGTGACGCATAGATTTAAAGCCCCTAGCCTCTACCTCCCTGCCCCATCACCCCTCACCAGGCAGCTCTCCCGTGGAGATGGTTTGCGTGTCCAGCCGGTAGGTGTCCTGCAGCCTCATCAGGGCCTTGGCTGCCCCCGTCTGGTCGTCATCATTGGGGAAGTGCTGTCTCTGGATGGTCAGGTTGGAGATGAACCCTGGAGTATGGGAAGGAAAGATTGGAAAACTCAATTCTATTATACAAGATCTTCCCTCAAGGTGGTACAGATGCTAAAAGATGCTTGGAGAGCAATCTTGTTTCTCCCTGAGTGGGAAAAGACCCTGTTCCATCACTTTAGTGAAAAAAATGCTACTGATTATATCGTTTGAAAAAAATAACTTGTCAATTAGCAATAATTTGGAAGGATGAATCTTTATGTGGTAATAGAGCATGTATACAGTCGTTATAATAGAGGCCTGTGAGTAACCCTGACCATCAGACATGTCCTTGAGAACCAGGCTCTCCAGCTCTCCCCACTCTGTGTTGAGTCTCTTCATCAGCTTGAAGGCGTTGACCGGGTGGCCCAGGAAGCCCTCTGGGTCCTGCGTGGCCGTGGCCGACAACACGTCCAGCTTCTGAGCCCACCTGGACACGTCGCGGAGGGGAAAACACATTCAGTATACAACTCCTGGAAGCAAACAGTGGTTCCTTGTCTGATTGCATTTCTACATATGACACACATACATCAACATCGTATTCATGTACTCCCTCTACAGACAAACATAAACGCAAACCTGTCCCTCAGCACCATTGAAAGGCAATAGATAAAGAGATCAGTTGCGTCATGTCCTGGACTTGACACACCCGGTTGGTTCATTGACGGTGTCTCTTTATAGTAACACAATAAGCCGGAGAGGAAAACTAGGTGTCTTGTTTGCCGGGCCCATTGTAAGTGATATGACACCCTCAGCAATATGACACCCGCAGCAATATGATACCCACTGAGGGTGTTGTTGTACAGGTGGCATCGTGAAGAAGGATATGGAAAATTATTCTCTTAGTATTTATACCATTGTGTGTATGCCCGTGTGGGAGAGAGTAAAGTGAGCAAGAACGAGAGAGTAGCTATCTGGGCATTTGAGAGTGAGTGACAAAGATAGCGAGACCGGGCTAGAGAGATAAAGCGACTGGGGGGGGGCTCTCCTCTCACGTTTTGACTTGCTCCAGCTTGCTCTCCTCTGCTCTGATGTAATCCTTCAGAGAGGTGACCAGGTCCTTTTCTGTGTACAGCAGATCTGTCATCTGACCTGGGGAACACAGTGAAACCGGGGTCAAAGGTTGTATAAATGTTGAATACATAGAAGAGCTATAAATGTTTGCAATGCTTATGTCTGTGATAAACACATTTCTACCCCTAGGGTTAAGGTTTGTGACCAAGACAGGATGGTAGTGATAAAAGTCATTTCCATGTAAAAACAAAAACAACAAAAAAAGACCCATGAGCCCCAACGTGAAGATTATAGGAGCATATCAAACTGGGTGTCAAAAAAAAGCTAAGAGTCTATATTTTTGTGAACTAAGGCATGTATACATTTCTCAACCATTTTCCATCCTAAAAATGAGGAATGAGCAAAGGCTTTAGATTTCTGGGGAACATTGAAAAAGGCGTGTTAGAAAACATCTCCCATTAAAACGTCTTCAGAGGTATTAAAGACACGTCAAAACACAGTAACGTTGTGGTGAAGACCCCTGGCAACTAATATCAACACTTCTATTAAGCGCTGGAGAAATGTTTCTGCATTCTGTAAGTTTAAGAAACATTGCCTTTGTGCCTTGAAATCCCATTACCAAAAAACCCACATCTTTATATTGTGTAATTTCTCTCCCTCACGAGGAGGGAGGATAATGAAAGTGCACAGAAGTAACAAGTAAAGGTAGACCTGTCAATGAGTTAGTGTTTATACTCATATCAATTTTGTTAATTCATGAAGTATTAATTTAGTTATAATTGAATTCATATTAATTAAGGACTCCCGAGTGGCGCAGCAGTCTAAGGCAGTACATCTCAGTGCTAAAGGCGTCACTACAGACCCTGGTTCGATTCCTAGCTGTATCCCAACCGGACGTGATTGGGAGTCCCATACGGCGGTGCACAATTGGCCCAGCGTCGTCCGAGTTAGGGTTTGGCCGGGGTAGGCCGTCATTGTAAATAAGAATTTGTTCTTAAACTGACTTGCCTAGTTAAATAAATAAAAACAATAAAGTGATTAAAACTCAAAATTCGGATCCCAAATCAGTAACCGAATTTCCGATATTGAATGAGCTACAATGGGAAATCATAGGTCACAAACCACATATGGGTTCACACGTTTGTACAGCACAGTAGAGTATAGTTCAGTACAGTACACAGTAGAGCACACTAGAGTACACTATAATGCCCTGTGTTGTACTGTAATGAACTATATTCTACTTGACTGTATAGTACTCTACTTGAGCTCTACTGTGCTGTAGTTTGATGTCCAAACTTGTGACACGTAGACATGGTTCAGATTTGGTCCAGTTCGGACCAACCAAATGTGGTGGCAGAGCTCATTAAAATAATAGCCCGTGTGTAGAATAATATCCAAATATACAAAGTAGGATATTGCATATTTATACCTTTGTGTACCTATTTAGGATACATCACCATGAAGAGAATGGCATTCATTACCATAATAATGCATTTCTGTGCAGTACAGGTCAGGGACCCACGACGCAATTCTGTTACCGCAATTCTGTTACCGCAATTCTGTTACCGGGTGTGAAACCACTTCTCTTACAGTAGTTCAATAACCAAAACAGATTATTTTAAAAAGCCTGTGTGTCGTGTCCTAGCTGACACCCCATTCTTTCTGCAGACATCGTTAAATCTTAATTCGGAGCAGATAGTTTTTGGAAAGTGTGGACACGTAAAAAACGGAGGGAGATTTGACTGAAATTCTCTTACCAAACTTTGCATCTGCAGTTCTTCCAGTAAATGTGTTTTTGTTTTAAACGTTTAGTGTAAATTCGAGAGCTTGGGACTATAAGGTTCTATCTGCAAAAAGATTAGATAATTGGCCTTAAAGTCTCATTGGTTTGAATGGTGTCAGCAATTTTTTATTGTGTATTCTTTTAAGCTTAACATGAATTGGGGGTATTTAGAGTACTATATCGGTAGAGAACACTGAACAGAACAAGGCTGTGTCAATAACTACATTTTGACAACAATTCAGATGGAACCTTACAGTATCATGCTCTCCGATTGTTATAAGTAGTCTATGTGCAAAGAGCTGTATGGTTTGTTAAACGTTGAAATCAACCGGTTTTGTTTGGCATACACTAAGTGAGAGGGGAAAGGTCTCCGCGCAATTACATGAACGTGGAATTGCCCTAAACCTACTGAATAAAGGGGTATATAAAGGATTGTTCATGGAAAATAGAAGGAGGGGGATGTTTACCGATGGAGGTGAAGAAATCTTTGTCAGCGGAGGATGTGTAGAAGAGACAAGTCAACAACACACACCAGACACCCCTTGGCACCATCTTTGCACTGCAGCACAGGGGTCTGTAAGAGAGAGGGAGACAAGTTGTTAGTCTGTTACGTATCATATTAATACCTGTGAGATGTAAGGGCACTTGCGTGTCTCAGCATGCTAACTGGCTGAGCAGAAGCTCCTATTAATTTGTTGCCTACACTGGCAGATGGTTTTTGCCAGGCTTGCCTACAGAACCCACTGAGTGAATATGTAACCAATGCCAACTCATGCCCCCGGCGTGACCCACTCTGGTCCTTTCACTGCTCCCAGAAGGCCTTAGTTCTTTACACAATTACTATTGTGTAACTCGTGTTGCTCCTAAAAAAAAACACTTTGTAGACTCAAAGCGAGGATTTTCAATTGCTTTTAGTCTATGAAAAAAAACGTGTTGTTTTCATTATACAGTGTCTATCTATAAAAAAAAAACACAGACTTGATACTCAGTTGTTGAGTCACACAGTGACCGCTTGAGACAAAGAGGACAGTACTCTGTTTGACCAGAGGGCATTTGAGGCTTTTAGGATGATGGAGTACACATGCCGGCCAGTGCAAGCAGCAGCTGCATCCCAAGGAGCGTAAGGAGCAGAGGGGGGTCAAGGCGGGAGGGTAAAGGCTTGATTTCCCACACACGACATCACACCAGCCTTTTGGGCAGCCCAAGTATTTACGATGGGCAATCAAATACTCGGGAGAGTGCACAAGTTCACACAAAAGGCTGGAGTGCAGAAGGTACAGTAAAGTAAACAAACAGGCCAATGGGCTTAATTTACTTTCATGTTGGTCTGGATTTGATATCTGATAGGTACCCTTGAAACATACGTGCAACACCTAAACAGAGGCCCAGGACAGATGACCCATCACTCAACCCTGTCTAGGAAAATGTAAAGTAGGTCTCATCACTAAATGGTTTGGAATGTGGGAGATGTGACTCTACAAGACTACCAACAGCTAGGCTATTAGGTTAAGAGAACTCGTGAGGACACGCAGAGGCGATGTGTCTGTAATCGGCTAGTACTGTTCACTAAAACGGTTTATAATTGTTCAATAACACACGCTGACAGCCATGTTGTTTACAAGCTGCCTTAATTGGTTGAGGAAAACTAATCCTGACGTATTCCAGCAGTTGACTGGGAATGTTTGAGTCAATAAGTGATAAACTGAATGTATAGCCAAGCCTACTTTTGGAGAGGTTCAGGCTAGGGAGTGAAATTAGGGGAGACAAGTCTGCCACGTTCATGCCCCTCCCCCATTGCTGGGATTTTGGGAGCTCCCCTATCAAAAAATATATTTCTTAGAAGCCCTACCTCCAATAACCAGAGTCTGACTGCAAAATTAAAGATTGGTAATAAAGGGAAGTTACATTTGCTTGAGTTTCATTTTCCACATCTGGTATTTTATTATTCTGGCCCTGCAGTAGCTGACTAAACTCAATGAACTTCCTTCACAATGGAGATGAGTTGGGTCAGCTAACTTCACCCCGCAGCTATGTTTCTGAACGATCTGCACGTAGGCAACTCTTCTCTTGAAATAGCAACATTGTCGCAACATGTGTACAATAACGTCCCAACCAATTGTTTCCAGCAACATGTTACTGTTACGTGTGGAATGGGGGGAAAAAAACACATTGGAGATAAAAACATCGAGCTTAAGCTCAATTTTACTGCAGGTGCGACATACAACTTTTTGATACGTTCACACATTGTTGCTACTGTCCAGCAGGGCAAATCAAAGCCAAGCCAGATAAGAACACAGCATCAATAGCTAAAATCGAGCTAATGTTTCATTTGCAACAACGATGTGGCTGACAAACATTTTTTTTCCCAATGTGTTATTTCATAAAGGAATGCAGCAGACCAAAACGAATAGCTGTTTAGCCATTAGGTCCAGAGTGACTGAGGACATGTCCAGACTTTTCCTCCAATAAATACGACAGTGAGCGATATCATGCAATAATTAAGAACATCGATGACATATTTTGGTACCTTTTTCAGCCCAGCACTGCGTTCGGAAGGGGGTTAAATCCCCACGTCAATTGCCACCGCTGTTTTCTCCAAATCCTCGGTATTTGTACTGACCTGCGGTGAGCTGGTAGGTTAACGTGCCAGTAATCTTTTTTTTAAACCATCCCTTTTCTCTTCCGTGACATTTTACAGGATGGTAAATGTCGCCACCTGGCGGCTGAATTTAAACAATGAGTGAAATACAGTCGTGTTTAAATGTACTTTTACTCAAAACTACTGAAATCAATCTTCGTATTTACAGAGTAAATGGATTATGGACAATTATGGCCAAGCAAAAATAAACAAATAAAATAAACAGCGATGGGTGGTGGTTCTTGGATACATTTTTTTGCTTGGAGAGTACTTTTTTTTTTAAATGGTACAATTTCGAGAATAAGCAATATTTCGAGAATTAAGTCAAAATCAAATTTGGTGAATAAAGTGTCATTATTTAGAGAATAATCTCTACATTTAATTTCGAGAATAAATATTTAAAAAATAAATGAAGTAGACATTTTCACAATAGTCGTAGTTACATTTCAAGGTTAAAATGTGTATTTTTTATTAACCCTTGTGTGGTGTTCGTGTTTTTGTTATTCACCTAATGTTCGCGGATCTGATGGATCCACAACGTTGGGTTTTTAAAACAATACAGCCATAACAATTTACGTAAAAATACTTAAATGTTGATTTATATCAACTACAAGCAATATAGACAGCATGCATGGTTACTATTTGACATTTACCTCTCCTAGGTCACATTTATCAATAAAAGCACCATTCGTTTTTTGGAGGTAAAAATCTATTATAATCAAGACATGGGTGGAATAAATCATGTTTATCTTGAACAAATATAAATTGAACAAGGTTTTCCTCACTATTGATGTTTATTGCTTTGAACTGAACAAATTGGAAGGCCAAATTTTACATTACAGTATTTTATGGAAATGATAAATGAGCCCCATTGAACACAAATTAAGGCCAGCCTACACACCACATGAGTGACAGAGTTTTTCTGTGTGTGTGTTGCAAATGTATTCCTTGCACTTGATGCATGTGTCCTGTGTCTTCCTGTCCTTCTTGGGTCCACACACATCACAGCGGTTCTTCTTGTTGCTACCGGCTGCATCTAGAATGATGAACACACTTAGTTCAGGAATTTTACTAACATCTTACTCACTCACTCACTCACTCACTCAGATATATCGTTACAGCAGGCCAAGGTAGAAGAGTCAGACACACACACATGCAACAACATCACTCACACTTAATTCCGGTATTGGAGTTGAATCTGTGGATTCCCCATTGGATCTGAGAACACCAGCAAGGATAAGAACTCCAAATTATGCATGTAAATGAGTTTGGTCCATCTCCTTCCATCTCTCTCCAAAAACACACCTTCCCTCCAAATTAGTGCAGTCCAGAATGATTTTCTGGATGGTGTCTGGGATGAACAGTTCAAAAGAAGACTTTATGTCCTGCACATGAGAAACCACCATCCGTGTTGGCCCTGGTTGCATCCTTATCACATTGACAGCCATGCGGGGTGGCTCATTCCTTGGGCAAGAAGACCATTTTATTTCACAATTTTTTGACATCCATATTTCTCCTCCTGCAGGCTGCTGATGAGCTGGTTGCTGACGGGCTGGTCCTGGGGCTGGTTGCTGACGGGCTGGTCCTGGGGCTGGTTGCTGACGGGCTGGTCCTGGGGCTGGTTGCTGACGGGCTGGTCCTGGGGCTGGTTGCTGACGGGCTGGTCCTGGGGCTGGTTGCTGACGGGCTGGTCCTGGGGCTGGTTGCTGACGGGCTGGTCCTGGGGCTGGTTGCTGACGGGCTGGTCCTGGGGCTGGTTGCTGACGGGCTGGTCCTGGGGCTGGTTGCTGACGGGCTGGTCCTGGGGCTGACTGAGGTTCAATCTCATCCTCTTCTTCCAACTTACTGTCAGATTCCGAATTGACAGAGACATGATCGTCATATTCTGAAAATTCTTCCAACGTGGAAGACGCCTTCCCTCATTTTTGCCATACTGATTGATTGTGGTAAGGAGCCACACATGCAAAGCTATTTATTTGTTGTTTCCCTCCCCCAATTTGCACCTGGCTGGGGTAGAGTGTGGGAAAATACTTTTTTTTTTTTTACAATGTATCAAAATAATGTATTGTAATGACATTGTGCAGGTTCCCGCAAGACATTGTGTAATTTCACACCCTACAAAGGGTAAAGAGTGCGAAAAAAGTGGGAGACAAGCAGACAGGCAGACAGGCAGGGAGATGGACAGGTTCTTGGTGCTATGTTGAAAACAGCAGGCCCAGGGAGGAGGAAGACAGAGTGAAGGCACACAGCAAACCTTTTTGTTTCATTTTTACTTGTTTTCACTGTAACACACACACTTTTCCACACTTTTATTCCCCTTATGTAATACCACATATGTAATATAAATGTATAGGGCGGTGCAAAGTGTGCAGTCAATGAAAATATGTTCCATTACATGTTCTTCACAGAAAATGAGCCAAGGCCAATGGTCTCAGTTTGAAAAAATAATTTATTGCATTTTTCTTTTAGTAAACATTGAAAATGGGTCCCACAGACCCGAACACCACACAAGGCTTAAGCAGCTACTCTTGCTGGGGTCCAGCAACATTAAGGCAGTTATATATACGATTAAAAATATTACATGACATTACATTTCATAGCACTTTTCACAACACATTAAGTGTGTTCCCTCAGGTTGCTACTCTACTACCACATATCTACAATACAAAATGCATGTGTACCTGTGTGTAGAGTGAGTGTCTTCTCATGTATATGTGTAGGCGTGTGGGTCTGTGCCTGTGTATGTGTCCAGAAGGTGTATTTTTGGGGGTTTTTAAAAATCTGATTCTACTGCTTGCATCAGTTACCTGATGTGGAATAGAGTTCCATGCAGTCATGGCTCTATGTAGTACTGTGCGCCTCCCATAGTCTGTTCTGGACTTGGGGATTGTGAAGAGACTTCTGGTGGCATGTCTTGTGGGGTATGCATGGATGTCTGAGCTGTGTGATAGTAGTTTAAACAGTGCATTCAACATGTCAACACTTCTTACAAAAACAAATAGTGTTGAAGTCAATCTCTTCTCCACTTTAAGCCATGAGATATGTACATGCATATAAGTCATGTTAGCTCCCCGTGTCCATTTAAGGGCCAGCCATGCTTCCCAGTTCTGAGCCAATTGTTATTTTCTGAGGTCCCTCTTTGTGGCACCTGACCACACGACTAAATAGTAGTCCGGATGCGACAAAACTAGCGCCTGGTTAAATGCATGTCTCTCTGTGTGTGTTTGTGTGGAGGGGGGGTTGGTGGTCTAATACACTCGTTCAAAAAGGCGTCACATGCACCGCATCTCCTGAGCAATACAATTCTAACGTCCATGCTGCATTGAAATGCGGAAGATCCATTTCAGTTGAATGCATTCAGTTGTACAACTGATGTAGGTGTCCCCCTTCCCCCTGTCAGACTGCGAGGAGACGGAGAGTTGCGTGCATCAGTACCTGTCATGGTACCCTTCGAATTCTCTGCAACGTTACCCTCAGTCCCCTGCGTATGCCAACACATTGGTTCGCATAGTATATTTTAGAAAGTAACAGCTAGGCCATCAACCTATATGTCAAAATGAAATGTTAACGGGCAAAATTGTGCGTAATGACATGGTGTTTTACGTAGGCTTCAGTTCCAATGAAGTAGCCTCATAGGCCTGTGTTTATTATCTTGTGAGTGTAAATTAGGGATTGCGTGGAGGATTACCCGTCCCTGTCGGGCTCAAGGGCTGCCCCGAACTCCCTCACATGGACATTGATTGCATAGCCACGGGGCTGGGGTTTGGGTACAGCCCCGTGACCCGCCTGAGACAGTAATTTTACTGTCAGCTAACAGGTCTTGCCACTAGCCTCTATAAAGTGAACAAGTGGTAGCCTAAATTAGCGGTATAGCTGAGACAACTGGTCTATAACGGACACGATGCAACTTCTTGGGGAGAGCCATCCTTTATTCTTCCCATCCTTGAAGACATCGCCGATAGATGGATAGTGAAAGGAGATATTACGCTACCATGTCATGTCAAATCAGTGATTATTTCTTTATAGCCTGTCATTATTTATCTAATTTGTCTATATTTAGATCAATGATTATTTCAAGAAAGGGAGAATCCGCCCGTGATTATATTGAAACAGCGCCTCAGATTAACTGTTTTGCGTTTGCAGGAGTGGTCCTTGTGTTGCCTATCCTATCCACAGACACGTTTGCGTAAACCCCGTTCTTCGTTGTTTATTCCTCTCGCAGCCGTTGGCTAGGCCAATAATTTAGTCTACTTTCATTTGCCCACTGTAATGTACGATTAGTCTACATGTTAGGGTACTCAATCTAGTGAAGGGCAGCTCTGAACAGTTGAAACTGGAAACAAAACACGTTTCCTAAGGGGTGTCCTTGTCTCATCGCGCACCAGCGACTCCTGTGGCGTGCTCGGCGCAGGGTGCGCTAACCAAGTTGGCCAGGTGCACGGTGTTTCCTCCGGCGCATTGGTGCGGCTGGCTTCCGGGTTGGATGCGCGCTGTGTTAAGAAGCAGTGCGAAGATAGTAGCTACCACAACAATTGGATACCACGAAATTGGGGAGAAAAAGGAGTAAAAATAAAAAATAAAAAAAATAAAAACCTAAAGGTTTGAAAAGTATGCACTTAAACAAAAGTAGCCTATTGTCTAAAATGGATCACATTCAGATCTGGGTCTTTCACGCAAATCCAGACAATATTCTTTGGTCAGAAACATGGGTAACTGAAAAATAATGGATTCTGAGATCGTCAGCCTACGTAAGAAACTGGGGAAAACGCAGAGTGTGGCTGGACGGCTTTCGCGCTTGTTGGATGCATCTCCGCCTTGTCGTTTGTCATTATCCAACTGGCCGGTGTTGCCCGGAGCTACCCCATCTGATAGCGGAGTCGAAGGAGCATAGCAAGAGGAGCAAGACAATCAACGATGGTCGCATGTCACGAGCCATGGAAGCAGAAAACAGTGACTTCCCTTAAAGCAATCTATAATCCCAACGAGAGGCCCGGAGAGGATACAACCAATGAATAGTTTCGCCGTCCTGGAGCCTGATATTCCTGCACCTTCGTCACTGGGGGTTCCTGTGTCTGCGGCCGCAGTGCCTACAACTACGAATTCGAAGGCGACGTCGACAACCTCACTTCCCTGCTTTGAATCGAACAGGGCTTCTCCATCTGTCAGAGTTCCTTCTCGCCAGCTGTGATTCTGGGCAGCTCCATGGTAAGAAATGTGACCATTCCTGGTGCAAAAACAATGTCTTATCCCGGAACTCGAGTAAATGACATTACTAAGCTGCTCCCGAATGTACTACGCCAGGACATGGAAATTGATTCTATCGTAGTCCATGTGGGTTTTAATGACATTATGAAGGGCAGTTCTGAAAAGTTGAAACTGGATTTTAAAGAGTTGATTGACTCTCTGCTAAAAAATAACAAAAGACCCATCATATCTGGCCCTTTGCCATCTCTGAATTGCGGCATTGAACACTTTAGCAGGATTCTTTCTCTTCACAACCGGCTACGTGATTATAGCAGCTCAAATGGTGTAACTTTTGTTGACAATTTCGATACCTTTTGGAATCAAAACACGTTTTGTTAGGAGGATGGGATCCAGGGTCCTTTCACAGCACTATAAGGCTGCGTTGAGACAATGACTTATCAATGACTCAAGCCCAGCTCAGCTAATCCCTACCATTCTGACGCAGAGTTGTCATAATGCTTCAGCAATTTTACACTACACCAGGGGTGTCCGTAGACACAATATAAGTAACCCAATTTATGTCCCTCTAACTGCCCTGAATGCCTCTACTGATCCTACAGCTATTGTATGTGGTAATCATGTGCCTTTGAGCCAGATTTATACTGTTAGCACTAAGCCGGTGTGCCCTAGGAGTAAGTCCACTGTGAGCAGCTCACCCTGCACTAACATGAAGAACATGAGCACATCTACTGCTGCTAAGCTTCCCAGTAAAGCAATGAAAGCAAGTAAGCATCCCAGAAGAAAAGTGCTCAAAATAGCCCACGTTAATATATGTATGTAGCTTAAGAGACAAGGTTCATGAAATCGATAATTTGCTAGTAACAGATGACATTCATATTCTGACTATCTCTGAAACTCACTTAGATAATACATTTGATGGTACAGTGGTAGTAATACAAGGTTATAACATTTATAGAAAGGATAGAAATGCCAAAGGTAGAGATGTTGCTGTTTATATTCAGAACCACATTCCTGTAAAGATTAGAGAGAATCTCATGTTAAATACTGTTGAAGTAATATGGCTACAGGTTCATCTGCCTCACCTAAAGCCCATTCTGGTGGGAAGCTGCTATAGACCACCAAGTGCTAACAGTAAGCATCTGGATAACGTGTGAAATGCTTGATATTGTATGTGATATCAGAGAGGTATATTTTCTGCGTGATTTAAATATTGACTGGCTTTCATCAAGCTGCCCACTCAAGAAAAAGCTTCAAACTGTAACCAGTGCCTGCAACCTGGTTCAGGTTATCAGTCAACCTACCAGGGTAGTTACAAACAGCACAGGAATGAAATCATCAACATGTATTGATCATATCTTTACTAATGCTGCAGAAATTAGCTTGAAAGCAGTATCCAGATCCATCAGATGAAGTGATCACAATAGAGTAGCCATGTCTAGGAAAACCAAAGTTCCAAAAGCTGGGCCTAATATAGTGTATAAGAGATCATACAATAAGTTTTGTGGTGATTCGTATGTTATTGATGTAAAGAATATCTGTTGGTCTGTAGTGTGTAATGAAGAGCAAACAGACATTGCACTTGACACGTTTATGAAATTGCTTATTCCAGTTGCTACTAAGCATGCACCCATTAAGAAAATGACTGTAAAAACTGATAAATCCCTGTGGATTGATGAGGAATTGAAAAAGTTTATGGTTGAGAGGGATGGGGCAAAATGATTGGCAAATAAGTCTGGCTGCACAACCGATTGGCAAACTTATAGCAAATTGAGAAATCATGTGAAACCAAGATAAATGAAATAAAGAATGCTAATAAATAGCTTTGGAGCACCTTAAAGGAAATTCTGGGAAAAAAGGCAAACTCTGCTCCATCATTCATTGAAACAGATGTGGCTCATTCAATAAGGGCACAAGGCAAGACCCAGATACAGACACGGGAGGCAGATGGTTTGAGTCTTTGATAGTTATTATATCCAAAAGGGGTAGGCAAGAGAATGGTTGTGGACAGGCAAAAAGTCAAAACCAGTTCAGAGTCCAGGAGGTACAGTGTGACAGGCAGGCTCAAGGTCAGGGCAGGCAGAATGGTCAGGCAGGTGAGTACAGAGTCCAGAAAACAGGCAAGGGTCAAAACTGGGAGGACTAGTAAAAGAGAATAGAAAAGGCAGGCGCACGGGAAAAACACATTGGTTGACTTGGAACATACAAGACGAACTGGCACAGAGAGACAGGAAACACAGGGATATATACAACAGGGATAACAAGTGACACCTGGAGGGGGTGGAGACAATAACAAGAAGAGGTGAAATTGATCAGGGTCTGACACATTCATCACAAAACCAACTGATATTACCAACTACTTTAATGATTTTTTCATTGGCAAGATTAGAAAACTTAGGCATAACATGCCAGCAACAAATGCTGACACTACACATCCAAGTATATCTGACCAAATTATGAAAGACAAGCATTGTCATTTTAAATTCCGTAAAGTTAGTGTGGAAGAGGTGAAACAATTATTGTTGTCTATCAACAATAACAAGCCACCGGGGTCTGACAACTTGGATGGAAAATTACTGAGAATAATAGCGGACGATATTGACACACCTATTTGGCACATCTTCAATTTAAGCCAACTAGAAAGTGTGTGCCCTCAGGCATGGAGAGAAGCAAAAGTCATTCCGCTACCTAAGAATAGTAAAGCCCCCTTTACTGGCTTAAATAGCCGACCAATCAGCCTGTTACCAACCCTTAGTAAACTTTTGGGAAAAATGGTGTTTGACCAGATCCAATTTTACAGTAAACAAATTGACAAACTTTCAGCATGCTTATAGAGAAGGACATTCAACAAGCACAGCACTTACACAAATGACTGAAGATTGGCTGAGAGATTGTGGGGGCTATTTTGTTAGACTTCAGTGCGGCCTTTGACATAATCGATCATAGTCTGCTGCTGGCAAAACTTATGTGTTATGGCTTTACACCCCCTGCCATATTGTGGATAAAGAGTTACCTGTCTAACAGAACACAGAGGGTGTTCTTTAATGGAAGCCTCTCCAACATAATCCAGGAAGAATCAGGAATTCCCCAGGGCAGCTGTCTAGGCCGATTACTTTTTTCAATCTTTACTAATGACATGCCACTGGCTTTGAGGAAAGCCAGAGTGTCTATTTATGTGAATGACTCAACACTATACACGTCAGCTACTACAGCGACTGAAATGACTGCAACACTTAATAAGGAGTTGCAGTTAGTTTCAGAGTGGGTGGCAAGGAAGAAATTAGTCCTAAATATTTCTCAAACTAAAGGCATTGTATTTGGGACAAATCATTCACTAAACCCTAAACCTCAATTAAATAATGTGGAAATTGAGCACGTTGAGGTGACTACATTTTTTATTTTACCTTTATTTAACTAGGCAAGTCAGTTAAGAACAAATTCTTATTTTCAATGATGGCCTAGGAACAGTGGGTTAACTGCCTGTTCAGGGGCAGAACGACAGATTTGTACCTTGTCAGCTCGGGGGTTTGAACTTGCAACCTTCCGGTTACTAGTCCAATGCTCTAATCACTAGGCTACCCTGCCACCCCATGGGTTTGGAGTAACCCTGGTGTCACGCCCTGGTCTTAGTATTTTATGTTTTCTTTGTTATTTTGGTTAGGCCAGGGTGTGGCATGGGTTCATTATTGTGGTGTGTTTTGTCTTGTTTTTTTGTAGGTATTGTGATATAGTAGGGTTATCTAGAATAGTCTATGGCTGTCTGGAGTGGTTCTCAATCAGAGGCAGGTGTTTATCGTTGTCTCTGATTGGGAACCATATTTAGGCAGCCATATTCTGTTTCGTGGGTGATTGTTCCTGTCTCTGTGTTACTTTGCACCAGTATAGGCTGTTTTGGTTTTCGTGTTACGTTTATTGTTTTTGTACTGTTCGTGTTCTTATTCATTAAACATGTATCAAAATTACCACGCTGCATTTTGGTCCGATCCTTGCTACAACACCTCTTCAGAGGAGGAGATAGAAGAAAACCGTAACACCTGGATTGTAAACTGTCACGGTCAAAACATATTGATACAGCAGTTGCTAAAATGGGGAGAAGTATGTCCATGTTATAAGGTGCTGCTCTACCTTCTAGACAGCACTATCAACAAGGCAGGTCCTACAGGCCCTAGTTTTGTCACACCTGGACTACTGTTCAGTCGTGTGGTCAGGTGCCACAAGAAAAGGACGTAGGAAAATTACAATTGGTTCAGAACAGGGCAGCACAGCTGGCCCTTGGATGTACACAGAGAGCTAATATTAATAATATGCATGTCAATCTATCCTGGCTCAAAGTGGAGGAGAGATTGACTTCATCAATGCTTGTATTTACGAGAGGTATTGACATGTTGAATGCACCGAGCTGTCGGTTTGAACTACTGGCGAACAGCTCGGACACCCATGCATACACCACAAGACATGCCACAAGAGGTCTTTTCACAGTCCCCAAGTCCAGAACAGACTATGGAAAGCACACAGTACTAAATAAAGCCATGACTATGTGGAACTCTGCCTTGGCGGCAGCTAATGGGGATCCATAATAAATACAAATACAAATACTTCCCCAAGACATTGACTCAGATCGTGGGCCCCAGTTCATCGCACGGTATTGGAAGGCCTTTTGCTCCCTGTTGGGTGCGTTGGTGGGTCTCGGGGTTCCACCCACAGTTGAATGGGCAAACGAAGCGTGCTAACAAGGAGCTGGAGAAGTTCCTCCACTGTTTCGTCTCTACCCAGGCCAGCAACTGGAGCAAGTTTCTCGTCTGGGCGGAGTATGCTCACAACACACTGCCTAACTCGTCCACTGGACTGTTGCCGTTTGAGTGTCAGTTCGGGTTTGCCCCCCCGTTGTCGTTTGCAGAAGCTTGAATTGCTTACGGTGTGCGTTTGTTTCCTGAGTGATTTTGAGACTTAGTGTTGGTTGTTTTTCAAGTGTACTGTGATCCTTTGGCTACAGTGTCTTAGTAAAGTATTTATGTTTGTCCTTAACCACTGATTCCTCATCTGGTCTCTTCTCTGCAACTGGGCCCAACCTCAGCACGTCACACCATGTGTGCGTAATGATGGGGAACATGTGTGCTCCCGGACCGAGTACGCCGGACCTCCCTTGATGTCCAGAGGAGGAGGCGGGGTGTCACTGGGTCCAGCCTCAGCAAGAGGACCAGGCACCACTGATCTGAGGAGAGACACATGAAAGGTTAATGCGGTAATCAACAGGGAGTTGGAAATGGTACGCTACCTCATTAACCCTCCTCAGGACTTTCAACGGCCCCACAAACCGCGGGCTCAGCTTCCGGAAGGGCAGGCGGAGGGGCAGGTTCTGGGTGGAGAGCCAGACCCGGTCATCTGGGGAGAAGACAGCCGCCTGACTGCGGTGGCGGTCGGCCTGTTCCTTGTGCCAATGCACACCGCGCTGGAGACGAGTGTGCGCAGCGTTCCAGATCTCCTCAGCACGCCGAAACTATTCATCCACCGCAAGAGCCTCAGTCTGGCTCGGATGCCAAGGTGCCAGGGCTGGCTGATACCCCAACACACACTGGAAAGGAGTGAGGTTAGTGGAGGAGTGGCGGAGGGAATTCTGCGCGTACTCCGCCCAAAGTAAAAAATCCATCCACTTTCCCGGCCAATCCTTACAGGAACACCGCAGGAACCTGCCCACTTCCTAGTTGACCCTCTCCACCTGCCCATTTGCTTGAGGCCGATACCTGGAGTTGAGACTGACTGTGACCCCCAGGCATTCCATGAACGCCTTCCATACCCGTGAGGTGAACTGAGGGCCACGATCTGACACAATATCCTCCGGGATCCTGTAGTGCCGGAAGACGTGCGTAAAAAGAGCCTCTGCGGTTTGCATGGCAGACGGAAGCCCAGGCAGAGGAAGGAGGCGACAAGCTTTGGAAAACCGTTCCAGAACGACGAGAATGGTGGTGTTCCCCTTGGAGGAGGGAAGGTCAGTGACAAAGTCCACCGAGGGATGACTGGGCGTCCGCCTCCACGTTCTTCGAGCCTGGCCTATAGAAAATCGTGAATTGGAACCTGGCGAAGAATAGAGCCCATCTGGCCTGTCTCGGGTTTAGTCTCTTCACTGCCCTGACGTACTCCAGGTTGCGGTGGTCCGTCCACACCAGGAAAGGGTGTTTGGACCCCTCCAGCCAGTGCCTCCACACCTTCAGAGCCTTCTTGACCGCCAAGAGTTTCTGGTCCCCTACGTCATAGTTCCTCTAGGTGGGGCTCAGCTGCTTAGAGTAAAAAGAGCAGGGCCACAGCTTTGGAGGGATTCCGGTACGCTGGGACAGCACTGCCCCAACTCCTACTTCGGGGGCATCCACCTCGACGATGAAGGGGAGTGAGGGGCCGGGATGTGCCAACACAGGAGCAGTGGTGAAACGTGCCTTCAGCGTCTCGAACGCCCTCTCCGCCTCCACCGTCCATGAAGTCATTGGGGACCTCATCTCAGCAGGGAGGTAAGAGGCGTGACCACCGTGCTGAAGCCCCGGATGAATGTCTGGAAATAGTTGGCGAACCCCAGGAATAGCTGGACTGCTTTCACTGAGTTGGGGATGGGCCATGACCTGACTGTGCTGGCGCGATGCTCCTCCATATCAACTTCCTCCGTGGAGATGAGATAGCCCAAAAAGGACACGGACTGCTGGAAAAACAAACATTTCTCCTGTTTAACTTATACAGTGGAGAGAACAAGTATTTGATACACTGCCGATTTTGCAGGTTTTCCTACTTACAAAGCATGTAGAGGTCTGTCATTTTTATCATAGGTACACTTCAACTGTGAGAGACGGAATCTAAAACAAAAATCCAGAAAATTACATTGTATGATTTTTAAGTAATTAATGTGCATTTTATTGCATGACATAAGTATTTGAAACATCAGAAAAGCAGAACCTAATATTTGGTACAGAAACCTGCAATTACAGAGATCATACATTTCCTGTAGTTCTTGACCAGATTTGCACACACTGCAGCAGGGATTTTGGCCCACTCCTCCATACAGGCCTTCTCCAGATCCTTCAGGTTTCGGGGCTGTTGCTGGGTGTTACGAATCCCTTTTGGCCCGACAGTCTAGGGGGGATGGTAATGAGACCCGTAACATAACTCATGCAAATTATAATAGTGACAAAGTATAAGTGTGAACGAAATAACCACGACAACTGAAATCTACCGTCAAACTCAAGGTTTTTTAATAAACACACGGTAATGGGGGGAGCAGGAAAAGGGGCTGAGCTGGACCCATGGAAAGAAACAATAAGTATACAAAAACACCCCTAAGCTAGACTAGCCTACTTTAACAACAGCTAACTAACTAACCAAAAATACAGTGGGTGGTCCGCCCAGTTCTAACTAGTGTATTTAACAAAGTTTACCTACGGGTAGTGTATGCCCATGGGCGACTTGTCTTGGTTTCCCCTTTTCCCACCAGCAATCAAATACAAACACTATAACCAAAAACAATACTCACAGATGATGACAAAGTGATATGGAGGTGCTCAAACAAAAGAGAGGTTAAGACACAAAGAGAGAGTGAAACACAGAGATCTACAGACATGGCATTTACAGAGAGATTGAGCTCTAGAGCAAACAACAGATGGGGTTTTTAAACCAAGGGAAAGGAACTGTGATAGGGTAGGAAACAGGAGGAGGTGTGTCTTCTGATTGATGATTGATTGTTGACTGATTGGGGAGTGATGATTTTCACCTGTGAGGGGAGAAGGCTAACTGCCTTTAGCTAAGCAAACTATGGCAAAATGTAATTACAATCATAAAACCAGATTGTCTGTAAAATCATTTCAATAGGCCTATGCCTATAATCTATGCCTATAATTTGCCCTTATTAAACTCCCCAGATCATTTTCTATCAGTGGATGTCGATTTAACTTGTTTGACTGGTTTGATTAAGCAATGTCATAGCTTGCAATAATTATTATTTTGAGGAAACCCTCATATTACTTCTAACGTCGGTACAAGTTACTATGACATTCCTTCGCAATTGGCTTGATAACGTTATGGAAAAAGTGTTTAGATATGGCAACTCCTCTCTTCCTGTGAAAAAAAGGGCTAGTTTTCAGGCCTTTTGGGTTCATTGGGCTAGAAATTGTAGCTTGACCTGGCAACCCTGCCTATAGTCGTTAGAAATATAGTTGCCTTACGGTGAAATACTACTGTTAGTAAAGCACCATGGATAAGGTCATTAATAGTTGCCATTATGCACATATTTATTGCAAGGTGTTCGCCTAGGCGACGCTGCAGAACTTTGTATAGCGAATTCAGAGGGCAGACTGACAGGGACTCAAACCCAGTTCACTTCGCATTCAGTGACAATAATTTTTTTGGTTTGTGCTCATAAACGCACCATGGTGGTTAGAAGAGTTTATGCTTATAGTCTGAAATTGCCAGGGGGAAACTTGGTGTCTGTGTGCGTGTGTGCGTGTGCTTGCGAGTTATTCGCTCGAGTAATTAGATCAATTGATGAGCGTGAATGGGCAGTGACACCTGTTTCATCGAGTGTATTAGATCATTAGATTGATGGCCATTTGTTTGTTTTGACCTTACTTTTTACCACACACAAACACACATTGTATTAACACACAACCCACCCATCTCTACCTATGTATGGAACCACGGTTGCTACATTTGAAAATGATCTGTGGCACAACCTTTTCCTGTTCCTCATACTTATAATATGGTTATTGTGTGCTAATAAAGCCAATGCTCAAGCAAAGCCTATAGTTTCACCAGGTCATCTAAGGCATTTCAACAGTAGCAGGCACAACAACAGGGAGCCAAGGAGACATGCAATTAACCAAATCCCCTACGTTAATCTTGAAATATAACTACGACTTTATTCTCAAAATATTGCTACTTTATTTTCGAAATATTGCTAAATATTACTATTGTAATGGGAATTTTAATGTTTGTGCTTTTCTGAAAGCAAATGTCTGTGTTCTATTCATGTGCTGTTCTAATAACCAATTTCTGTGTTCATGCATGTGACTGATTTAACAAATCCTCACTTATCAGTATCTGCAATTTGGCAGCGCGCCCAGACCTTGTTTTGAGAACGAACTAAAGATATCTCAGTTTCAAGGTCTCAGCTTAGAGAGAAGCCTCGTGAGGTATTGGTCTGTCACGTGTTATGAACCAGTATTGGTGGGTCACATGAATTAAACAAAATGCTAATGATTAATGTAATTATGCTAAATCATGCAAATATAACTTTTCTGTGTATAGCCGTATATAAGACAACTGCTGGAAGAGCAGCGCGCTGACAAATAAAGGAGGATTCATTTAAGATTGACTTCGAGTGTCCCCGTGTAAGAATTTCCACGACACTATTGTGCAAGACAAATTATAAGTACCACCACCTGTCCCTGTTAATTAATTTATCTTCATTTGACCCCAATAAGCTTCCTTTTGTAGTCTTTCAACAAAACAGCATGTTTAAAAATAATTGGATGGAGGGATTGTGATGTCAACTCAGAAGAAAAATAACTTATTTGTTTTTTTCAAAATGTTTTATTGAACTAGTAGAACAAAATTAACAATTGTAAAAAAAAACTATCATACAGGGAGAAAATATTGATATTATATAAAGTACATTTTAATGCTTAAAAATATGAACACACACATACATATTTTTTAACCAAGTACACAGTGGAGACATTTGTCATGCAAAAGAGCACAAATCTGAGCAAATAGCACAATGAACCTCATTATCTGACATTTGTTCAACAATGTCGGTCTGCCTTCTCCTTAGGGTTGTTGTTGCCTCCAGCCAAAACAGTGTGAAAGTTCTCTTCTACTCTCCTTCTCCTGATGCTTCTAGTATAGAACCCTGAGGGAAAGCACCTTCCCAAGGTCCTTTAAGGCTGTTCACACCACTGACTCTCACGCCCCCTTTAGCGCCACACATTGCTCCAGGAAGGGCATCAGCAAGGATGTCACTGTTTCGTCTTTGCGTGGCAGTTCTTTCATGAGCAATTGAGTGGCTGAAATGGAGCCATTCATCCCCCAGCTCTTTACCATTAGCTCTGCAAGATCGTGAAGCTCCTCCAAGCACTCCAGGTCATGGCTGGAGATACTGGGCTGTGGGAGTTCCTTTGAGGTTCTGACTAGAAACTTAAGCCTCTTGATCTCCTTGGCTGACAGGTGCTCCAGGATGCGACACAGATTCTGCAACCAGTCCGACTCTGTGAGATTGCTGCCTATTGGGAAAAAAACAATAAACACACACATCCCTGGTTTCTTATTCCAAATGTTTTCCAAATACAGTGGAAATTAGCATGTTTTTGGTTTATTTGCAGGTAGATGAAAATCTGTTCAATCAGTTGCAGGTAGGGGAAAGATAGTTGTAGGGCTATAAAGAGATGTGAGATAACAGTTACCTGGCTTTAGAAATATCGGTTCAAACCATTGGCATTTCCACACCTTCTTTCGCCCCATCCTCTTGAGCTCCTGAATCATCAGCTTCAATTTGGTAACTGTACTGTCCAAGAGGACTGTAAATGTGGCATGTTGATCTGGGCCATTATGAATATGCAAATCTTTCTCCTGACAGAGAAAGGGAGGTCAAAGAGAATCACGTATGACAAACCTGCTAAATATTCTATGCCCATTTGACAGAGAATGTACTTTTAATCTAGAGGAGAAAAACCTAGTGGGTTTTAATACAAAAAGCTGAGTTATTGGTCATAGAGGACAGGTGAGGCTCAGTAATGACGTGTTGTCTCAATGGATGAGGTACTGTAAAGTGGTCAGATGAAGCAGATGCTAAGCTACAGGACTGGTTTGCTAGCACAGACTGGAATATGTTCCAGGATTCCTCAGATGGCATTAAGGAGTACACCACATCAGTCATTGGCTTCATCATTAAGCGCATCGATGACGTTGTCCCTACAGTGACCGTACGTACATACCCTAACCAGAAACCATGGATTACAGGCAACATCCATACTGAGCTAAAGGGTAGATCTGCCCTTTCAAGGAGCGGGACTCTAACCCGGAAGCTTATAAGAAATCCCACTATGCCCTCCGACTATCACGTTTTAAGGTAAGACCCAGATGCAGACAACGTCAAAGTAACAACAGTTTATTAGTGCAACAGGGGCAGGCAAAAGACAGGTCAAGGGCAGGGGTCAGTCATCCAGATAGGTGGGGTCAACACCGGGAAAACTAGAATACAGGAACAGTCGAGAGACAGGAACAGAGGGAAAATCGCTGGTGGGCTTGACGAAACAAAACAAACTGGCAACAGTCAAACAGAACACAGGTATAAATAACCTTCAGGAGACGCCCCACCATGTAAGCCGGTTGGCCATTGATGAGGCGGGGGAGAGGGGTGGGCCTGGAAACAGGAGACAAGGGGCTGTGAGACATAGGTTTAACTCTGGACACATGAAAGGTGGGGGATGTATACGAAGGGTATGGGGCAACTGAAGACGAACAGCAGAGGGGCTAATAATCTTGGATGGGAAACGGGCCGATAAACCATGGTGGAGAGTTTGCGGGATTCCATCCGGGGCAGGTCCCGGGTGGCCATACCTTCTGCCTGAGACGATACCGGGTAGCCATTGTCCAATGGCGATCCGCTTGTCGTAGATACCTGGAGGTGGTCTTGAGGAGGGCCGACTGGGCTCTCCTCCAAGTACGACGACAGCGGCGGACAAACATCTGGGCAGAAGGTATACCAACCTCTTCTTCCTGCTCAGGGAAGAGCGGGGGCTGATATCCCAGGGAACACTCAAATGGTGATAGGTCCGTGGCAGAGCAGGGAAGGGTGTTGCAGGCTCCAGTCCTGACAGAGAGTACAAGCGTCCCCGGGGCGGCGTGGTGCTAGGGAGAAGGTCAATCCCGCAGTCATTGGGTCAGTTCGGCAGAAGCAAAGTGGCCCGGGCCTTGCTGAACACGTCCTGGAGGTTCTGGTACTCTGTTAGGGCGGTGTGCAAATTGGACTGGGTCTAGGGTTTCTGGGATAATGGTGTTCATGTGAGCCATGACCAGCCTATCAAAGCACTTCATGGCTACAGATGTGAGTGCTACGAGTCTGTAGTCTTTTAGGCAGATTACCTTAGTGTTCTTGGGCACAGGGACTATGGTGGTTCTACAGCTGCATAATCGAAAGCATCCTGACTGGTTGCATCACTGCCTGGTATGCCAACTGTTCGGCCTCCAATCGCAAGGCACCACAGAGGGTAGTGTGTACGGCCCAGTACATCACTGGGGCAAAGCTTGCTGCCATCCAGGACCTCTTTTCAATCAAATTCAATCAAATTTATTTTATATAGCCCTTCGTACATCAGCTGATATCTCAAAGTGCTGTACAGAAACCCAGCCTAAAACCCCAAACAGCAAGCAATGCAGGTGAAGAAGCACGGTGGCTAGGAAAAACTCCCTAGAAAGGCCAAAACCTAGGAAGAAACCTAGAGAGGAACCAGGCTATGTGGGGTGGCCAGTCCTCTTCTGGCTGTGCCGGGTGGAGATTATAACAAAACATGGTCAAGATGTTCAAATGTTCATAAATGACCAGCATGGTCGAATAATAATAAGGCAGAATAGTTGAAACTGGAGCAGCAGCACAGTCAGGTGGACTGGGGACAGCAAGGAGTCATCATGTCAGGTATTCCTGGGGCATTGGGGCACTTTTCCAGGCGTTGTCAGAGGAAGGACTTAAAAACTGTCAAAGATTCCAGCCACCCTAGTCATAGTCATAGACTGTTCTCTCTGCTATCGCACGGCAAGCAGTACCGGAGCGCCAAGTCTACTATAGGTCCAAGAGGCTTCTTAACAGCTTCTACCCCCAAGCCATAACACTCCTGAAAATCGAAATCAAAATGCTACCCAGACTATTTGCATTGCTCCCCTCCCCCTCTTTTACACTGCTGCTACTCTCTGTTGTTATCATCTATGCATAGTCACTTTAATAACTCTACCTACATGTACATATGACCTCAATTACCTCGACTAACCGGTGCCCCTTCACATTAACTCTGTACCGGTACCCCCCTGTACATAGTCTCGCTATTGTTATTTTACTGCTGCTCTTTAATTACTTGTAACTTTTATTTCTTATATATTATATATAAAAACAATTCAACTGCATTGTTGGTTAGGGGCTGGTAAGTAAGCATTTCACTGTAAGGTCTACTACATCTGTTGTATTCGGAGCATGTGACTAATAACATTTTATTTTATTATAAATCATTGTCATTAACACACATAAAACATTCTTCATGCAATTTCTAACCTTGGGATGGACGCTGAAGCCCTGTTCGAGGTCTGAGGTCACTCTGTATCGGGCTTCGGGCCTTAGGTAGCAGTCAGAGCAAGCACGGATGAACTCCAGCTTCTTATTTCGCTTTATTACCTATGAATGAGTAGAGAGTGGTTAGAGCGTTGGAGCGTTGGACTAGTAACAGAAAGGTTGCAGGATCAAATCCCCGAGCTGACATGGTACAAATCTGTCGTTCTGCCCCTGAACAAGGCAGTTACCCCACTGTTCCTAGGCAGTCATTGAAAACAAGAATTTGTTCTTAACTGACTTGCCTAGTTAAATAACTACATATTGTAAATAGATACTGACTTAAGAAAATTGCAAATCTTTTAAATTTGAGTTAAATTGAAACTGCTGTTAAAATTATGTCATGCTGTCACAATCTGATCTGTTTCAACTGTCTTTGTGATTGTCTGCAGGTGTCTTCCCCATTATCCCCTGTGTATTTATACACGTGTTTTCTGTCTGTCTGTGCTAGTTTGTCTTGCTTGTTCGAGTCAACCAGTGTTTTGTGTCTCAGGTCCCGCTTTTTATAGTCTCTCTTTTATTGCCCTCCCGGCCTTGACCCTTGCCTTGTCCTGACTCTGAGCCCGCCTGCCTGGCCACTCTGCCTGTCCCTGAGCCTGCCTGCTGACCTGTACCTCTGCCACCCTCTATTGTTTATTCGACGTGGTCTGCATCTGGGTCTTCCCTTCATACCTGATACATGCAGTGGTAACAACACAGATGTATGGGTTGATATTGTAATTGGATGGGGTTGGAGATTCACTGAGATTTCAATGAGCTGAAATATGGACTGAATGCATTAAAATAAAGACATGCAATATTTACCTCAGTGTATGGGACATTGCGGGACAATAGGTAAACCCAGAGCCTGTGTTGTCCTTCTGTAACGTTTAGCTCCAGGAAAAGAAGCACCTGCCCATTGATTCTTTTTTTAGTTTTTGGCTTGCGGCGTAACAAAGTCCATCTGGAGAGCCCATTGATGTTTATAATCACATGTGAATGTGTCACCCTAATAGGTACCAGAATCTCCAGACTATTGCTCCATATGTGAGCCACAGACAAGGCCTCAGCTGCGTAGACTGGAAAATAACGAGACAGCCACACCAACAATCAGTTCTACCATCTTGAATATTTCCAGATGCTCTCTTACCATTTCTAACTTACACGTGTTTTGAGGATTGAAAAGTTTGAACACATATATCGTTGGGAAAAAAGGGTATTTCAAAAAGTGCTTAAACTTTTGGTATTTTATTAGGATCCCCATTAGCTGTTGCAAAAGCAGCAGCTACTCTTCCTGGGGTCCACACAAAACACAAAACGTGACATAATACAGAACATTAATAAACAAGAACAGCTCAGGGACAGAACTACATCAATTAAAAAATCTCATTTAAAAAGGCACACAGAGCCTACATTACATATCAATACATTCACACCAACTATCTAGGTCAAATTGGGGAGAGGTGTTGTGCCGTGAGGTGTTGCTTTATCTGTTTTTTTAAACCAAGTTTGCTGTTCATTTGAGCAATATGAGATGGAACGGAGTTGACACAAGTCATTTTTCCGACTATTGTTTACAGACAGGTTATTTCACTTATAATTCACTGTATCACAATTCCAGTGGGTCAGAAGTTTACATACACTAAGTTGACTGTGCCTTTAAACAGCTTGGAAAATTCCAGAAAATGATGTCATGGCTTTAGAAGCTTCTGAAAGGCTAATTAACATAATTTGAGTCAATTGGAGGTGTACCTGTGGATGTATTTCAAGACCTACCTTCAAACTCAGTGCCTCTTTGATTGACATCATGGGAAAATCAAAAGACCTCAGAAAAACAATTGTAGACCTCCACAGAACCACAATTGTAGACCTCCACATCCTTGGGAGCAATTTCCAAATGCCTGAAGGCACCATGTTCCTCTGTACAAACAATAGTACGCAAGTATAAACACCATGGGACCACATATCATACCGCTCAGGAAGGAGAAGCGTTCTGTCTCCTAGAGATTAACGTAATTTGGTGCGAAAAGTGCAAATCAGTCCCAGATAAACAGCAAAGGACATTGTGAAGATGCTGGAGGAAACAGGTACAACATTATCTATATCCACAGTAAAACGAGTCCTATATGAACATAACCCGAAAGGCCGCTCAGCAAAGAAGAAGCCACCGCTCCAAAACCGCCATAAAAAAGGCCAGACTACGGTGTGCAAGTGCACATGGGGACAAAGAGTGTACTTTTTGGAGAAATGTCCTCTGGTCTGATGAAACAAAAATATAACTGTTTGGCTGTAATGACCATTGTTATGTTTGGAGGAAAAAGAGGGAGGCTTGCAAGCCAAAGAACACCATCCCAACCGTGAAGTACAGGGGTGGCAGCATCATGTTGGGGGTGCTTTGCTGCAGGAGGGACTGGTGCACAACACAAAATAGATGGCATCATGAGGTAGGACAATTATGTGGATATATTGAAGCAACATCTAAAGACATCAGTCAGGAAGTTAAAGCTTGGTCACAAATGGATCTTCCAAATGGACAATGACCCCAAGCATACTCCCAAAGTTGTGGCAAAACGGCTTAAGGACAACAAAGTCAAGGTATTGGAGTGGCCATCACAAAGCCCTGACCTCAATCCCATAGAACATTTGTGGGCAGAACTGAAAAAGTGTGTGCGAGCAAGGAGGCCTAGACACCTGACTCAGTTACACCAGCTCTGTCAGGAGGAATGGGCCAAAATTGGATGGACCAACTTATTGTGGGAAGCTTATGGAAGGCTATCCAAAACATTTGACAAGCTTTTGACGTTAACGTTTGACATTAATCAATTTAAAGGCAATGCCACCAAATACTAATTGAGTGTATGTAAACTTCTGACCCACTGGAAATGTGATGAAAGAAATAAAAGCTGAAAAAAATAATTCTCTCCACAATTATTCTGACATTTCACATTCTTAAAATAAAGTGGTGATCCTAGCTGACCTAAGACAGGGAATTTTTACTAGGATTAAATGTCAGGAATTGTGAAAAACTGAGTTGAAATGCATTTGGCCGAGGTGTATGCAAACTTCCGACTTCAACTGTACATTAGGTCTTTCCTTGCAGCACTCGACCACACGACTGGACAATAATCAAGATAAGACAAAACTAGAGCCGGCAGGACTTACTTTGTGGAGTGTAGTGTCAAACAAGCAGAGCATCTCTTTATTACGGACAGACCTCTCCCCATCTTTACAACCATTGAATCTATATGTTTTGACCATGACGGTTTACAATCTAACGTGACACCAATTAATTTAGTCTCCTCAACTTGTTCAACAGCCACACCATTCATTACCAGATTGAGCTGAGGTCTAGAACATAGGGAATGATTTGTACCAAATACAATGCTCTTAGTAAAACTCACCCTCAGTCTCGCAGTGAAGAAGGTGCAGTTGGTACATATGTCCCTCTGGACAGCTGATCTTAAACACAGGACATGCAGGCTCAGAGTCTGTGTCAGCAAGCATGTGCATGTCCCAGTGGTCCACACTATACTCCACGGTACCTGGCTCCCTCATCCCAAATACCAGCCCTGTAGCTCTGCACTGGAACTTGCCACGAAACCCACACTGGAACCTGGGTAGCATATTAGCCTTATATTATAAAGACGGTCTCAGGGCACAGGGGAAATGGTTATTCTAAGAAAGCCACAGTTCTGTTATTAGGAAATATTGCATGTTACATTATCATATCAGTGCATATTATGATTTTTTTATTTTTTATTTCACCTTTATTTTACCAGGTAGGCAAGTTGAGAACAAGTTCTCATTTACAATTGCGACCTGGCCAAGATAAAGCATAGCAGTTCGATTGTTGGCTTAAGAGTGAAAACTCCAATTTGAAAGTAGGAGAGGAAGAAACTTACTGGTTTAGATGTAACAATAGTTATAATTGATTCAATCTATGGTAGTTTACCTGTAGGAAATCTTGTTTTCTTCAACCTCTTCAACTATCTCAGGGTTAAATTCTTTAATAATGGGTTTGGTCTGTGCATGAGAAGATGACAGACAGTACTTTACAAACCGATTGCAAACCTGACTTTAAATGGCAGTTCCTGCTGTTGCTCTTTAAATCAATCAATCTACATTTGAAAAAACTTTAGAGGTCTCTTCTCTCACAGAGGTAGAGCCCAGGTTTGTGACGTGTCTGTCCTGCATTCCAGGCACGTGAGCAGGCCAAAGTTTGTAGCGTTTATCCGCCAAGAAGCTGTCAAACTCAGTGATCTTGTTGTTGCAAAGCCTGTGGAGAAAGATTGTTCTTCATTGAGACACGTTATAACTAGGTCAAGGAAGCATAGACATGATCAACAACACTCCTTTACTCACCATACAGTTTCTGTAAAGCTGTTTCCAATCATGTATAGGTTAAGTTTCACAGCTCCTTCATCAGTGATTTCATTATTGCATAGACTGAAAAAGAGATCATGGTTTAAGGGTGCTGGTCCAAAAGTGGCCAATGTACATGGAGTATGTCACCACTGAATATGTCATCCTGTATGTCATCACACTAAGGGTTAGTACTTTGAAAAATACAAAAATATGCCTTCCTGTCACGTTCTGACACTAGCTTGTGTGTTATTTCTTTGTTTTAGTTGGTCAGGACGTGAGTTGGGTGGGTATTCTATGTTTTGTGTTTCTAGGATTGGGTTTCTTGTTTGGCCTGATATGGTTCTCAATCAGAGGCAGGTGTTAGTCATTGTCTCTGATTGGGAACCATATTTATGTAGCCTGTTTTCTGTTGGGTTTGTGGGTGGTTATTTTCAGTCTTTGTGTGTCTGCACCAGATAGAACTGTTTCGGTTTGTGTTTTTGAAGTGTTCAGTGTTCCATTAAAAAGATGAACACTAACCACGCTGCGCTTTGGTCCTCTCTATCTCCAGACGACAACCGTTACACTTCCACTTAATTCAATGTACTGCATCTGAAAATACCCTTACTTTAGGACTTGTGCCTTGTGCAGATGTGTGAGCAGAAACTCCAGATGTGTGTCAGTGAGATGGCAGTCGCTGAGGTCCAGCTCTGAAAGCCCTTCTGAGTGCTCCAGAATCAATGCCAGTGACGAACAGGCCATCAGGTCCAACGGGGTATGACTGAGGTCCAGTTCCTTCCCCAGGGCTCTGGATAGTAGTGAAGCAAGTCTCTCTGACCTGCCTCCATCTCCCACAAATACCAGGTGAAGGAGCTGCAGCAAAATAGGTTTTCCAAGGCTATGAAGGAACAAAGTTAAACAGTGTCACTACTGGAAATTCAAAAGTAAAGCACTCACGAGAGTGTAACGTCTTGGCGCTACATTATTTGGATAGTCCCCTATCGATGGTCTATAGATCAATAGACTATCAATTGAATATGCAAAAACCTGCTTACGGCATCTCACCTCAAATGGACTCTTTGTAAAATGGACTCTTTGTAAAACTCCTCTAGTCCTGCATCCTCAACCTGACAGTCGTGTAGAATCAGCTCTGTGTCACCATCAGCTTTATTGATGGCTGCAGAGATGGCCCTGCAGTCCCAAGAACTGAGGCTCAAAACAGTATCTTCCTCCTGCCCTGACAGATCCATGGCAGAAGAGCAGGAGAGGTCCAGTTTGTGATTCAGAACCCTCAACAGTGCAGCGGGTGCTTCTGTTTGTGTTATCAATCCTGTCCAGGCATGGAGGAGCTCCAGGAGTAGTTTCCTGTCGACCCTGCAAGGTCGTCAGGACCGTCAGAACCATGGGTGGACATAAAATAATGTGCAATTAATTGTAATTCACTCTTTCCAATCAACTAGAAACCAAATACTTAAATCGGGTACAAGAAGAAGAAAAAACCATTGAGACACTAATAGACAGTGATGTGGACAAAGACCTGAGTTCAGAGACCCTGTGCAGAAGAGTCAGAATCTTCCCCATCTCCTCCTTTGGAATGACAGTCCACAACAGGTTGAGTTTCACCCCGTCACTGTAGTGTAAAGCAAAGCGCAGTGCTTCACAGTCGTCCTGTTTCAAGACCAGGTTGTTCAAGTTGATCCATTCGTCTGATGACCTCACTAAAGTCGTCACCATGTGACCAGCACGTTGTTGGTGGATTTCTTTCAGCGCTGTCCTCTCAAAGTGGGAATTCATTCTGCAGAAAAGGAGGCATTAGGTGCTGTACTAGGTGCTGCATGTTTGTTTTTGGATTTTCACTGTTGAAAGACAAAGATAATTGGCCCTGATTAGCGATCGTCATATTGTTTGAACCAGACCTTTGAAAGTGAATATTATTCAGGAACGGGAGAAGATGAGGCATGTCTTGCTGTCTGATTCTGCTCCTCCTGAGGTTGATGGTGATGGGTTGTGTGGTGGTCTTCAGCAGGTAGTGAAGCACATTCCAGTCCAGTCTACAGTTAGACAGGTCTCCATCAACCTTCTCCAGGAAGCACTGGGTCAGTTCCTCATTCTGAGCCTCATATACCACAACTGCCAGCTGTTGCAGAATCTCCTCACTTAGTCTGCCATGGAGGAAAACAGGCAGATGGTAACACACAATGTGGATCCTCGACAAATCAAACGGTAATCCCCAACACGCAAACCCCACATTTAGAGACATTTTGTTTGAGAGTGCACAAACTAGGTTAACTAACTTGCCTGATAGTGAGCGGACCCCGATGACACAACAGAGTAGTAAGAAGGTAACCCTCGATGGGACAGTCTGTCAGATCCAAGCTTCTTACGGTCCACACTGTCAGTAGTGAAGCTAAACTACTGATCACTCTACACTGCACCCGTTTTGTTGGATTTGGCCTAGATAAGACCAGGGTCAGCTCCTTAACGATCATTGGCCTTTTGCACAAAAGTGACATCCTAGCTAGCTTCACTGTTGCCATTTCATTCATTCTGAAAGAAGAACCAAAAATGATGTTATAACATTCAAGAATAGGTGTGGGGTGGTGGTGGGGGTTACAAGCTGACATATGTAATTGTTTTAAGACAGTCATACAATGGATCATTTAGCTGTTTGATTTTGAATTTCAGGACCCCTTTAGGGATATATACAAATTATATATACAAACATTATTTGTTAAAATATAGAATTTGGCCTTTAGTAGCAAATCCCATGCAAACACATTGAATAACACATTCATAAATGGCAACAACAAAAAAATCAGAAGGAATAGGATTTTGAAGTGTCTGTCCTATATCTAGGAGATATAAGAAAGCTCAGTATATATTTTTTACACATATTTAACCCCTTTTTTGGGGGTAGGCACAAAACGACTGTACCTCCATACTTCCATTCATTTTTTACAAACCGGTACCAGTTAACTTCAGATGAGTCATCGTGCTCGTGAGATTATCCCCTTTTCATAGAATGGTCATACCATTCAGTATGATTTTTCGGGATGTTTCATGGTTTGACAAACACCGCTGTAGCTCGGCCACCTTCCACCGCAGATGTGGAAAAGCACTACAGGCGGACGCGGTGGATTGAGACACAGCCCAGATATTTCTAGTTTAAACTGAAGGATTTTGATGGGGATTTTTTTTAAATGATGTTTCTTCGATTGACGCACCACCGGTGCATCAATAGACTCTAAGGGTGTTAGCAAATATAGAATTACCTAAGCTTGTGAAGCTCTTTCACTTGTTTGAAGAGAAGTTTAGCTCCTTGGAGAGAGATACTCTGTGGGGTGAGAGTGACGTCCAGTTCCTCGTCAGCAGTAGACTGGCCTAGGACTGCTCCTACTGCCTCGCAGCGTACACTGGGCAACCACCCGGACAATGTGAGAGTGTAGTGTAGGGCCTGGAGGAGAGAGTGGGATAGCAGTGCATCTCCCTCCGAACCCACAGAGAGTGCATCACACATAGACAGGAAGAACTGGCAGTCACAACTGGGGGTGAAAAATCAAAAGGAGTCAAAGACACATGAAAACATTGTAATGTATGCAAATATATCAAATTGTAAATAAATGATTGGTCAATATATCTCAAAACAATTCATGTTCCATGATATAGATAACTGTTAATTCAATAGAGAAAAACACAAGCCAGGTTGGTAACAAACCCACATGAGGTGTGAAATGTAGGGTAGACACGGAAGGAAACTCCTCACGTCACTCTTGTCATCTGAACAACCCCTCAACTCTACCGGTCTCATCCCTGGTTGGAGTTTCAGCACTTCTAGGAGGAGGGAGGCCTTTCTCTCCGAGAGGTCTATTGACCAGACTGCAGGAGTTGACCAGTAAACTGGCTGTAACCCTGGAAGGACACTTCTGCCTGTATGAATCTCATAGTCCTTCGCATGTGAGTACAGATCTAACAGAAGCATACACTTCTCTGTAGAGTCATATGAATGAGCTAACCCCAGAGCAGACAGGAGTGCCTCGACAGACCTCTGTCCACTCAGTATGTCATTAACAGCTCCTTGAAGAAACACTTTCAAAAGGAAACGACAAGACCATGGAAAGAATGTGATCCTCCACTCTTCAGGCAGCTCCCCCTCATCCTGTCTGGAGAGAAACCTGTCAGTAGAAAAACATTATTAGCCTGACGTAAAAGGAACACACAGACACAAGACCGAGCTCTCAAAAGCATGTTGAGGCTAAGTTTATCCTTAGAACCTTAGCCTTAAGATGCTTCAAGTTCATAATTCCACGTGGCACCTAAGTTACTCTCCGTCAGCGATATGATTATAACAGAACTTTTTAAGCAAACCAACCTGAGGTGTGATATGTAGGGTAGACACTGAAGGAAACTCCTCACGTCACTCTCGTCACCTGACCAGTCCCTCAGTTCCACCGGTCTCTTCTCTGGTTGGAGTTTCAGCACTTCTAGGAGGAGGGAGGCCTTTCTCTCAGAGAGGTCTACGGACCAGACTGCAGGAGCTGTCCGGTAAAGTGGCAGTAACGCTGGAAGGACACTTCTGCCTGTCTGAGTCTCGTAGTCGCTCACATGCGAGTACAGATCTAACAGAAAATCACACTGTCCAGCGTTGTCCTGATCAGCAAAGGGGAAAGCTGAGTATCCACATACTGATGAAAGCATGTTTAGCGTCTCTCCTTGCAACGTTGCTGCACAGATGAAGAGATCCACAAGCACCTTGATAGCATCATTGGTGTTCGGAATGCAGTCGTTGAATCTAGATAGTTTAGAATGAAAATAAATGATTTAAAAAATCTAATGACAAAATGTACCCCAACACTCAGAGTACAACCTCTCGGAACCCTCTCTTCGTGTTTAATAGAATACAATTAGATTATAGACTGTCAGGGTCTCTGATGGGAAACGCTACTGTCTTACACCAGATAACATTTTGCACTGAGATAGTAAGCAACTTTTCCCTTCAATCTATGCCAACGGGTTAAAGAGACAATGATAGATACAAAAGCAAGTCTCCTGTAGCATACTTTTTTTGGGGGTCTATTCTCAAAGAACATTCAGATCCAGGGATAACATATTCAAGATATTTACACCACCATAGACTCACCTCAGCTCTGAAATGTAGGGTAGACACTGAAGGAAAATGGTCAATTCCCTCTCGCTCTCTTCATCCGACCACCACAGCTCAACTGGTTTCTTCACATTCAGAAATTTCAGCACTTCAAGGATACCAGAGGTTCCTTTCTCAGAGAGGTCTATGTACCATACTGCAGGAGTTGTCTGGAAAACAGGCTGCAACACCGGTAGAAGTCCTTCCTGCGTGTCATGGGCCTTTGAGTACAGACTAACCACAAATTTGCTCTGTTCCTCTATAGAGTCAGAGTGAATCAAATGAGCGAGCACAGGGCGCAAACCCTCAACGCATTTCTGTCCTGTCGTCACCTCATAGAGAGCTCCTTGTATGTAAAGATCCATCTGCAATGACTTAACTTCCTCATTCCATGAATGCGTTTTTTGATCATTGAGTGAAATGAACCTAAAAGAATGTTAAGATGAGACACTTCTTGTATCATCAACGTAGGCCTAACATTAGAGCTAACATTTGTCATCATTGGAAATACTGATAGCAGCAGTGGCATTAAGTCCTTCAAATTATTTAGAGGAATCTTAACCATATTCAGAATATGCTATTTGGACTTAATAAAAATCCAGCTATGTGGGCTATACATTAATTTACCTGATATCTGCAATGTTTGACAAACGGTCAAAGATGATTTTCATTGATGATGTGGTAATATGTTGGGTGCCTTGACCAACATGTAGACAGAGATGAATATGTTCTGGTCTCTTCTGCTTCAGGACCTCTTCTGCTGGCTTCCACACCTCTTGCTCTTGGACTGACAGGTGAATTTCAGATTCACACAGTCTCAGCAAATTGTCACAGTCTCTCTGTAGGCCAGAGCGAAGTGCAACTTTCCACATCTGCAGTTGTGTAATGGAATCCAGTCTAACAGAATAAAGATTAAAGACAAAAATATATATTGCATGGTTAAAAATAAAAATATATATTGCATGGTTAAAAATAAAAATATATATTGCATGGTTAAAAATAAAAATATATATTGCATGGTTAAAAATAAAAATATATATTGCATGGTTAAAAATAAAAATATATATTGCATGGTTAAAAATAAAAATATATATTGCATGGTTAAAAATAAAAATATATATTGCATGGTTAAAAATAAAAATATATATTGCATGGTTAAAAATAAAAATATATATTGCATGGTTAAAAATAAAAATATATATTGCATGGTTAAAAACAAAAATATATATTGCATGGTTAAAAATAAAAATATATATTGTACTTCTATGTAATACTGCATATTAATTATATAACTGCATATTAATGATCTAACTGAACATTGTTATTATATAGTAAGGTACATAATCATTGGCACCCTTGATAAAGAGAAGAAAATACTGTAGAAATAAATAATACAAATACTGAGCTATATTGTATACAATTTTTTGGGGGGAAATTATATTATTTAAAAGAAATATGTTTTCAGTACTCCAACACCCTATGATTGCGAGGATAACGACACTGCGCCTTTTTCTGACATGTTTTATGATATTGGAGAACACATTGAAAGGGTTCTTAAACCATTCCTCCATACAGAATCTTTCCAGATCCTTGATGTCCTTGGTCTGTGCTTATGGACTACCCTCTTCAATTCAAACCACAGGGTTTCAATGGGGTTCAAGTTCGAAGACTGAGATGACCATTACAAAATGTTGATGTTGTGGTCTATTAACCATTTCTTTGTGGATTTTGATGTGTGCTTGGGGTTATTGTCTTGATGGAAGATTCATCCTCCTGGCAGAGGCAACCAGGTTTTGGCTAAAATGTCCTGGTACAGGGTTCATGATGCCATTGACCTTAACAAAATGTCTGCATAACATCAAAATATCCACCTCCGTATTTTACAGTAGGGATTCATGTCTTTTCTGCATATGAATTGTTCTTTCGAAGGCCACATCCACTGCTGGTGTGCGTGGCCAAAAATACCTATATTGTGCCAATGCCATTTATTAAACTCCAGGCAGTGCTGTGGTCAGATAACATGAAAATAGAGCTCTTTGGCCACGCACACCAGTGGTGGGTTTGGCGTTGAAAAACGGAAGCATATGCAGAAAAGTACCTCATACCCAGTGGTGACCCATCATTCAGGGCAGGTGGGGTTTTGAGCCCTACATTTTTGGGACATAAACATTACACAACAAGTTGGAAATCGCAATTCAACAATGAGTTGTTTGGAAGGAATCAGTGACAGTGGCTAACTGCAAGCATTGCAACTGGGAAGTCAGACTGGGAAGATACGTTTTGGACATTCAAATCGGAATTGTAGATCTTTCTCTTTCTTTGATGACAACATTTGCCAACTAAGGACCGCCGTGCACAACAACTCTTAAATGTGCCTGGCTTTATAAATCATCCATATATACCTACAGAAATAAGACATATCCTGCTTCCAGCCTGTTTGAGCGTTTGCTTAATAGCCTGCTGATTCGATGAGCACTGAGCCTCACCTAACAATTTCATAAATTCTGCTGTTTTTAATATTTACTATGCTGTAATAAAGGCTTTGCCCTTTTTTCGTTAGACCAGGCCTCGGTGGTATAATTCATCATTTATTTTGTGTTGTTTACACTGTTCCAAATTGTCCGGAAAATGATGTTTATAACCATAACAACCCTCCTTTTCCTTGATCTCCTTCTTATTGTTATTATTATTATGACCATCATTATAACAATAAGTAATGTCATTATCATTAGCATAGCAGCTTTGAAAAACCACCATCGAGCTGTACTGTAGGCCTAAGAGCGCATCCTGTTTAGTCTAAATAGCGTAACTTACTTAGGCCTACATTTCAATATTTACATAGGCTACTGTATAAATCAATAATTCATTAATTCATGTCATCACACAGCATATGAGTCATTCATGATGTGAAATGCAATCAAGCATTTTAGTTTTAAAATATAATAACAAAGCGACCATTGAATAATTAGCATAAACAATAAATAGGGCTAAACTGTTCCATTGCGGAAATTGCATTCGCGAATGAATGCGACTGTTGCACGCAGCACTTGCTCCATACCTTCCTTTTCTTGATCTCCAGTATTTTCCACAACTAATCACATTTATTCCACACATCTGACTTTCCATTTACCTCCTGTGCAACCAGTAAACATTCCCCCGTTTCGAGTTTATTTGTCACGTCCTTCTGCATCTATTTGGCTGTCACGTGTGTTACGGTGTTCAGAGTTTGTTACAACCAATTTATTGACGTGATTATGATACGCTATGGGTCAGGCCTCAATGGTCACTTGCATGCGAAGCATACATGTGTCACGTAAAGAGAGCAAGGGTTGAGGTAATGTTTTTTTCTAAACAAATTAGGGATTTCGGTAACTTTTCAGTCAGAAATGATTGTAATTATGTTGCAGCTTCAGCAACACGGACAGCGCTAAAGATGTGTGGCGGTCGCTGCAGCAGGGAGGAGAGAAAGACAACGGGTGCTAGTCACACAGTCACTTAACACAGCACAGCAAGTCTCAGCCAGGCGGCACAATCAAATCAATTGCGGTCGGCCAATATTACTTTTAGTCGGGGACAGCCCTAATGTGAACATTTGCATTACTATCTAATTATGCTTTCCCCAACCCACAGCCCCAACCTTAATCACTCGACCTAAACTTAACCGTTTGAGTTGTTTCTGTTTAAAACCTATAACCACGCGAAATGAACCCTGTAACTACGTTCATTAAATTCCAGCAAATCCAGTTGGGTAAAATACGGTGGTGCATCTTTGATGTTATGGAGCTATTTTACTTCTATTGGTCTTGTGGCCCTTGTTATGGTCAAGGGCATCATGAACATTACCAAATACCAGGACATTTTTGCCAAAAACCTGGTTGCCTCTGTAAGGAGGCTGACACTTGGCCTCAAGTGGATATCCCACCCAGCAAGACAATAACCCCAGGCACTAATCAAAATACACAAAGAAATTGTTAATTGACCACAAAATCAACATTTTGTAATGGACATCTCAGTCTCTGGACTTGAATACCATTGAAAACCTCCCACTGGGCACACACTTGTTGAATCAATGTTGTTTCCACGTCATTTCAACATGGAATAGACGTTGAATTAACATCTGTGCCCAGTGGAAATTGAAGCTGAAATTTAAGAGTATAGATTAAGCATATTGAGGAACTGGAAAGATTCTCTATGGAGGAATGGGCTATGATCCCTCTCTTGTGTTCTCCAAACTCATAAAACATTTTAGAAAAAGGCTCAGTGACATTATCCTCTCAAGGGAGGGTGCAATACACTACATGACCCAAAATATGTGGACATCTGCTCGTCAAACATCTCATTCCAAAAACAATGGGCATTGATATGGAGTTGGTCCCCCTTTGCTGCTATAACAGCCTCCACCATTCTGGGAAGGCTTTCCACTAAATGTTGGAACATTGCTGCGGGGGACTTGCTTCCATTCATAGTGAGGTTGGGCACTGATGTTGGGTGAACTCAGCGTTCCAATTCATCCCAAAGGTGTTTGATGGAGTTGAGGTCACCGATCTCGACAAGCCTTTTCTGTATGGCCCTCTCTTTATGCACGGGGCATTGTCAAGCTGAAACAGGAAAGGGCCTTCCCCAAACTGTTGCCACAAAGTTGGAAGCACAGAATCATCAAGAATGTCATTGTATGCTGTAGAGTTTAGATTTCCCTTCACTGGAATTAAGGGGCCTAAGCGGAACCATGAAAAACAGCCCCAGACCATAATTCCTCCTCCACCAAACTTAAAGTTGGCACTATGCATTGGGGCAGGTAGAATTATCCTGGCATCCACCAAACCCAAATTCGCCCGTCGGACTGCCAGATGGTGAAGCGTAATTCATCACTCCAGAGAACGCATTTCTACTGCTCCAGAGTTCAATGGCGGGGAGCTTTACACCTTTCCAGTAGCGATGCATGGCATTGTGCATGGTGATTTTAGGTTTGTGTGCGGCTGCTCGGCCATGAAAACCCATTTCACGAAGCTCCCGACGAACGGTTATTATGCTGACGTTGCTTCCAGAGGCAGTTTGGAACTTGGTAGTTAGTGTTGCAACCGAGGACAGACGATTTCAACGCATTACGGGCTTCAGCACTTGGCGGTCCCGTTCTGTGAGCTTGTGTGGCCTAACCCTTTGCGGCTGAGCCATTGTTGCTCCTAAATGTTTCCACTTCACAATAAGGCTCTGTCGTAACCGGCCGCGACCGGGAGGTCCGTGGGGCGACGCTCAATTGCCCTAGCGTCGTCCGGGTTAGGGAGGGCTTGGTCGGTAGGGATGTCCTTGTCTCATCACGCACCAGCGACTCCTGTGGCGGGCCGGGCGCAGTGCGCGCTAACCAAGGTTGCCAGGTGCACGGTGTACCCTCCGACACATTGGTGCGGCTGGCTTCCGGGTTGGATGCGCGCTGTGTTAAGAAGCAGTACGGCTGGTTGGGTTGTGTATCGGAGGACGCATGACTTTCAACCTTCGTCTCTCCCGAGCCCGTACGGGAGTTGTAGCAATGAGACAAGATAGTAGCTACTACAACAATTGGATACCACGAAATTGGGGAGAAAAAGGGGTAAAATTCTAAAAAAATATATAATAATAATAATAATACAATATCCACATTTTTTTAAGCATACAATACAGCTCACAGTGCTTTACCAAGGGCACCAATAATGATGGACCTGACTGTATATTTACGGGATGTCATTGTGATGCATGGATGAAGTCATAGAAATAAGGCTACTATCAAGCTCTGTAATAGTAAGAAGAGTAATACCTAAGCATTGTGAGATTTTCCAAAGCCCTGAGAATCAGCCTTAGTCCTGGATCTGACAAAGAGCAGTCTTCCAGGTCCAGTTGAACATTCCTGTCTTTGGATTGGCTGATCACATATGACACTGCACAGCACTGTTGAGGATCAAGCTGTTCTCCACTGAGATTAAACTCGTAGCCCACTTTTTCTAGGAGGAGTAAGCAGGCCTCAGGTGACTGGTGCTCATACAAGCATTGACAAATGAAGAGGAGATTTTCCATATCAACATCTGAATTGGATTCATCAGGGTCCGGCTGTGTCTCACAGTAGATGAATGAGTCTATGATCTTTTCAATGTACTTGTCAGATAGTTCTCTCACCTCTTCCTCAGAAATCAAGAATTTAATTGATTCAACCATGTTATTGGACTGACTAGAAAGTCCACACAAGAATGAGAAAATGTGCTTCAAGTACTTTCCTTCTTCGGTCTGGCACTGCTGAAGGACTTGGGTGATTTTGTCTGGTGTCATCAACAGAAAAACAGAGGCCCAAAACTCCTGCATTGTGTTGTGGAGAAAAGCCCAAGATGATGTTGATGTGTCCTTGGCAGCAGATGACGTCAGAAAAGCATCTACCACACTGTGGTCTTCGCCATCCAATCTTGTCACGTTGACTGTTTTGCCCAGCATTGCTTGGTAAGCGCTTTCAGCAAGAGACCTGAGGGCCTCCTTTTGGCGATGCATGTATTCACCCAGGTGTTCTGTAGTTTGGTCATTGAGTATTTTCAAGATATCTCGCAAGATCTGTACATACATTTCTGTTACAGTGCAAGGATGATCTTTAGAAACACTCAAACAGATGCAGGCAGTCACTATGAAGGCGTACATTGGGACATGACAAAGACTAAAGAGTTCAGGGTTATTCAAAATTCTGCAAATGGCATCCTCATCTGTATCAAACATCCACCTAAAGAAAGATCTGATTGACGCGTCATTGAATCCGTGTACTTCCACTCGATAAGATGGCCAGTCAGACAGAAACCCACAGTCTTCTGCCTCTGGTCTGCATGTGGTCACAATCTTAGCATCACACAGAAGGTCTTTCTCTAAAATGCGCTTCACTACAGAATTGCTAATTGTGTCCATGATTCCATCAAACACAATTATGACATTTTCAGAATTCTGTTCAATATCTTGCAAAATCTCCTCAATCCCTTCCTCTGGTTTGACGTATTTGCCAAACAAAAGTGACTTCAGAGTCGTGGGGTCATCAGAGTGGGACATAGACCTCATCAAGGATTCATTGAAGTAAAACATGTAGCTCACCGCATTGTCCTCTTTCTGTGCCCAAAGATTCAAAATCTCCTGGGCAACTGTAGTCTTACCTATCCCAGGTTTCCCAACCAGCAGAATTTTTTTCTCATTTCCTGTCAGTAAATTATCAGGGGATAATTTTCTCTTGAATGCTGGAATGTAAGTTTGAAGTTTTTTTGAGCGAGATTTTTTGTAGGCCTTGTTTTTGGAGATCTTGCTTTTTTGAAACACACTTCCGTCGGGGTCCAAAACAAGAGGTATGTATGTGAATGGTTTTAATGTAGAACTGTTTTTTAGCCAATACATGCGCTTTTTTTGTCTTGCCTCATAAATCCAAATCGCTTTCAATTTCAACTGCCTCATGTACTTGAAGCAAAGTTTGGAATCTAGAAAAAAAAGATGACGCAATAAGGACACAAGGACAATTGCATGATTTGAGCATTAAATGAAATGTCTGGCAGATAACTGAACCACTCAAGTGTCAAATAGGGTTTTATTATAAAATGACTTGCTATCCATTGATTCTAAGAGATTTGGGTAATAATTTGCATGTACTGTATATTGTAAAGCATCTATAAGTACATAATACACATTGCATTATAGCTACATGGGGTATCGTTAAAGCTTGACGATCTGATTCACATTGATACTGGGAATGTTTTGTTTGAAGACGAAGCAGCGTGGAGGAGTGAGTTGGCCTTGATGAGGTGTCATAATGTCAATCAAGATGTGTCATATCACAGAGACCACACCCTCGTGGTGGGCGGAGAGAAAATGTTTTTGTTTTTAATGTTAAATTCCTGCGATTCTAAACCATTTTCCACAGGGCTTAGATCAATTTAGCCGTTTTAGAGGTCATTTCCTGCAATTATTAGACACATTTTTGCTATGGCTTTATGACGTTTTATATCTAAATGACTAAAGCTCTAACAAAATCAGTGGCTGAGGAAGTCTGGTGGCAAGGCAGAGTTAGCAGAGTCAGGCACTCACTTGCTCTAGCTAAAGGGTAGAGGAGTGGGTCCTGACCCACTGTCTATAACTGAGCCATGGAGTTCTAGTAAAAATAATAAATGAATGGTTTTGGATGTTGCTCCCCTTTAAGCTGTAATAATGCTCTATGTAGCTATGATGTGATGTTTATGCTTTGCATAGTGCGTATAGATGTGTAATGTACGCTCTATAACAATTTTACAGTTGGTGTTACGTTACCGCAAATCAGATTTAATTGCCAATATCACATACCAGTAGGAGTGAAGTCAATCTGTAGTTTTGGGTCATCTCTGAAAGAAAAGCAGCTGATCCAATAATGCATATCTTGTTTGAGTGAAACTGTCCTGGTGGTGTACAATATCTTCAAAAGCTCATAGCAGGCAGCCTCCCCTTTGCAAACAGTCATGTCCAGCATTTTTCTGGATCTTTCAGACTTCTCATACATGGAGGACAGATAAGAGACCTCCTCATGATGGAGCACGTTGTGATAATGCAAGTGGTCAATAACCAGGGAGTGGTTCTCAAGGCTATCCACAAGAAGTATTCTGCTATTTTGGATATAGTCAACAGCAGACTGTTCGGTGCTTGCCATGGCATCTGTGCACCACTAGCCGACTACTAAAATTATTTAAATCCCTTTATCCCACTTTCATTTAGGCCTAGGATATTTCTGCCTTCTGACTTCGAACCCAAATCTACCGAATGTAATTTTTTCTTGCTGTTCATTTGAATGACTGATCCTTGAATAGTATCATTTATACAAGCCTTGAGGTTAGTACAACTGCAAACGATCCTTTCATAACCCAAGATATTACTGTATTGAGATGTCGTGTGTGACTAACACTTTTTAGTTATGGTGTGTGACCACAGATTATCCATTATGTTGAAGTTCAAATGAATGAGACGTACCTTCCTCGACGCATTGATACAGACCATTTGTAAATAGCCTACCTTTCTTTGTAAATGGTTCTATATTGCTCACAACTAACTGAAACATTGTAGGCTATTTAAAAAGCGGTCTACAATTCATTAGCATTATATAAATATATAGACTAAACTGTGAATTTGATTGCGAATTTCATAACGAAAATGAAACTAACTTCGAGTGACAAGTGTACAGAGTATAACATATTTAGAATGAATCTAAACTCTAAAAGTCCACAAAACGCCAAAAGTCCACAAAACCGACATAAATTGACTTCCTCGTGGTGGTGGTCTGAGCGCTGTCCACGTTCAATGTCCTGTCCTGATCAGATTTGAGGTTGGTAAAAGAAAAGAAAAACGATGCCACCCACAACTTTCTGGAGAAGGGTGTGCAGCAGGTTTGTCAGGTCTAGCTACAATGTCTAACCCAATGACTATTCAAAACCCGCACACAAGATTTTTAAAACTAGGCATTTTTTTAAACAGCCAGAGGAGAGTTGCCACGTTTAGCCAATAAACCTATTTTTCCATAACGTTATCAAGCGAATAAAGAAGGAATATCGACGTAACTTGTAACAACATCAGAAGCTAAATTCGCCTTTCCATCAAAATAATTACTATTGTGAGCTAACGTGACTAATAAAGGAATTTGAATATGTCTCACGAATTGTTTTGTTGTTGCCTTTATTAAACTCTGCAGATCATTTTCCATCAATGGATGTTAACTCGTTTGACTGCTATGTTGTGTGCATGTACTGACATGTATGTGTAACTGATAGATGCACACACACACACACTACATGTTACTGTTTTTAAATGTATGTAAATTGTAAAGTATTTAGTCTGTAATATATTTTTTCATTATGTGTCGTCCCCCAGTAAGACTAGCTGTCGCCATTGGCGTCGGCTAATGGGGATCCTAATAAATCCAAAAATCTTAATTGTCAATAAATCCCTTATGGGCATGTGCATAACTATAGATAAATCCAACAGTAGAGTTTGAGGGATGAAAGTTCGATAGAGGATCTTGAAATCTCTGTGCAAGAAACACTTGGATGAACTTAAAAAAACGAAAGTTGGGCTATTTTATGGCTATTGTGCCTTCTTGTGTGCCAGATGGTAAGACTACAAACCGATATAAATGGCCTATTTGTGAGATTGACTTCTAATGCTGCTCTGTACCATCACTCATTCATATATCCTTATGTACATATTCTTTATCCCCTTTATCCCCTTACACTGTGTACAAGACAGTAGTTTTGGAATTGTTAGTTAGATTACTTGTTATTACTGCATTGTCGGAACTAGAAGCACAAGCATTTCGCTACACTCGCATTAACATCTGCTAACCATGTGTATGTGACAAATAAAATTTGATTTGATTTGATTTGATTTAATTTCAATAGGCATAGGCTAGGCCTACTAACTAAAATCTGGATTTAGGATTTAATTTAATTTTTTGGTTAGCTAGATGAGGGTATTCTATAGCCCCTGATATCCCACAGTAGCCCGGTCAATATGTAAAATGAACAATATAGCAGCTTGCTTAGTTCAAATTGACAATTTATGTAATTTATGTAACATGAATCGTGAGGCTATTTCGAGGTAAGAAGTGCTTCTGTTTGCCCAAATAGCCTGCTGGAATAGGATCCTGAGGATGAGGTCCTAATATCAATCTCTGAATCATATGTTAATAAGAAGGAAATTAACTGAATAGGCCTAAACTTGTCAACAACAGCCAGTGTTTATTTTAATACAAATGTTTTACCTGTAGACTAATCTGACTGTTACCTTCAATCTAACAACAGCTGATCGGCAATTGCGATAGATCACAATTGATCACTTCCAATTTCATTAACTATACATGGCCATTAATAATTGCATAATAACACAAGGCTACAACAACAATAAATCGAAGTTATTGGTTATTTATTAAATTAATTTGCCAGCTTCAGGTAGGCTACACAAGTGGCACAAATAGATTAGCAATGACTCCGGTGATATCGTTATCGTCAACATATTTGTTGTATCAACTGGTAGGCTACGGTAGCCGACATAGGGATATACATTAATAGGCTAATTAATCGCCAACAGATGTATCATTCTCCACATTTAATGTCAGTTTCATTGGAGACTTTTCATCATAATAGAAGCATGCGAGTGAGTTCCATAACTTCAGGAGGTTCCATAACTTCCATTAAAAAATGTCCACTAGCACAGCACACTAGACCCAAGAACTGTGCATAGTAAAACCTTCCACTTGATATAATTTTCCATAAGCAATGTCGACATTAGAACAGTGGCGACCCGTCATTCAGGGCAGGTGGGGCTGTTTTAAGCCCCACCTGTTCAGCTAAAAACAATCGATATAAAGTACCAGTCAAAAGTTTGGACACACATACTCATTCGATGATTTTTCTTTATTTTATAATAGTGAATATATCAAAACTAGGAAATAAAACAGATGGAATCATATAGTAACCAAAAAAGTGTTAAACAAATCAAAATCTATTTTATATTTGAGATTCTTCAAACCTTTTGCCTTGATGACAGCTTTGCATACTCTTGGCATTCTCTCAAGCAGTTTCATGAGGTAGTACCCTGGAATGCATTTCAGTTAACAGGTGTGCCTTGTCAAACGTTAAATAGTGGAATGTCTTTCCTTCTTAATGAGTTTGAGCCAGTCAGTTGTGTTGTGACAAGGTAGGGGTGGTATACAGAAGATAGCCCTATTTAGTCAAATTATTATTATGACAAGCTCAAATAAGCAAAGAGAAACCACAGTCCATCACTACTTCAAGACATGAAGGTCTGTCAATCTGGAAAATTTTAAGGACTTCATGAGGAAAGGAAGACCCAGAGTTGCAGAGGATAAGTTCCTCAGAGTTACCAGCCTCAGAAATTGCAGCCCAAATAACTGCTTCACACAGAGTTCAAGTAACAGACACATCTCAACATCAACTGTTCAGAGGAGACTGTGAATCAGGCCTTCATGTTCAAATTGCTGCAAAGACACCACTTCTAAAGGACACCAATAAGAAGAAGAGGCTTGCTTGGGCCAAGAAACACAAGAATTTGACAGGGTAGTCTAGTGGTTAGTGCTTTGGACTACTAACCAGAAGGTTGCAAGTTCAAACCCCCGAGCTGACAAGGTACAAATCTGTTTTTCTGCCCCTGAACAGGCAGTTAACCCACTCTTCCTAGGTCAGCATTGAAAATAAGAATTTGTTCTTAACTGACTTGCCTAGTTAAATAAAATAAAATTAGACCGGTGGAAATCTGTCCTTTGGTCTGATGAGTCCAAATTTGAGATTTTTGCTTCCAACCGCCGTGTCTTTGTGAGACGCGGAGTAGGTGAACGGATGATCTCCGCATGTGTGGATCCCACCGTGAAGCATGGAAGAGGATGTGTGATGGCTTGGGTGTGCTTTGCTGGGGACACTGTCTGTGATTTATTTAGAATTCAGGGCACATTTAACCAGCATGGCTACTACAGCATTCTGCAGTGATACGCCATCCCATCTGGTTTGCGCTTAGTGGCACTATCATTTGTTTTTCAACAGGACAATGACTCAACACACCTCCAGGCTGTGTAAGGGCTATTTGACCAGGAAGGAGATTGATGGAGTGTCGCATCAGATGACCTGGCCTCCACAATCACCCAAACTCAACCCAATTGAGACGGTTTGGGATGAGTTGGACCGCAGAGTGAAGGAAAAGCAGCCAACAAGTGTTCAGCATATGTGGGAACTCCTTCAAGACTGTTGGAAAAGCAGGTGTGGCCCAACTTGTGACTGCTACTGTATATATTATTTTTGTTTCCTGTTTTGCATGTTATTTGGCATTAATATGTGTCACTTATCAGGTTGCAAACAACATAGTAAAGCCGCAAACATGCTCTCTTTTTTGCTTTCTTGAGTAAGGCAGCTACAAAATGCAGGTGTTTCAGCCTAGCTCACTGCTTTCTGTGGTGGTGGGGCAGCCAGGGGAAAACTCAGAGTGAAAGGGTTGGAAAAGTTCTCTAGTTGGGTCGGGTATTGGCTCAGTGCTCTGTCACTCATGGGGACACTACGTCACCGCAAAATCTAGAGCAAATAAATTCAAGCCGCCTGGGTGCTGCCATAGATTTACATTAGAAGTGCCCATCCAAGAAAGTTCAAGGTCATTGGCCACAGATACAATTAAGTCAAATCACCTTGTATCGACCGTAGTTTTGATTGGACTGATCATGTCAACATCATACTTTCAAAATCTTAGCTAGCAAGCTAGACAAGCAGTCATCACCATGAATCAAGTCGACAATCTACTGGCAAATGCTTTCCAATCCTTGTCATATAAAGATAAATTATAGATAAAATGTATCGGTGGTCATCGGCCATTTTTTCCCCCCAGAGTTCCCAGTTGTTGTCAAAGAAGTAGAAATCTAGAGAATGCCAGTCTTTGATGACAAAGTTTTATGACAAAATTTGCCCACAAGAAGGACCGCTGAACCGCCTTCCTGTTCAAGTGAGCACAGCACAACAAGGTGAGTCCAAAAATGTATTGTTGCTACTGCATAAATTAAGTACAATGCCATGGAGATATGTATACTGTAGCTAAGAAAGTAATACTAAGTGTATGTTGTGTTGTAAACTGTTAGTAGCCCATGTGCCTCACCCTAGAAATGTGGTACCTTTCCCCATCATAACTTATTCTACTGTTCTGACTTGGTGGTGCACATGTAGCCTGTTTTAGAGAAATGTAATCATCTAATATTATACGAGCTTTCATTGTCTGCTTATATGCCCCCTTTAATTATACTACGTTCTGACATGTTGTACAGGGAGAATACCGTAAAAATTGCCCATATTTTGAATTCTATTGCTGTACATTTTAAAAGTGCTGAACAAATAGTTATTTTGACTACGTCAGTCCTAGCTCGCTCATTAATGTCTTAATCCAAATTACAGATTGCCTCTTATCACCTCGTCATCCCCTTAGGCCATAGTTTGTACATCTCAATTATCAGTAAAACACAATTGTTTAAGCAAGTCAGCCATATCCGCTATGTTTTTCTAAAAGTCAGTAAATGAGGCTGAATGAACTGTTTCGCTGCCAGACAAGGCTCCGCTGATAGCCAGGTGTAGCAGTGGTGCTGAAAAGAAAGCTCTGCTGTTGGAACAGTTTTATGTAGGCCCAAACAGTTTGTGGGCACCGTTTGTCACCATTACAGTGCAATTAATGTATTGTTTAGTGTTGTGTAGTGGCTTTGCTGGCATGCATCTACAATTTTTTTTGTAGAGTTTTCCCAACCAAGACTTACATGCTAAAATCGCCACTGCATTATAGAATGCAGTTTAAACCACCTTCGAGCAAATGTATCCAATGGGCTCTAGAGCGCCTATAGTCGTTTTCTTGTGCTTTGCCTTATTTCTTGATGTGCATCAGTTTTAGCGTGTAATATGTTTTATGGAAAAAGTTTTGGAAATAGGTGTCTCCATGATGACAATCTAAATAGCTGTCACAATCTTCAAAATGAGCGGACCAAGGCTCACAACCAAGGTGTGTTGAGTTCCACATATTTTTAATACAAAGTGAAACTAAAAAATAAAACAACAAAACGACAAAGAACGTGACGTCGTAGTGCCTAAACACATTAACACAAACGATATCTCACAAATGGAGGTGGGGAAAAAGCCTGCCTAAATATGATCCCCAATCAGAGGCAACGATAAACAGCTGCCTCTAATTGGGAACCATATTAGCACCAACATAGAAATATATATATTAATCACGCCCTGACCTACTACACCATAGAGAACTAAAGGGCTCTCTATAGTCAGGGCGTGATAGTGAAAATATTCGGGTTTCTGTGGCCGCGGTTCCCGGCGTCGTCGCTGTCCTTCCACCTTCCTTGGTGTCTCCTTCCAATGAAGGGTCTCACATCCTCCCATGATTTTCTCCCATGTCCAAAACTCCTTTACCTCATATTCACGCTGCTTGGTCCTGCGTGAATGGGATATTCTGTCACGATCTTCAAAATGAGTGGACCAGGGCTTGTAAGTAAACATTTCACTGTAAAGTCTACTGCTTACTTACAAGCCCGTAACCAACCATACTGTTTCATTTTTTTAACCAAAAAGAAATAAAAGTAACAAATAATTAAAGAACAGCAGTAAAATAACAATAGCGAGGGCTAAAAACAGGGGATACCGGTGGAGTCAATGCGCGGGGGCACGGGTTAGTCGAGGTAATTGAGGTAATATGTACATGTAGGTAGAGTTCTTAAAGTGACTATGCATAGATAATAAACAGAGAGTAGCAGCAGCGTAAAAGAGGGGGGGAAATGCAAATAGTCTGGGTAGCCATTTGATCAGATGTTCAGGAGTCTTATGGCTTGGGGGAAGAAGCTGTTTAGAAGCCTCTTGGACCTAGACTTGGCGCTCCCCGCTTCCCGTGCGGTAGCAGAGAGAACAGTCTATTACGAGGGTGGCGAGGGCCTTTCACAGTTTTTAGGGCCTTCCTCTGACACCGCCTGTTATAGAGGTCCTGGATGGCAGGAAGCTTGGCCTCAGTGATGTACTGGGCCATACGCACTACCCTCTGTAGTGCCTTGCGATCGGAGGCTGCAGGCAGTGATGCAACCAGTCAGGATGCTCTCGATGGTACAGCTGTAGAATCTTTTGAGGATCTGAGGGCCCATGACAAATCGTGCCTTCTTCACGACTGTCTTGGTGTGCTTGGACCATGTTAGTTTGTTGGTGATGTGGACACCTAGGAACTTTAAACTCTCAAACTGTTCTGCTATAACCCCGTCGATGAGAATGGGGGCATGCTTTGTCCTCCTTTTCCTGTAGTCCACAATCATCTCCAGTGTTCTTGGCACAGGGACTATGGTGGTCTGCTTGAAACATGTTGGTATTACAGACTCAGACAGGGAGGTTGAACATGTCAGTGAAGACACTTACCAGTTGGTCAGCGCATGCTCGGAGTACACGTCCAGGTAATCCGTCTGGCCCTGGGGCCTTGTGAATGTTGACCTGTTTAAAGGTCTTACTCACATCGGCTACAGAGAGCGTGATCACACAGTCGTCCGGAACAGCTGAAGCGCTCATTCATGTTTCAGTGTTACTTGCCTCGAAGCGAGCATAGAAGTAATTTAGCTTGTCAGGTAGGCTCGTGTCACTGGGCAGCTCGCGGCTGTGCTTCCCTTTGTAGTCTGTAATAGTTTGCAAGCCCTGCCACATCCGATGAGCATCGGAGCCGGTGTAGTGTGATCCGATCTTAGTCCTGTATTGACGCTTTGCCTGGCTTATCGGAGGGCATAACGGGATTTCTTATAAGCTTCCGGGTTAGAGTCTCGCTCCTTGAAATCGGCAGCTCTACCCTTTAGCTCAGTGAGGATGTTGCCTGTAATCCATTGCTTCTGGTTTGGGTATGTACGTACAGTCACTGTGGGGACGACGTAATTGATGCACTTATTGATGAAGCGAGTGACTGATGTGGTGTACTCCTCAATGCCATCGGAAGAATCATATTCCAGTCTGTGCTAGCAAAACAGTCCTGTAGCTTAGCATCTGCTTCATCTGACCACTTTTTTATTGACTGAGTCACTGGTGCTTCCTGCTTTAGGTTTTGCTTGCAGTCATCTTTGCAGGACGGCCACTCTTAGGGAGGGTAGCAACAGTGCTGAACTTTCTCCATTTATATACAATTTGTCTTACCGTGGACTGATGAACATCAAGGCTTTTAGAGATACTTTTGTCACCCTTTCCAGCTTCATGCAAGTCAACAATTCTTCATCTTAGATCTTCTGAGATCTCTTTTGTTCAAGGCATGGTTCACATCAAGCAATGCTTCTTGTGAATAGCAAACCCAAATTTTGTGAGTGTTTTTTTTTATAGGGCAGAGCAGCTCTAACCAACATCTTCCATTTCGTCTCATTGATTGGACTCCAAGTTAGCTGACTCCTGACTCCAATTAGCTTTTGGATAAGTCATTAGCCTAGGGGTTCACATACTTGTTACAACCTGCACTGTGAATGATTAAATGATGTAGTAAATATAGACAAGAAAAATTCAATATTTTGTTTAAGCAGACTGTGTTTGTCTATTGTTGTGATTAAATGAAGATCAGATCAAATGTTATGACCAATTTATGCAGAAATCCAAGTAATTTCAAAGGGTTCACATGCTTTTTCTTGCCACTGTACGTCAACCACAGCTTTCATATCAACAGCAGTCTCTCTACCTACTTCAGTCCCATTCCTGTTGCCGTAGAAAATACTTGCGGTGTCTAGCATTTCCTGTCTATTCCCTACTAGGACATAGCCGTTTCTCTGTGAAGTTTTGACGTATTCTCTTTACCTGCCTAGTTATGATAGTGTGGGTAGAGGGTATGGGTGTGCCCTTTCTTCCTCTAACCTCTTGTTTTTTTCTCAGCTGCTGTCTCTTGGTTGGGTGACGCAGCGTGGCTGTGGCTCAGGTCGTGATGGGCCTGCAGACACTGACACCTGCAGACTGCTCTCCAAGCCTGGGGCCCAGCATCAATATGCTCTGTGTGCAGTGCATGATGGAGGTGATGGGGAGGAGATGGACACCACCCTCTCACCGGGGGCCCAGAGCCTCATGGACCTGGTGCAGTTTCAGCAGAAGGTGGGTCCATCTCTTGTCAAATCAGCAGTCACCAATACCAGCCAATAGAAGCCTCAGTGGAAAATTACACAGGCCGGAATTACACAGTAGACAGTGGCTTTATTGTATTGTTCAGTCTTCTAACCACTAATATAGCCCTCGGATAGCGAGAAGCTCTAACTAGTGAACACAAAAGACAGTCAATGTATTGCATGTTAATTATTTTTCCGGAACAAAGCATGACGCATTAAGATGGTTTCTGTCCCTCCTCTGTGGGGCTCTCTCTGCTCTGGCTAGAGGAACTAACTCTCTGCAGCTACAGCTGACATCCAACCTCAGCCTTCAGTCAACACCAGCCTCCAGTCAGACGAGATGTCTGGCTCTGTTTCAACAGATCCATGTCCCCAGTCTCGGGTAGCCTCCAATAACCACACTGGCTTGGCAGACATGATGTCACCCTTCTTTACTGGTCAGCCAGGAGGACGGAGGCCCAGACATGCTCCCTATGCTGCAGAGTGTGTGTGGGTAGGTGACGCAGCTCCGCATCGAGGATTCAGCAAAAACATCCAACGGCCCACAATGAGTAGGCTGGTAGTGGCTTTATGGTGAGGTTAACTACAACGTAGAGCTCCCTCTAAAGGTTTACATGGTAGTGTGTATGGTGGGAGTAGAATGCAGTCAAGTCGATGGAGGAGGTCGAGGGCCATGCGTCCTCCAAAACACGACCCTGCCAAGCCACACTGCTTCTTGTCACACTGCTCGCTTATCCCGCAATCCAGCTGCACCAATTGTGTCGGCGGAAACACTGTTCAACTGGCGACCGAAGTCAGCTTGCAGGCACCCGAAGTCAGCTTGCAGGCACCCGAAGTCAGCTTGCAGGCGCCCGGACGGCCACATGGAGTCACTAGAGCGCAATGGGACAAGAACATCCCTGCCGGCCGAACCCTCCCCTAACCCGAAGGACGCCGGGCCAATTGTGCGCCGCCTCATGGGTCTCCCAGTCACGGCCGGCTGTGACAGAGACTGGGATCAAACCTGGGTCTGTATTGACACCTCAAGCACTGCGATGCCGTGCCGTAAACCGCTACCCCTCTCGGGAGGCCCCTGTCAATGGGTTTTGTAGTGGTTCTGGTTGCATTGTGGTGTGTCTGTGTTAATATTAGAGTAAATGTATTTGTTAGGGTTTGTGGCCCTATGACAGTAATGGCTGTCCAACCTGTAAGCATAGGAGAGGATATTTTGAAGTGCAATGTAAGCGGGTTAACATGGGAGGGCAACAGATCCAAAGAGCTACTGTAATTCCTATGAAAACCTATTCTGTGATGGATTGTCTCTGTCTTGCAGGCAGTAGCATGCATGCTGCTGAGAGCTGGAGCAGGTTATGGAGTTGCGTCTGGAGTAGATGGAGACTGATGGAACAGCAGCTGGATGCCCTGCAGCAGAGCCTGAAGAAGGCCTTACTACAGGCCCTGCCCCTGGCCCTTCCCCTCAAAGATTAAGACCACAGCACCCACACCTGACCAGAACCACACCGCTTAGCCCCAGGCCATGCACTGACTTCAAAACTGATTCCTACACTGACTCCAGCCCTTTGCACTGACTCCAGCCCCTTGCACTGATTCCAGCCCCTTGCACTGACTCCAGCCCCTTGCACTGACTCCAGCCCCTTGCACTGACTCCAGCCCCTTGCACTGACTCCAGCCCCTTGCACTGACTCCAGCCCCTTGCACTAATTCCAGCCCCTTGCACTGACTCCAGCCCCTTGCACTGACTCCAGCCCCTTGCACTGACTCCAGCCCCTTTCACTGACTCCAGCCCCTTGCACTGACTCCAGCCCCTTGCACTGATTCCAGCCCCTTGCACTGACTGAACCCAATAACCTGAACCCAATAACCCAACTCACCAGAGACCAGCTGCTATCTTCACTGTAGTTTTACCACTTATATTTGTTTGTCAAATAATGTTTGTTTGTTAATTTGACTCCCTTTCATATTCTGTATGTTAACAGATGGTTTTGAACGAGTGCACCGTGTGATCAAGTGTGAAAAATAAAATATAGTTTGTAAAAAAAAAAACTACAAAAGGCTTTGCATTATTCTTTGAGCAAGAGCAAATATAACAATGATTTTAACAAAACGTGCTCTCCCACCTCTGTTCTCCATAGTATGCAACAGAACGTTCCTCTGTAATGTCATTTGTTTTATGTTGGCCATGGTGGAGCACTAGGTGGAGCCGTTGGTTTGGTTTCTTTGCAAGAACTTCATTGCTGTGTCCATGAACAGGGCACCACACCCCGGGCTGATCTTCCCAGGAAAAGCTCAGCTGGCTAAATGGGTTAAGGATTATGTAAAACATTAATTTATGAGAATGATTTGCTGGTTGTTTGGTGTGGATTACAATACCAGCCAAGCCAATAAAGAAGTATGTCGCTGAAGAAAAATCCTTTGTGTAAATTGTGATCAGGCATCAAACTGGATTGAAACAGTTAGCGCTTTGGTTATAAACAACTTTGTATTCACCTATCTCAGAGTGCTGATTTAGGACCAGTTCTCCCTTTTCAGATTATAATGAACAAGTGTATACGGATAGGGGAGACCTCATCCTCGATCAGCATTCCGACTCTGAGATGCCTAGCCCCTGTACTGCTGTTACCCTGTGGTGTCTCTGCCACTGCGTAACTTTCCAACTCGGGTTGATGTGGATGTATGTCTGTGTTGTGTCCACCCCGCTGATCTTTCTGCACTCACCCTGTAACGGTTTTCTTGTGGTGAAGGAGAGGCGGAGACACGTCCTGACCAACACTAAAACAAGGAAAACACACACGAACGATGGTCAGAACGTGACACACCCAGTGAGCCAAGTCACAGAGTGAGACAGTGTTTTCCTCCAGGACCTGTATAGTAGACATACAAACAGACAGCTTCAAACCAACCAAACCACAGAACCTCAGGTCAGTGGTGGTTGACTGGACCCAGGCAGACAGAACCAGGGCACAGCTGCCTGTGAGCAAACAGCAGGTCCTGGGCCGCTCACTGAGGAAAGGAAGTGAAGTGGTTCCAACTGTATCAACAATGTCTGACTGTTGCTGCTCCAACTCCGTCTGGCCTGGGTTGGAACACAGCGTGGGTTTTTATGAAGAGAACAAATCAAAGTTCTGCCAGGCTTACAGGTTTTTGTTGAACCTGTTGGACGAGGAGCATTCAGAGGTATCAGAGTATGAATGCTGAGTATCAGAGTACGTTGGCATGTTAGTTAGCACGGCAGTATTCTCATTTGGCCCCAGCCAAACTGATATTTAACCTGCGTATGACTCATCCGATAAATTCAACTCAAATGATTAATACATGTTCATCACATCCTTAGCATTCATCCACACCGTAAATGTAGCCTCTCAGGGGCCTCCACTATATGTAGTCTAGGTAATCACCAACGCATGGAAACTACATTAACAGCAGATCACTTAGTTTGACTGATGGGACATTTACTGTTTTTCCAGAAACCTTGAGCTATCATTTACAGTACAATTGACCAAACAGTTCATCGGTGAGGTCTCTGTAACTGATAGGTCACACTGTGGTGACGTTCCTAAAATGGCACCCATATCCCTATGGGCCCTGGTCAAAAACAGTGCACACTATCTAGGTTCCCTGGTTTAGCTGAGCCCAAAGAACGTACAACGGAACGGACACTCTGTAGAGTATTATGTCATGGACCCTTCCCTGTATATACCTCACCTCATACTGTGGTTAATTCATATTAATGTGGTACTTAATGTCGCAACCCAGCAGGTCACTGTGAGGGTATATGGGAGGAGGTGACCTTAATCAAATGTAAGAGATGACCATGGTTTAAGAGATGACCTAATTCTGTCTTTGTTTTGCTGCACGTGGTAGCGGCCCATGTCCTGCTTGTCCCCATAATGACCTGAGATATATATTGTGCACGCGCGCGCACGCACACACGCACGCACGCACACACACACACACACACACACACACACACACACACACACACACACACACACACACACACACACACACACACACACACACACACACAAACACACACACACACACACACACACACACACACACACAGTGCAGCTGAAACCACAGCTGTGGTCACATATTTACAAGCTGTGTGTGTTTTCCCTCCCCTGCCTTGGGTCATGTAATAAAGCCAGATGGTGGTCAAATATTCTCCTTCCTGCTCTTAAACCTGGTGAGGTGATCGCCCTCAGAGACAGTTGATTAAGTCCGGTGTGTCATCTTTAAAGTGCCTTGACATGCCCTCAGAGAGGTTTAAAGGGGTTTAAGCTGACCACGTTGTTGTTTTCTCAAATCCCAGATTGCTCCTCTAAACTTCTAATTTAAAACCTGTAGAACGACACTGTCTGTCATAATGACTAGGGAGTCAGAAGTTTTTCCCTGGTCAGGCTTTGTGGTCAGAAAAAACTCATGGCCCTATAAAGTAATGGCTGCAAAACCTGTGAGAATAGAAAGGATACTGAATGTTTTGGTCTCCTGAGTGGCGCAGTGGTCTAAGGCACTTCACCTCAGTGCTAGAGGTGTCACTACAGACCCTGGTTCAATTCCAGGTATTATAACAACCGGCTGTGATTGGGAGTCCCATAGGGGGGCACACAATTGGTCCAGAATTGTCCGGGTTAGGGTTTTGCCGGGGTAGGCCGTCATTTGTGCTTAACTGACTTGCCTAATTAAATGAAGGTTAAATTAAAAATAAATGTTTGAGTGACAGTTCCAAAGAGAGATACAGTACTTTATTCCTATGAAACCTCATGTCAGGGTTATGCTTCTGTTGTCAGACCTGGTAGAGTAAATCTGGCCTGTGCTTTACAGAATCATCTTAAAGGATCTTGAGCTTTGGCAGTGAGTAGGTGTTCAATATCTAAAGCCATTTATGAGTTAGGTTTATGAGCTTTCAGATTTATAAGGCTCTCTTTTCCCATATCAAGTACACATGGAAATGATAATATAAAAGGAGTTAAACTAGGTTTTTATGGAGCAGGCACATGATCATACTGTGACTTATTTGGTTAGGAAAGCCAATGTGACCATGATTGATTGATTACATCTATGCATGCTTCGACGAAAACAACACAGTGCATGAGAGCCCCCACTGTCCCAGAGGACTGGGTGATCTCACTCTCCGAGGCGACGTGAGTAAGGCTTTTAATCTGGTCAACAATCGCAAGGCCGCGGGGCTGGACAGTATTCCAAGCCACATTCTCAGAGCACGTGCAGACCAACTAGCAGGCATCTTCACTGTCATTTTCAACCTCTCCTTGTCCCAGCCCGTAATCCTCATGACTCATGCGGACCACCATCACTCCTGTTCTCAAGAACTCTTAGACTACCTGCCACAATGACTACCGCCCTGTAGCACTTGCATTTGTAATCATGAAGTGCTTTGGCCATGTCCGTCATGGCACACATCAACTCCATCATCCCAGACACCCTAGACCCCCTCTATTTGCATACCGCCCCAACAGATCTACAGACAACGCAATCTCAATTTCCCTTCACACTGCCCTCTCCCATCTGGAAGAGGAATACCTATGTGAGAATGCTTTTCGTCGACTACAGCTTAGTATTCATCACCATAATGCCCTCCGTGCTCGTCACCAACCTCGGGACCCCTGGAATTGATCACTTCCCTCCGCAACTGGATCCTGGACTTCCTGACGGGCCGACCCCAGGGCATGAGGGTAGGTAACAACACCTCCGCTATGCTGACCCTCAACACGTGGGCCCCCCAGGGGGTGTGTTCTCCATGCTTCCGTCCGGCAGGCGATACCGGTGTATCAAGGCTCAGACCAACAGACTCCTAAACAACTTCTATCCGCTGGCCATAAGACTGTTAGATGGCAAACAACTACTGCTTTCCCTCTCCTACAGACTATCCACAGTGGCTCATCCACAGGTCTCTACCCACTCAGACACACACCTTCGCTGCTGTATACAAAATTTGTATTAATTCGATTTATTAGTTCCATTACGCTGCTGGTCATTGATTATTGAGTGCCATTGGCATCTATTTATCCTGCTACTGGTCACTATTACTCTTGTTTACATGTCAGTATATATTACCATTAGTATATTATCATAAGTATTTATATATTCCTGCTACCAGTCACTTTTCAGCCCTGTTTACATGTATATTCTACTATCAGAACTTTTTTTTATGTATAAATCTACCTCAACCATTCCAGTACTACCGCACATTGAATAAGGTACTGGCACTGACCTTGTATAGACTTGCATTCTCGTGTTTCTTCAACCTGTTTCGTACTTCTTGTGTTTTTTACATTCTATTTTCTATTATTATCTATATTCTTATTATTATCAATGTATTGTCAGTGCAAAGAGCTCTCAAGTAAGAATTCCAATGTGCTGTTTTACGCCTGTTGTATTCTGTGCATGTGTCGAATAAACTTTGACACTGAAGCGACAACAACAATGAAATGGGATTACAACACATCGAGGAGCCTAAAATGTATTTCCAATATGCTTCTCACTCAGGCAAAACTGTCAAGGCAAGGCTCATGGTACTGTAAGAGTGGAAGCTGGAGTTGATTGTCGTTGATTAGTAATGTCTGACCTGTGTCTAGCAATTCCTGTCTGTACATCCAGTCCCCTAGGGTTGGACCTTAGCAGTATTCTTCTCCCTTATTGGCTGAGCAGTGGCATACAGGCAGTCCAGCTCCCAAATCATACAGAGGGAGCAGCCGGACAGTATGTAGAGCAGCCAAGCTGGATGTGTACACTGGGTTATTGTGTGACTTCACTCGATGTGTATAGTTCAACTGTCAACATTCATGTAGTCCGAGTTAGTATTTTCAGAACGGTAACGAACACCAGTTTTTTTTCCCCCAAATCTTTTTATTCCCTCTGTGAAATTTTCATCAAAACATATCAAGAGAAATACAATTGAGAAAACACAACAATATCAACAGTAACAAAAACAACTACAAAACTACGGTAATCTGCGACACCCACTTTTCTATCTGATTGAGGTGGGTACTCTGTGCAAGGACGTTAGTAGAGTATAAAAACAAACGTGATGGCAATAATCAGTTTCACTGAGAGCGAAGTGTCTTTTTGACTCATACACAAGGAAAACATTTTAATGCAAAAAGAGTAGCAGGGTGCTAAAATATCTGTGTTGCCCTGGATGCATTTGAGGTCCCAGAGGTTTCGGTGTGGGCCTCAGGGGAGGGGGGGGGGGGGGGGGGGGCACTCGTAGTTACAGGTTCTATGGTAGGGTGTGGATCCAGACACACCATCCCGGTTGAAGTCTGTGGTTTTTAAACACTGAGAACCAGCTCGTGGTTGCCTAGAGGTCAAGGGTCAATATCCTCGGGGACGACGGTGAGCATGATGTCCTCGTTCCCCCGCCGGACCACCATTCGCAGCGTGTCGTCCCTCTTGATAGAGCTGCTGACGTCACTGGCCGAGGTGATTCGCTGGCTGTTGATGGTGATTATGACGTCACTCTCCTGCAGGCCACCTCTGTGGAGAGGAGAGAGGAGTTAGGAGCATGTAGCAACAAAGAAATGTGCTTTACTGATATAAAGTAGAGTACGTAAGACTCTAAGAAGTGTATACCATTAGGTTTCAACCCACAGAATATAAATAGATCTTCTTACATCTGTGAAGAAAGAGTTTTCCCCATTCAAAAAAAAGCTAAATGAATTTACAGAGGCAGTAACATTCTTCTTAGACACTGTGAGAAACTAAATCTGACCATAGTCTATGAAAAATCTAAGCGCCCTCGTTACCACAAATACCCATCGGACAAAAGGAAAGCTTTTCATTTCCTTCAGTGGGAGACTGCTGCCTCAGCGCTAATTATTTTATGTGGCCACAAAAAAAATATACAAAGACAGTGCATTCTGTAGGAGTGAGTAACCTAGATAGACTGCCCTATCATGTTGTTTATGTGGTCATGAAATGCTAATTCATTGTGCTACGAGGCCAGTCTATTTTTAAGACCAGAGGACAATGAACTCCAAGCAACCTTTATGGCACTAAAAGAGACTACAGCCATCCAAATGCTTCCTATACGAAACAGTTTTTGCTTGTAGTATGACAATTTGTAATGATTTTGTTAATTTTGGTCTTCCGCAAGATTTTTTCCCGGGTATTGGAGCACACAAAGCATTTTCTCGAGGCAAGACAAGAGGCAAGACAAAGTTCGGGAGCCGAAGCCCTGTCGTCGGTCAATGGTCAACAGTGGAAATGTGTTTGTTGTAATTCAACGATTGTTGACTCTTTTTAACGCAAATTTTTTCACTTGAGAAATATTGCACCGAACATCTTAGATGTAAAATTGAACGACTAAGGTCTCCTCTGCAAAAATGTAAAAAGGAATGACAGATTTCTGACGACGGCATCTCAAGATGGACAAACAGCGCCAGCCGAACCGAAGCGTGCGGAAGCCTTTAGCCAACTACCAAAGGAGTCCTCAAATGCTCCTGTCCGAATCCAAGGTCAAGGACTTGAACTGTTGGCTCATGTTTGTACTGATTTGAGTCGGTCCACCGACTTCTGGTTCAGGTATCAGCAAACTACTACTTACGTCTCAGCTGGTGTTTTTGGGATGACCTCGATGACATATGCCCCTGAGGTAACATCAGGGAAGTCTGATGTTCTCTCCTTCAGCTCCTTTGCAAGCCTATGACCAATGAAAATAGAGAGATAAGTGTTTAAGTATTTGGAAGAATTTCATTCCCAAGATGAACCTGGCTGGCTGAAACTTACGTTGGAGTGAGAGTCATCATCCTCACACCGATGTACTTCTTCTTTGGTAATAATCTACCTAAAGAAAAGAGGATAAACACTACATAAGCATTATCAAGATGATAAACATTGAACATGTAATATGCAGGACCTGATCAAAACCATAGGTGTGAACCTTTAGATAGGTCTAGCACAATATTCGTATAGTCGTCTAACCGACAATAAGCGTAAAAGTACAAATAAGTTGTTTTAATACAGGCATTTTATTAGTGGGAGGGGTTTCAACTTTTTTTCAAGTAGATAGAAATAACCCAATAGTAGTCTAAACCATTTGTTTTTTTAAACAGGGGTGTCACCAAAGCCGAGTTGAATTCATGTTTCATAGATCATTTTCAAATGTGCACTAATTTATGACGCATTACAAGCTCAAAACCTTTTTTCAACAAAAAAAAAAGAAGACAATTATGACAACGCCTTTGGCAATTTAAATGACAATGAATTGTCACCTAAATATCCATAATCGTCACAGCCCTACCTTTAGACTGTCTGCCGTGGGACTCTGCCAAGAACTGACGGATCTTGTCTGAGGGGATGGCGAAGGAGATTCCTGCTGTCACCTTCAGTGTGTTGATCCCGATCACCTCTCCGTCCTGAAGACAGAAACAACACACACACACACACACACACACACACACACACACACACACACACACACACACACACACACACACACACACACACACACACACACACACACACACACACACACACACACACACACACACAGAGGTCTCTTAGTCCCAGTTCCACTTTCAGCTCATTTAGCTCCACTGATACGTATTTAATGCCACGTTTTCAAATAAAACCTACTAAACGCTGCTTTTGAGGAAACATAGGTCTTTACTTATGTGGATAAAAACAATGGTGCTATCGCTAAATGCTGTAACGTGTAACTGCTTGCCAAGGTTTACATATGGATTCATATGCGTCCTCCAGACGTCTCATAGATTTACATGAAACATATTCTAGGAGATGCAGTCCTTATCAATAACAAATGATATCTTACCAGATTGACCAGGGGTCCGCCAGAGTTCCCATACTGAAAAGGAACAGCATTCAGGTTAAAGGGCTGATCAGATGGTAGATAATAAGGATAAGGAGGAGCTACTGTTGTGCATTCCACAACTAAATGCCCTGTGCTGATATAGATCACAGCTGTGTGTGTGTGTGTGTGTGCGTGTGTGCGCGTGTGCGATGATGTGTATGTATTCCTCACGTTGATGATAGCGTCCGTCTGGATGTATTCCATATCAGAGTTCCTCAGGCCCAGCTCCTTGCCTCCTCTTTGGGTGGTGCTGACGATACCTGTGGTGACCGTGTTCTGCAGGGAGAAGGGGCTGCCGATGGCCACAACGAACTCACCAGGCCTCAGGTCAGCTGAACGACCCAGCAGCAGCACCGGCAGTTTCGTCTAAAAAAAAGGGACACAGGACTCAGATCAGTCAAGATGTTCACATAGATTCATCCTGTGATCGTTACAAAAAAGGGGACAAGGAAAAGTAGAAATGTACTGTGCGTTCTGAACAGAAACAATGCGTACGGTATCTACGGTAACAAGACCAACCCTCTTTGGAGACAGCTGAAGTGCCTTTGTTACATTCTGTTTGTTTATGTACAACAGCAATAGCCCAGCGCCAGTTGAAATACATATGGGGGTCAACATAAAGTTCCACAAAATTCTATTGAAAGGAAGTTGTGATGCCTGAAGCTATGATGTGCCATGACGTCGGGATACTCTGCATGCTTTCTAAAAACATACCAAGGCAGTGAACTACCACTTCATCCATCTCAATGACACAATCTACAATAGACAAAATCCATTAACAATGCCAGGAGAACGGATTGGAGTTCTATGGTTGGATCTATGGTAGGTTGTGGCAAGGTTACACCAGACCTTCATATTAATAGGACAGGACAGGGCAGCGGGGTCAGGGAACTTTGCGATGAGGATACAGTCACAGTATATGAGGAGAGGAACCATTGCCCCCCCTCCCGACACCCTGGGCTCAGTGCTCCAGGAATCCAGACCTGATATCCAGACTTGACACAGGAATAGCAGGCCGCTCCCTGGCCGACAGCCCTAAGCACTCTACCAGATGGGCTGGAAGTCAGATAAACGAACACGGGGGTCAGGTGGATGGAATGGGACTGGGAGGAATGGCTTTTGGCACATGGTGACATGTCTGCCAATGTGTCTTTCTGCCACCCATCTGTCACACTGTCACACTTACTGGGTTACAGTCTTTTTTTTACATCCACACAGTGGGATAATACTATAGTATAATACTATAAGAGTACTATAATACTACTGTATATTTGTAGTTGGACAGTTTTGTCTGTGTTGTTGTTACACACATACTGTAAGATACCGTACACACACAGTCATTCACCATCTAGCACAGGCCATCTTAGTGAAATATTACCATACACAAGGCGGGAATCTGAGTTTCCTCTGGGATCCACTGCGGAAGTGGCCTGGCCATCACTTGATCAAGATTCCACTTACTAAACATTTCCTAGTAATTCCTCAAATGAGCGTAGGGAGTCCATGAAAACAGTAGATGACAAGAAACAAAATGACAGTATTACACTTGAGATCCAGCCAGGTATAGATCCAGGACCATAGAACTCCCAAGATAATGGCACCTGAATACACGTTTGAAAATATACAGTATCTCAGGATTTATATCTACCTCCGGAGGCAAACAACTCATGTATAGTACAGTACCTTGCGCTGTATACCTCAATCTGCAGAGTCTTAAGGTATCTGGTGCATATCGCTAGTCTAGTGAGGACGAGGGCTTTGAGTGCCACTGTGTTTTCTTCAGGCAGTGAGAGACAGACTGACAGACAGGAAGTGTTTTGCAATCCACGGTGTTGTACTCCCAGATGCATTATCAGACCACGCGTCTCCCCTCCTCCACCCCCCTCCAATCCTTCCACTCCCCTCTACCCTCCTCCATCATCCCCCTTCATCTGCTCGAGACAGCTGGTCCCCCCCCCCCCCAGTCCCAACAAGCACCCAATGCAATGAACTCAATCCACCCACACACTAGTCTAACTGTTACTGTGAAGACGTGCAGAGGCACGCCTCTCGCAAACATCCTGTAAAATACCCTCCGTGTACTGTAAGGAATTACCTTGGAAAATAAAATAATTACTGCGGTTGTGAGATGCAATTATTAAATATTTGCTAGCAAGGTGAGTGGAAGGCTACACATGATCTGTCTTTGGTTCTGTCTCAAATGACACCCTATTCCCTATAGTGCCCATAGGGCTCTGGTCAAAAGTAGTGCACTATATAGCGAATGCAGGGATGCAGGGCAGCAAAACTACTTGTCTGTCCTTGAGTATTAAATTGAGTAACAGGACCCAAGACTTATCGCTGGTGCACATTAGCATTTTTTACCAACGTTTTTTGAGCTCCCTTGTTAGTAGGGGACCTCGGTCAACTCTCAGTGACTGGGATTACATTTGCTGCTGAGTCTGATACAGTGCCAGTGTGGAATGGTGAGAGACAGGTCTGTGTGTGCCAGTGGAAATGACCAGGCTGTCAGGGGGGGGGGGGGGGGGGGGGGTCAAATATGGGAGTCTTCTGCAGAAAGAGAGCCATTAGTCTATGTTGCTGTCTGTTGCTGCTCAGGTGATTGACGAGGCACCTGTTGGCAAAGTGTGTGAGGTTTTGTGTGTGAGCTTGGTCTGTCAGGCCTGGACGTATTTGTGTTTGTATCTATGTGTCTGGACCTGAGCCAATGGGGACTGAACAGTCAGACCACCAACAGAGTTACTGTAGATTGATTTGCTCAGTGCTGATTAATGCTGAAATGAAATATAAAAGATACAATTAAGCAATAAGGCACCTCGGGGGTGTGATATATGGCCAATATACCACGGCTAAGGGCTGTTCTTATGCACGATGCAATGCAGATTGCCTGGATTACAGCCCTTAGCCGTGGTATATTGGCCATATACTGTACCACAAACCCCCAAGGTGCCTTATTGCTATTATAAGCTGGTTACCAATGTAATTAGAGCAGTAAAAATAAATGTTTTGTCATACCCATGGTATACTGCCTGATATACCAGGGCTGTCAGCCAATCAGCATTCAGGGCTCGAACCACCCAGTTTATAATATACTATAAATCATAGACAACAGGACTGTGATTACCAATAAAAGCAAAGAGTGTTATACACATATAATAAATCCAGAACTGCATGTTAAATATTGTCTATCGTCAAATTGTTTGCAAACATTCCAAAAAGTACATTTTGAAAAGCAGCTTGTGTTTCCATTTGGGATGAACAACACAGTAAAGCTGTCAAAGAGCTAGTGAACAACCTGTTTTATCCCAGATTTACCAGTCTGTATTCAAGGTCAATCACACATCCTTTTGGAAAACTCATTCTGCTACTGCTACGTTCTCCTGCCAGGAAAGGGAGAACCTTACTTTTCCTCCCTTCTCATAATTCCTTCTAGCCGTGCGCACTTACATACACACGTACGCGCTCGTGTTATGGACGTCAGATTGCTTGCTTAGCGAGGACCACTTCCACCGCCAATACGGTTCATACCTGGGTCGAACTCGGGACCTCTGCTTTGCTAACACACGTGACTGCCCTCCTTGACCACGTTCCAACGGGTTGAGCCACTCAAAAGGCCACAATCAGATGGCTCCATCTGCGACATTTCAAGCTAGCTGTGGAGTGAGCTAAGTCCGTTACACATGCAATCCATTGTCAGACTTTATCAGAGACAAATGATAAAAACTCTTCAGTTGTGGATTTATGATGTCGAAACTGGCTGTGGCAAACCACATAAAAAGTCACAAGCTATTGAGCAGCATCCAGGAGTTAGCCAGGGGCCTGAGGGGATTCACAACAAGGTGGCACAGAAAGAAGCCTGCAATGCTCCAGACACACCCCTCAAACATGCACACACACATGCACGCACGTGCACACTCTACACAATATTCTGTCTTTGCTTGCATACGGGCCAGCAGAGACTCTCTCTTTAATTCTGCTAAGGCCACAGCTGAGTGTACAGTGTTCCCACAGCCCCCCCCCCCCCCTCCCTCCCTCTCCTTGTGTGGCTCTCCAGTCTGGCAAACACCTTTTCCACTTCCTCTAGTGTAAAAAACCCTTCCTGTCCCCAGGCAGGAGCTGTTCTTCACATTGAGTCAATCATGCATCGTGAGAGAGAGAAGGCTTCCTCTGAAAATAAGATTGAAGTCTGTCATAACTCTATTAGTCCACCGGACCCGTCTGTGACTGACCTGGACAAGGTGCCTAAAGGGTTTACGCCGGTCTGGCTGTCTCCTGTCTGAGGAAAGACAAATGGGAAAATGGCCTAACTTTAAGAAATGGGGCAATTGGACTTGATAGTGTGTTTTCTTTCACTGGTTCCTGTCTGGCACCAACCATAGCAAGGATGAGCATCTGAAGTGATTCATCATTTCCCTCTTTCTGCCGATGGGATCTTTCCCCAAACCAACTTTCAACCGATGACAAATGCTCCCTGAGGCTGCTGAAAAGGGGAAAAACAAACACACACACTCACACACTTACATAACCCATTCCAATAAAGGCTCATCGATTCCAGATTTTGACTAGAATGTCAATTTTCAGTCCAGGCAGATGGAAAAAGTGACTGGCTGTTCCTAGATCAGGGACAAGGTCAGTAAATCATATTCAAACACTCAAGACTCTGGGATTACGTTTTCAGGACCTGACTCTGTCTGTTGCTCTCAACTGTTTGTTGCTATGGACTTAACAGCTCTAGACAAACTTACCATGTCACTGTTTTCTTTCTAGTTAATAAGAGACACAGCAAATCCCTCCGGACAGATGTCACTGAGGACTTAACCTCCCAGAGATTTGCAAATCGGGGAATCTTTTTCCTGAAATCTTCATGTCCCTGAGGGTGCAACAGGCCCAAAGACATCATTCAGAGCCAATTGAGAAAAACACAAGCCTGGGAATGCCAGCGTCCGGTGGAGGCATGTAATTGGGATGTCTTTCATCTCTAGAGCTTGCCTCTCTTGTGTCTAACAGACTCCACTCCAATTGAGTGACACATATGTTACAAATGTCCTCTTAAGTAGAGTGCAGGCTTTAGCCTGGTTTCGAAGTCTTACCGCACGCCACGGAGAGAGGTGGATATCGCAGAATTTCCACACGAGATGGACAAGACAGAACCCCCGGAAAGAATGCAAGGATGAGACACTCCAACTGAGTGATGACTTTGTTGATGCCAGTGTCACAACTCAAAAATTCCGTCTCTCTCTTTGGTACTTGTTTGATTAGCACAAATTGACGAGGTGGATGAAACAGGTGTGAAGAGTCTGCCTATGGGCTGGGATGGGTTGGGCCCCTTCTCTTCTCTGTGGTTTGGATTAGTCATGGTCGAATAGGAAACATGAGCTGGCGCACACCCAGAGAAAATTATTTGATGTAAACTCCCCGTCATTTATTTGGTAAATCACCAACGTTTCGGCATCACCGTGCTTTAGAATCACTGGGAGTTTATACATAGAGTGTGCAACTCTATTCTTTAAAAAAACATTTTTATACCTTATTGGATTAGTCATGGAACATGGAAAAAGTGTAGCAGGATAAAGACAACATCTGCTGGATGGAGAGACGGTATGGTAGAGGTTTAACAGCTGTTTAGTTTACCTAAAACCTGTTTACTTTGTACATGTTTTTGATTGATTCACCATACTCCGCCATCTGTGTGGGGCTGTTGAGACGACTCAGTCTCTGTCAAGAAGATTCAACACAGTATCTCAACGTGGTTTTCAGACCGTATCTTAACTTGATGCCTGTAAAAATCTCTCATTGACATCAATGAATGATTGATGAAAACTCTCGTTACGTAACGCTCGCAAACTTCACGTTAGAATTCAGGCTGTCATTCTCAACAGTAGCAGTGTAACAGAGGGTTAACTTTGGCCTCAGAGTTGGACAGCATCTCTTTGCTGACCAGCGGAAACAAGCTCTTCGTAGCCATTATCTAACATTAATGCAGACAGTAATACGCCTCCACCTGTGAACCACATGGCACCAGGATCTTCCTCTTTACAGTACATCTGACTACTCAACGGCCTTCATATAAACAGGTCTGGTTCATTTGAGGCTATTTCAGGTGAAGATCACACCTCTTAAGGATCAGACCCTTTTTTTTAAATTTTCGCCTAAAAACGACATACCCAAATCTAACTGCCTGTGGCTCAGGACCTGAAGCAAGGATATGCATATTCTTGGTATCATTTGAAAGGAAACACTTAGAAGTTGGTGGAAATGTGAAATGAATGTAGGAGAATATAACACATTAGATATGTTCCATCATCTTTGAAATGCAAGAGAAAAGCCATAATGCATTATTCCAGTTTAGGCGCAAGTTAGCAGTGTGTGTGTGTGTGCAAAGTTTTAGACTGATCCGATGATCCATTGCATTCCTGTTAAAAATATTGTATCATGCCTGCCAAAATGTGCCTAATTGGTTTATTGATACATTTTCATGTTCATAACTGTGCACTCTCCTCAAACAATAGAATGGTATTCTTTCACTGTAATAGCCACTGTAAATTGGACAGCGCAGTTAGACTAACATTGATCCTGTAAAGGTTTTCAGAGGTTTTAAGAGGGAAATTGTAGAAGGGTCCTTTGACAGATGTGAAGCAGTGGTATACCATGTACTGCTACTGCACAGAGAGCTCAAGGCAGTTCATTCAGTAGGATGGGTAATGCCCTCTAAATGGAGGTTATGTAGCACAGTTAGGGACCTTATCCCCCTGGATGCAGGAAGCACGGCCCCAGGAAATGTTCTGTGCTGTACAGATCCCGGGAAAAGAAAAGGTCAGTTGAGGGCCCCTTCAATTATATGTTAATGTAGATGTTTGATTAATGAGCACGGTGACAATATACTCTAATGGATGCAGTTCTTTGCCATCATCCAAGCTTGATGGCATTGAGCGAATAGAATGGCCCTTTGTGCCCATAGAATCCATGTTGGACGATGACCAAATCTAGACTAGAATTTCTGCTGAACAAAGACACCGCGCAGACATGAAGAACGGAAGGATTTTCAAAAAGTAAAGTCAAACTTTTCATGATGGCAAGAGACCATAGTATTGGCCGAGGCATCGTGCAGAAGACTAAGTACTAGACCGCAAGGGAGATACTACAACGCAGGTCTTTTTTTGTGTGAACTGTCTTCCAATGACACAGCGCAGAAGATCACACAAACCACATACAAACCCAGCCACCACAGCAACAGAGAGCCATAGCCAGAAAAACAAAGGATTCTCTTGTTGTGTGGACTATGATTAACCATGGCACTCCTGTAGTTTGACAGAACTGTACACAGCATTTGGAAGTGACTCATCCATAGGAATTCACTTTAGTGACATTTAAACATGGACACATTTCCCCAACCAGTGTTTATTGCAGGATGCTTGATGTTTGTTCTTTCCTTGGGAATGAGTAACTTTGGCAAGGTTCCCTGTAAACCTTCTGTACTGTGCCCATCTGTCCTCCATAGAGAACTTCAACAGTACGACAGCTATCAAATCTATCACGTAACAGTCTACGTACTATACATGTTTTCCCTCTGATACCAGCCTTAGCTCCACTCTCCTGCCTATCCAACCTCCGTCCCACTGTGGTCACGTGATAAGATTAGTGAACTTCCTCAGCCGAGTCCCAAGGGCTATAATTATACAGTGTGCAGATAGCATCACTGAAAATATTTATGCATTTCCGGGAAAACACGTTTCATCACTGTCAATAGGCTATGTAATGGAGGACTATAATTTGTGCTAAAGAAGATCAGTCTGTTCTGTTAGGCCCCAGAGTCTGCAACACCACTAAGCAAGGAGCACCATGAAGACCAAGGAGCTCTCCAAACAGGTCAGTGACAAAGTTGTGGAGAAGTACAGATCATGGTTGGGTTATAATTTTTTATAAAAAAAAAAAACTTTTTTAGAAACTTTGAACATCACACGGAGCACCATTTGATTTGATTTTTAAAAAATGGAAAGAATATGGCACCCCAACAAACCTGCCAAGAGAGGGCCGCCAACCAAAACACATGGATCAGGCAAGGAGGGCGTTAATCAGAGAGGCAACAAAGAGACTAAAGATAACCCTGAAGGAGCTGCAAAGCTCCACAGCGGAGATTGGAGTATCTGTCCATAGGACCACTTTAAGTCTCCCACAAAAGGCATGTGGGAGACTCCCCAAACATATGGAAGAAGGTACTCTGGTCAGATGTGTCATGTATTGTCATGTTGTGTCTTTCTGTCCTTTCCTTTCACCCTGTCTCCCTCTGCTGGTCGTATTAGGTTACCTTTTCTCCCCCGCTTTCCCCCAGCTGTTCCTTGTCTCCTCTTGACTACCTCGTCACCCCTTCTCCCACCTGTTCCCCTTTTCCCTCTGATTAGTCCCCTATATCTCTCTCTGTTTTTGTTCCTGTCCTTGTCGGATTCTTGTTTGTTGTGTTTCATGCCTGAGCCAGACTATCGTCATGTTTGCTGTAACCTTGTCCTGTCCTGTCGGAATCTGCCGGTCTATCTGAGCCTACCTACGTTTGGTTATTAAAGAAGCTCTGTTTAAGTTAGTTCGCTTTTGGGTCCTCATTCACTCACCGTAACAGAAGAATCCGACCAAGAATGGACCCAGCGACTTCGGATCCTCTCCACTCAGCCGTCGAGATCCAGGGAGCGATGCTAGGCAGACACGAGCAGGAATTGTCTGCTGCTCGACATGCCGTTGAGACCCTGGCCACCCAAGTCTCCAACCTCACAGAACAGGTTCACCATCTCCGCCTCGATCCACCGGCCACTTCCAGGGCTTTCGAATCTCCGGAGCCCAGAATCAATAACCCGCCGTGTTACTCTGGGGAGCCCACTGAATGCCGCTCGTTCCTCACCCAGTGTGATATTGTGTTTTCTCTCCAGCCCAACACTTACTCCAGGAGCACTGCTCGTGTCGCCTACGTCATATCTCTCCTTATTGGACGGGCTCGTGAGTGGGGCACGGCAATCTGGGAGGCAAGGGCTGAGTGTACTAACCAGTATCAGGACTTTAAGGAGGAGATGATACGGGTTTTTGATCGATCTGTTTTTGGGGAGGAGGCTTCCAGGGCCCTGTCTTCCCTATGTCAAGGTAATCGATCCATAACAGACTACTCTATTGAGTTTCGCACTCTTGCTGCCTCCAGTGGCTGGAACGAGCCGGCTTTGCTCGCTCGTTTTCTGGAGGGTCTCCGCGCAGAGGTAAAGGATGAGATTCTCTCCCGGGAGGTCCCTTCCAGCGTGGATTCCCTGATTGAACTCGCTATTCGCATTGAGCGACGGGTTGATCTTCGTCACCGAGCTCGTGGAAAGGAGCTCGCGTTCTCCGTTGCCCCCCTCTCCGCATCACTACCATCTTCCTCTGCCGGCTCGGGAGCTGAGCCTATGCAGCTGGGAGGTATCCGCATCTCGACTAAGGAGAGGGAACGGAGAATCACCAACCGCCTCTGTCTCTATTGCGGTTCTGCTGGTCATTTTGTCACTTCATGTCCAGTAAAAGCCAGAGCTCATCAGTAAGCGGAGGGCTACTGGTGAGCGCTACTACTCCTGTCTCTCCTTCAAGATCCTGCACTACCTTGTCGGTCCATCTACGCTGGACCGGTTCGTCAGCTTCCTGCAGTGCCTTAATAGACTCTGGGGCGGAGGGCTGTTTTATGGACGAGACCTGGGCTCGGGAACATGACATTCCTCTCAGACAGTTAAGGGAGTCCACGGCCTTGTTCGCCCTGGATGGTAGTCCTCTCCCCAGGATTCAGCGTGAGACGCTACCTTTAACCCTCACTGTTTCTGGTAATCATAGCGAAACCATTTCTTTTTTGATTTTTCGTTCACCTTTTACACCTGTTGTTTTGGGCCATCCCTGGCTAGTTTGTCATAATCCTTCCATTAATTGGTCTAGTAATTCTATCCTCTCCTGGAACGTCTCTTGTCATGTGAAATGTTTAATGTCTGCTATCCCTCCTGTTTCCTCTGTCTCTTCTTCACAGGAGGAGCCTGGTGATTTGACAGGGGTGCCGGAGGAATATCACGATCTGCGCACGGTGTTCAGTCGGTCCAGGGCCACCTCTCTTCCTCCACACCGGTCGTATGATTGTAGTATTGATCTCCTTCCGGGAACCACTCCCCCCCGGGGTAGACTATACTCTCTGTCGGCTCCCGAACGTAAGGCTCTCGAGGATTATTTGTCTGTAGCTCTTGACGCCGGTACCATAGTCCCCTCCTCCTCTCCCGCCGGAGCGGGGTTTTTTTTTGTCAAGAAGAAGGACGGGTCTCTGCGCCCCTGCATAGATTATCGAGGGCTGAATGACATAACAGTTAAGAATCGTTATCCGCTTCCTCTTATGTCTTCAGCCTTCGAGATCCTGCAGGGAGCCAGGTTTTTCACTAAGTTGGACCTTCGTAACGCTTACCATCTCGTGCGCATCAGGGAGGGGGACGAGTGGAAGACGGCGTTTAACACTCCGTTAGGGCACTTTGAATACCGGGTTCTTCCTTTCGGCCTCGCTAACGCTCCAGCTGTCTTTCAGGCATTAGTCAATGATGTCCTGAGAGACATGCTGAACATCTTTGTTTTCGTTTACCTTGACGATATCCTGATTTTTTCACCGTCACTCCAGATTCATCTTCAGCACGTTCGACGTGTCCTCCAGCGCCTTTTAGAGAATTGTCTTTTTGTGAAGGCTGAGAAGTGCACTTTTCATGCCTCCTCCGTCACATTTCTCGGTTCTGTTATTTCCGCTGAAGGCATTAAGATGGATCCCGCTAAGGTCCAAGCTGTCATTGATTGGCCCGCCCCTAAGTCACGCGTCGAGCTGCAGCGCTTTCTCGGCTTCGCGAACTTCTATCGTCGTTTCATCCGTAATTTCGGTCAGGTGGCAGCTCCTCTCACAGCCCTTACTTCTGTCAAGACGTGCTTTAAGTGGTCCGTTTCCGCCCAGGGAGCTTTTGATCTCCTCAAGAATCGTTTTACATCCGCTCCTATCCTTGTTACACCTGACGTCTCTAGACAGTTCGTTGTCGAGGTTGACGCGTCAGAGGTGGGCGTGGGAGCCATTCTTTCTCAGCGCTCCCTCTCTGACGACAAGGTCCCCCCATGCGCGTATTTTTCTCATCGCCTGTCGCCGTCGGAACGTAACTATGATGTGGGAAACCGCGAACTGCTCGCCATCCGGTTAGCCCTAGGCGAATGGCGACAGTGGTTGGAGGGGGCGACCGTTCCTTTTGTCGTTTGGACTGACCATAGGAACCTTGAGTACATCCGTTCTGCCAAACGACTTAATGCGCGTCAGGCGCGTTGGGCGCTGTTTTTCGCTCGTTTCGAGTTCGTGATTTCTTATCGTCCGGGCTCTAAGAACACCAAGCCTGATGCTTTATCTCGTCTCTTCAGTAGCCTCCACTGACCCCGAGGGGATTCTCCCTGAGGGGCGTGTTGTCGGGTTGACTGTCTGGGGAATTGAGAGGCAGGTAAAGCAAGCGCTCACTCACACTCCGTCGCCGCGCGCTTGTCCTAGGAACCTTCTTTTCGTTCCCGTTCCTACTCGTCTGGCCGTTCTTCAGTGGGCTCACTCTGCCAAGTTAGCCGGCCACCCTGGCGTTCGGGGTACGCTTGCTTCCATTCGCCAGCGTTTTTGGTGGCCCACCCGGGAGCATGACACGCGTCGTTTCGTGGCTGCTTGTTCGGTCTGCGCGCAGACTAAGTCCGGTAACTCCCCTCCTGCCGGCCGTCTCAGGCCGCTTCCCATTCCCTCTCGACCGTGGTCTCACATCGCCTTAGATTTTGTCACCGGACTGCCTTCGTCAGCGGGGAAGACTGTTATTCTTACGGTTGTCGATAGGTTCTCTAAGGCGGCGCATTTTCATTCCCCTTGCTAAGCTTCCTTCTGCTAAAGAGACGGCACAAATCATCATCGAGAATGTTTTCAGAATTCATGGCCTTCCGTCAGACGTCGTTTCGGACAGAGGTCCGCAATTCACGTCTCAATTTTGGAGGGAGTTTTGCCGTTTGATTGGGGCTTCCGTCAGTCTCTCTTCCGGCTTTCACCCCCAGTCTAACGGTCAAGCAGAACGGGCCAATCAGACTATTGGTCGCATCTTACGCAGTCTTTCTTTTCGCAACCCTGCGTCTTGGTCAGAACAGCTCCCCTGGGCAGAATACGCCCACAACTCGCTTCCTTCGTCTGCGACCGGGCTATCTCATTTTCAGAGTAGCCTCGGGTACCAGCCTCCGCTGTTCTCATCTCAGTTCGCCGAGTCCAGCGTCCCCTCCGCTCAGGCTTTTGTCCAACGTTGCGAGCGCACCTGGAAGAGGGTCAGGTCTGCACTTTGCCGTTATAGGACGCAGACTGTGAGGGCTGCTAATAAGCGTAGAACTAAGAGTCCTAGATATTGTCGCGGTCAGAGAGTTTGGCTCTCCACTCAGAACCTTCCCCTTAAGACGGCTTCTCGCAAGTTGACCCCGCGGTTCATTGGTCCGTTCCGTATTTCTCGGGTCATTAATCCTGTCGCAGTTCGACTTCTTCTTCCGCGATACCTTCGTCGCGTCCACCCGGTCTTCCATGTCTCCTGTATTAAGCCCGTTCTTCGCGCCCCCGCTCGTATCCCCCCCCCCCCCCCCCATCCTTGTCGAGGGCGCACCCATCTACAGGGTCCGCAGGATTTTGGACATGCGTCCTCGGGGCCGTGGTCACCAGTACCTCGTTGATTGGGAGGGGTACGGTCCTGAGGAGAGGAGTTGGGTTCCCTCTCGGGACGTGCTGGACCGTGCGCTGATCGAGGATTTCCTCCGTTGCCGCCAGGTTTCCTCCTCGAGTGCGCCAGGAGGCGCTCGGTGAGTGGGGGGGTACTGTCATGTATTGTCATGTTGTGTCTTTCTGTCCTTTCCTTTCACCCTGTCTCCCTCTGCTGGTCGTATTAGGTTACCTTTTCTCCCCCGCTTTCCCCCAGCTGTTCCTTGTCTCCTCTTGACTACCTCGTCACCCCTTCTCCCACCTGTTCCCCTTTTCCCTCTGATTAGTCCCCTATATCTCTCTCTGTTTTTGTTCCTGTCCTTGTCGGATTCTTGTTTGTTGTGTTTCATGCCTGAGCCAGACTATCGTCATGTTTGCTGTAACCTTGTCCTGTCCTGTCGGAATCTGCCGGTCTATCTGAGCCTACCTACGTTTGGTTATTAAAGAAGCTCTGTTTAAGTTAGTTCGCTTTTGGGTCCTCATTCACTCACCGTAACAAGATGAGACTAAAATTTATATTTTTGGCCATCAAGGAAAACGCTATGTCTGGCACAAACCCACCACCTCTCATCACCACGAGAACACCATCCCCACAGTGAAGCATGGTGGTGGCAGCATCATGATGTGGGGATGTTTTTCATCGGCAAGGACTGGGAAACTGGTCAGAATTGAAGGAATGATGGATGGTGCTAAATTACAGGGAAATTCTTGAGGGAAACCTGCTTCAGTCTTCCAGAGATTTGAGACTGGGACGGAGGTTCACCTTCCAGCAGGACAATGACCCTAAGCATACTGCTAAAGCAATACTCAAGTGGTTTAAGGGGAAACATTTAAATGTCTGGTAATGGCCTAGTGAAAGCCCAGACCTCAATCCAATTAAGAATCTGTGGTATGACTTAAAGATTGCTGTACACCAGCGGAACCCATCCAACTTGAAGGAGTTGGAGCAGTTTTGCCTTGAAGAATGGGCAAAAATCCCAGTGGCTAGTTGTGCCAAGCATATAGAGAAATATCCCAAGAGACTTGCAGCTGTAATTGCTGCAAAAGGTGGCTCTACAAAGTATTGACTTTGGGGGGGGGGGGGGTGAATAGTTATGCATGCTCAAGTTTTCAGTTTTTTTGTCATATTTCTTGTTTGTTTCACAATAAAAAATATTTTGCATCCTCAATGTGGTAGGCATGTTGTGTAAATCAAATGATACCAAACCCCCCCCAAAATCGTTTTAATTCCAGGTTGTAAGGCAACAAAATAGCAAAAAATGCCGGGGGGGGGGGGGATAATTTCACAATGCACTGTATTCCAGGCAATCCATTTAATTATAATACAGTAACAGCAAAACCTAGTTCCATCTAGGGTTATTCAAGTCAAGACAAGAGAGAGGTCCAGCTTTCTGTTTGCACATGCCCAGAAGGTGTGGATAGAACACTGGCGATTAGCACCGCCATGACCCAGATCCACTCAGCCATTTAGTCCGTCAGACACTAAGCAAGAGACACAGAGAAACATCGTCATGTCCTTGTTGCCAACAGGAGACCATTTCTCTTTTACTGCCTGTCCATTGACGCCGCCGAAGCTTGCGCCGACTCATCCTCTGACGTGATGGAAAGAGGAGCAGCGAGCAAAACAAAGGCACACGCAGATACCCGCCCAGCAGGGTGCGTCTGTGTGGCTCCGGCGCCGCTTTTAGGACGAACTGCAGGCTAGCTACCACCGTGGCCCAAGTGGACACAGACCTGCAACCGCCATTACACCAAACGCCATTACCTCTTTCCAACCTCGTGCTCCAGGACAGGGTCAGGGAGTTTGGTCACTTCGTCTGGAAGGGTTCAGTCACTCCTAATGGTTCTTTCTGTGTTTATGGTGGGGTTATTACAGTGTAATTGTCATTTAATGACTTTCAACAATTTAGGCCTCTAAGGGTCAGATGATATCTGGAACTTACAGGCCTCCAGAACTAATACTGTACGATATGTTAACTGAGAACAGTGGAACAGTTCCTAACTATTAAAGAGACTTGAAGTCATTATGGGAGAAGAAAAACACACTGTCCATGCTCAGACTTTATCAAAGACACATGATGAAGAAAAAAAACTGTCAGAAGTGTATTTATGATGTTGAAACTTGCAGTTGCCACATAAAAAGTGACAAGCTATCAAGCAGCATCCAGGAATAAGCCAGAGGCCTGAGAGGATTGACAGCAAGGTGGCACAGAAAGAAGCCTGACACACCCCCCACACATGCACATGCACGCACGTTTAACACATGGGGATGTGTGAAACTTACTCTTCAGCCTGAAGTGTTTTCTACCAGCAAATAGCTAGCTTTCATGTGGTGCTGACTGGTAATAGACTTCAGGAGGGCGGTAGCGTGTGCTGGCAAGGCTAAAAACAGTCAATTACATCTAAATCATAGCACAAAAAAACCCTCCTACTCGTGAACGTTTTTCACCGTTTTTACAATTAATAATGTTCGTTGCTGAGGCGCCCTATATCAACAATACCGCCATGCAAATATATTAAACCTGGCCTGCTCCAAGAATGTTATGAAGACCATTTTTTCATGCAGGAATTTGTCGGCCATAAATAAATTAATCCAGTCTGTGTTGGCAGATGAAAGACTATCTAAAAAAGACTTATGTTATTTGTCTACTCCGTTCATAGCCGCTCTTAACCTCTCATTCCTGTTCTCTGGCGCCATCTCAGAGAAAGAGATGGAGAGGGCAAGTGCGCGAGCGAGATCAACATGGCGAGCTAGATACGGAAGGAGGGAGTTAAAGAGAGAGAGATAAGCGAGGTTGAGGTAAACAGAAGAGCTTGTAAAAAAAAAGAAAAGAATAAGCACCAGTGCATTCAGAGATGGCTGGAGAAGAGAGGCATCGAGAGAGGTAACAGGCCTTACCGGGGTGTCGATCTTGATGAGGGCAATGTCTGCCTTCTCGTCCACGTCTGTGATCTTGGCGTCGAAGGTGGCGCCACTCTTCAGCTCCACCTTCACCCGGTGCTTATTGGCCACCACGTGGGCGTTGGTCACAATCAAGCCGTCCTCCGACACCACGAAGCCAGAGCCGCTGGCCACCGCCACCTCACGCTTAGAGAACACCATCCTGGGGAGAGGACAGACAGGAGACAGAGTGTGAGACAGGAGGACAGAGGGTGAGACAGGGAGACACAGGGTGAGACAGAGAGAGGAGGTGAGACAGGGGGACAGAGGGTGAGACAGGGAGACACAGGGTGAGACAGAGAGACAAGGTGAGACGGGGAAACAGGGAACCATTATTCATCTGTTTGCACCTAAAACACGTACAAGTAGAAGAACTGTTCTGCAAAATGTGTAAGTCCACATGTTCATGAGGAGACCACATGCTACTACTGCCAAACATACACCGGGATTTTGCTCATGGCAATTCCTCTTGAAGATCACTTGAACAAATGACCCGATGATGTGTTTATTAACAGGAGGGCCGGGGAGCATGTTTGTCTCCTTATGGCTACAACAGGATCCACTTTGTCAGGCTGACAACTATGTTAACAGCTGTGCAAGATCTGGCCTGACATCTAAAGTACTAAATATAGGTATTTATTTGTCTAACACTCCCTCCACCGCAATATCATTGATTAGGGTAATAGTTGGTAACTTTGTTGTCATAAGTTTTACTGGGAAAAACAGCATCGGATACCTGAGCCCGTATTCACAAAGTGTCTCAGAGTATAGCAGTGCTGATATAGGATCAGTTGTGACTTTTAAATGATAATGAATAAGATACGGAGGACCTAATCCTTTATCAGCATTCGAACTTGGAGACGCTTTATGAATATGGCCCAGATACCTGTAAATCTACTGTGGTCAGTGTGTGTGTGTGTGTGTGTGTGTGTGTGTGTGCGTGTGTGTCGGTGTGTGTGTGCGCGTGTGTCGGTGTGTGTGTGTGTGTGTGCGCGCACGTGTGTGTCGGTGTGTGTGTGTGTGTGTAGAGGGGAGGTCCTTACTTGCGGTACAGTTCAATATGAACCACAGCGGGAGCAATCTCCTCCACCACATCAGCAATGAAGTTATATCTGTGGCGCAGACTGTCTGGATTCTCCTGTCCTGGAAAACATTCCAGAAACACACTATTAATATAACATCAAATACATGCAGGGGTATTAGTTCAGGGTTATACCATGTTGCCTCAAGCCCTGATATTAGAGGGTATCTCATTTCTGGGGGGAAATTATTATTTTGGCTTGGACTAGACCAGTCTACTCTATCTGTATAAAATGTTTGTTCAAAGTCTGAGCACTAAACTATATATATATATATATATATATATATATATATATATATATATATATATATATATATATATATATACACACACACACACACACACACAGTTCATTCAGAAAGTATTTAGACCCCTTAACCTTTTCCACATTTTGTTATGTTACAGCCTCATTCTAAAATGTATTAAATACATTTTCCTCATCAATCTACACACAATACCCCATAATGACAAAGCGAAAACAGGTTTTTATAAATGTTTGCACATTTATAAAAAAATATATATATATAGAAATACCTTATTTACATAAGTATTCAGACCCTTTGCTATGAGGCTCGAAATTGAGCTCAGGTGCATCCTGTTTCCATTGATCATCCTTGAGATGTTTCTCCAACTTGATTGGAGTCCACCTGTGGTAAATTCAATAGATTGGACATGATTTGGAAAGGCACACACCTGAGGATTGTGTTGAGGCACCGATCTGGGGAAGGGTACCAAAACATTTTTGCAGCATTGAATATCCCCAAGAATACAGTGGCCTCCATCATTCTTAAATGGAATAAGTTTGGAACCACCAAGACTCTCCATAGAGCTGGCCGCTCGGTCAAACTGAGCAAACAGAGGAGAAGGGCCTTGGTCAGGGAGGTGACCAAGAACCCGATGGTCACTCTGACAGAGCTCTAGAGTTCCTATGTGGAGATGGGAGAATCTTCCAGAAGGACAACCATCTCTGCAGGACCACCAATCAGGCCAATATGGTAGAGTGGCCCGACAGAAACCATTCTTCAGTAAAAGGAACACGACAGCCTGCTTGGAGTTTGCCAAAAGGCACCTAAAGGACTCTCAGACCAGGACTCTCAGACCACCAGATTCTCTGGTCTGATGAAACCAGGATTGAACACTTTGGCCTGAATGCCAAGCGTCACATCTGCAGGAAACCTGGCATCACCCCTACTGTGAAGCATGGTGATGGCAGCATCATGCTGTGGGGATGTTTTTCAGTGGCAGGGACTGGGAGACTAGCCAGGATCAAGGGAAAGATGAACGGAGCAAAGTAGAGAGAGATCTGTGATGAAAAGCTTGCTCCAGAGTGCCCAGGACCTCAGACATGAGCGATCAGACATGGACTTTCAAACAGGACAACGACCCTAAGCACAGCGCCAAGACAACTCAGGAATGGCTTCGGGACAAGTCTCCGAATGTCCTTGAGTGTTCCAGCCAAAACCTGGACTTGAACCCGATCGAACATCTCTGGAGAGACTTGAAAATAGCTGTGCAGCGACGCTCCCCATCCAACCAGACAGAGCTTGAGAGGATCTGCAGAGAAGAATGTGAGAAACTCCCCAAATACAGGTGTGCCAACTTTGTAGCGTCATACCCAAGAAGTCTCGAGACTGTAATCGCTGACAAAGGTGCTTCAACAAAGTACTGAGTGTTACGTTCCCCAGTTTATGTGTTGTAGTTTGTGTATTTGCATGTGTTTTATTTCAGGAAATGGCTTCCTGAAATCCCTCAAACAGCTGATTGGTCGACTCCAGGGCTAATTGGAGAGCTGACCCCGCCCCCTCGTCAAGACACAGCTGTCTCCAGTTACACATTCAATCTGAAGCTATATAAAAGCCAGTGTTCTGTTCAGGAGAGAGAGATTTTTGCTAGAGAGATTTGTTAGAGAGATTTGTTAGAGATTTTGGAGGTAGGGATTACTGAGAGAGATTTGCTGGGAGGTCATTGCAGAGCGATTGATTGTGATAGAGAGATTTTGCTAGAGGTTGATTTTGCTGGGAGTTCATTGCTGAGAGTTGGTATGTTCTGTGAGTTTGTTGCTCAGGTAGAGCTTATTTGATGTCCTTTGTTTCTTAGTTTGTTTGTGAAATTGTTTAATATTCTGTTTCATTTGTTCCCGGGGGGAAAGGGGAAGGCACCTTGGGAGTGTTTAGGCAAGAGGCCCGCGGGCATACATATACCCGTAGTATATTCACTGTCTAGGCACACTAGGTAAGACCTGGGCGGACCACCCCCTGTATTTTGGTTAGGGCACCAGGTGGTGCTAAATTAGGTAAGTAGTGGGTAGGCAGGTAAGATAGGAGAGGGGGGGCTTTGAGATTTACTTTCTTTGCTTTGGTTCCGTCCAGCCCCTTTTCCCCATATTACCGTGTAAAGGAATAAAGTCCTTGTAAACGGTACCACATTCTGCCTGTTGTCATCCTTACTCGCACCTACAGTCCATACCTCTTTCACTTCACAGAGAGTTTAGTTGTAGCAGGGTGTTGCGTTCCCTCTTCATAGAGGCGTGCGTAACACTGAGTAAAGGGTCTGAAATTTGACATTTCAGTTTTACATTTTTTTTATACATTTGCAAGAAATTCTAAACCTGTTTTTGCTTTGTCACTATGGGGTATTGTGTGTAAATTGATGAGGGAAAAAACACTTTTTAGAATAAGGCTAATGTAAGACAATGTGGAAAAAGTCAAGACATATGAATACTTTCTGAATATATATGTGTATATATAGAGAGAGCACCAGTCAAAAGTTTGGACACCTGCTCATTCAAGGGTTTTTATTTTAACTATTTTCTACATTGTAGAATAATAGTGAATACATCTAAACTATGAAATAACACATATGGAATCAAGTAGTAACCAAAAAAGTGTTAAACAAATCAAAACATATTTTATATTCTACATTTTTTAAAGTAGCCATCCTTTTCCTTGATTCAGCTTTGCACACTCTTGGCATTCTCTCAGCCAGTCACCTGGAAGTCACCTGGAATGCATTTCAATTAACAGGTGTGCCTTGTTAAAAGTTCATTTGTGGAATTTATTTCCTTAATGCATTTTAGTCAATCAGTTGCGTTGTGACAAGGTAGGAGTGGTATACAGAAGACAACCCTATTTGGTAAAAGACCAAGTCCATATTATGGCAAGAACAGCTTAAATAAGCAATGAGAAAAGACAGTCCATCATGAATTTAAGACATGAAGGTCAGTTAATCTGGAAAATTTCAAAAAAAATCTTTGAGTTCAGTCACAAAAACCATCAAGCGCTATGATGTAAATGGATCTTATGAGGACCGCCACAGGAAAGGAAGACCCAGAGTTACCTCGGCTGCAGAGGATAAATTCATTAGAGTTAGCTGCACCTCAGATTTCAGCGCAAATATATGCTTCACAGAGGTCAATTAACAGACACATGTCAACATCAACTGTTCAGAGGAGACTGCGTGAATCAGGCCTTCATGGTCAAATTGCTGCAAAGAAACCATCACTAAAGGACACCAATAAGAAGAAGAGACTTGCTTGGGCCAAGAAACATGAGCAATGGACACACCGGTGGAAATCTGTTGTTTGGTCTAATGAGTCTAAATTTGAGATTTTTGTTCCAACTGCTGTGTCTTTATGAGATGCAGAGTAGGTGAACGGAGGATCTCTGCATGTGTGGTTCCCACCATGAAGCATGGAGGAGGAGGTGTGATGGTGAGGGGGTGCTTTGCTGGTGACAGTGTCTGTGATTTATTTAGAATTCAAAGTTTGGGTTGAGTTGGACCACAGCGTGAAGGAAAATCAGCCAAGTGCTCAGCATATGTGGGAACTCCTTCAAGACTGTTGGAAAATAATTCCAGGTAAAGCTGGTTGAGAGAATGCCAAGCGTGTGCAGAGCTGCATCAAGGCAAAAGGTGGCTACTTTAAAGAATCTGGAATATAAAATATATTTTGATTTGTTTAACACTTTTTGGGTTACTACATGATTCCATGTGTTATTTCATAGTTTTGATGTCTTCAATATTATTCTACAATGAAAAACCCTTGAATGAGTGGTGTGTCCAAACCTTTGACTGGTACTGTCGAAACAGTTGTAGTCGGAAGTTTTACACACACCTTCGCCAAATACATTTATACTCAGTTTCTCAATTCCTGACATTTAATCCAAGTAAAAATTCCCTGTCTTAGTTCAGTTAGGATCAACACTTTATTATAAGAATGTGAAATTATTTATTTCAGCTTTTATTTCTTTCATCACATTCCCAGTGGGTCAGAAGTTTACATACACTCAATTAGTATTTGGTGGCATTGCCTTTAAATTGTTTAACTTGGGTCAAACGTTTCAGGTAGCCTTCCACAAGCTTCCCACAATAAGTTGGGGGAATTTTTGCCCATTCCTCCAGAGAGAGCTGGTGTAACTGGGTCAGGTTTGTAGGCCTCCTTGCTCGCACACGCTTTTTCAGTTCTGCCCACAAATGTTCTATTGGACTGAGGTCAGGGCTTTGTGATGGCCGCTCCAATAGCTTGCCTTTGTTGCCCTTAAGCCATGTCTTGAGATGTTGCTTCAATATATCCACAATTTCCTACCTCATGATGCCATCTATTTTGTGAAGTACACCAGTCCATCCTGCAGCAAAGCACCCCCACAACATGATGCTGCCACCCCCGTGCTTCACGGTTGGGATGGTGTTCTTCGGCTTGCAAGCCTCCCCCTTTTTCCTCCAAACATAACGAAGGTCATTATGGCCAAACAGTTTCACCAGACCAGAGGACATTTCTCCAAATGTACGATCTTTGTCCCCATGTTCAGTTGCAAATTGTAGTCAGACTTTTTTATGCCGGTTTTGGAGCAGTAGCTTCCTCCTTGCTGAGCGGCCTTTCAGGTTATGTCAATATAGGACTCGTTTTACTGTGGATATAGATACTTTTGTACCTGTTTCCTCCAGCATCTTCCCAAGGTCCTTTGCTGTTGTTCTAGGATTGATTTGCACTTTTCGCACCAATGTACGTTAATCTCTAGAAGACAGAAATGTCTCCTTCCTGAGCGGTATGACGGCTGCGTGGTCCCATGGTGTTTATACTTGCATACAATTGTTTGTACAGATGAACGTGGTACCTTCAGGCGTTTGGAAATTGCTCCCAAGGATGAACCAGACTTTTGGAGGTCTACAATTGTTTTTCTGAAGTCTTGGCTGATTTCTTTTGATTTTCTCAAGATGTCAAGCAAAGAGGCACTGAGTTTGAAGGTAGGCCTTGAAATACATTCACAGGTACACCTCCAATTGACTCAAATGATGTCAAACCCTGACATCATTTTCTGGAATTTTTCAAGCTGTTTGAAGCCACAGTCAATTTAGTGTAAACTTCTGACCCACTGGAATTGTGATACAGTGAATTATAAGTGAAATAATCTGTCTGGAAACAATTGTTGAAAAATTACTTGTGTCATGCACAAAATAGATGTCCTAACCGACTTGCCAAAACTATAATTTGTTAACAAGAAATTTGTGGAGTGGTTGAAAAACTAGTTTTAGTGACTCTAACCGAAGTGTATGTAAACTTCCAACTTCAACTGTATATCCAATATTGTATACTCTACAATATGTAAGAGATAATCAGAGGCTATGCGTTCTCTGGAAAATAATGAATTAAGTGGGAGGTGTGTTCCACGACACGCTAGTGGAGTGGAACTGACCTTCCACGGAGTTGCATTATTTTCAAGAGAACACACAGAGCCCCGCTAGAAATGTGTTCAACATCCACTAAAGTAGGTAGCAAGTTTACTAGATAGCTACAGTACCATGGCAGTAATGCCATGGTAACCAAACAAACAGACTTGATATTTTAGCTAACCAAACCATCAGTCCTGGCTTGCCATTGTGAAAATCGAATTCAGCCAATTATGATTTTAATTTAGCATCTTTAAAGTAGCTCAAAGATAGAATATGTAAGAATGAACTATAGCCATTGAATTATACCATGCAAATATATTGTGCGTTATCGGGAAATAATGCACGCTCTATAATGCCTTTCAAGCCAACAAGTATTCAGCAATGCCATGGTATAAACTTTTATAAACAACCGTTAAGAGCACATTTGGCCTCCGATCATCACTATACTGTATAAACAACTCTATTGATAACATCCACAAGGGTAGTGTGAGGGACAGAATCCAGATCAACCTGAAATAGGGAAATTGGAAGATCCGCTTTGAGGCTCGATATTGTACAGCATGGTCCGTCTTCTGATCTCCTCCCCGAGCTTATAAAACTCAGGAAGTGACTCAAATCTGAACTTGTATAACCGAAACACTTTATTTTAACTTGCGCAACTTTGGTTAGGGAACAGATGCAGTGCGTGCAAAAACATCTGCAATTACCCCTTTTCCTTTGGTTATTCATCTCTTCCACTTAGATCTGTGTCGGTCCAGTTAACGAATATCTCTAGGCCTATACTCCATTTCCTCTTTCTAATAAATAGCACCTTTCCAACCCACCTCGCAAACTGATGAAAGAGTTATTTTAAAACCCCTATTTGGTGTGGTTTGGTCTCACACAACCTATGATAGGCTAAACATAATGCACTGCAGATGGGCTGAACTGAGCTCCCCCATTCACCCCCAACCACAACAACAGGGACAGTCACACGGACACCTGCGCTCTTAGAAAAAAAGGGTTACAAAAGGGTTCTTCGGGCTGTAACCATAGGAGAATCCTTTTTTGGTTCCAAGTAGAAGCCTTTTGGATTCCATGTAGAACCCTCTGTGGAAAGGGTCCTACAAGGAACCCAAAACGGTTCTACCTGGAACCAAAAAGGTTCTACATGGAACCAAAAAGGGTTCTCTTATGGGGACAGCCAAAGATCTCTTTCAGGTTTTAAATATCACTAGATAGTGCCAGACACAGGGCTGGATGGTGGGTAGACATTCTCCTTGCTCTGCACTGTGGTGTATTAGCTTCTGGCTACATGGTGTCGATCCAACAGGTCCTAACAGCTCCATTAATATTATCTCAGTCCAAGGAGTTTCACAGACCTAAAAAAAATCCCTCGACCCGACCTGCAGATCGAGACATGCACTCTGGCATGCCATGTAAAACGGCCTTTAATCAAATCACATGAAAATACCTCCGAATTGATAAAAGATCAAAGAATATGCTGTAAATGGAGGACTTTCTTAATCACTAACAGTCACACCATCTCTTTGGTGCACTGAATGCCTACAGCATGATTGAACAGAGACACACAGGCAGGTTGGGAAATAGATACACAGAAGTAGTATTGTGGCATGTTATTTTGACATCAGTTAGCTAAACCTAATGGAATTATTATCCAAGATAAACATATTTTCTGGATGATATGCGAGAGGAATCAGAAAACTCTTGACACACACGCAAAAACACACACACACACACACACAAACAAATTTAAATTGTATCACGTAGAGAGAGAAAATAATATATCCCACTATCCTTACAGATGTGGGTTTCTCTCCCTAGCAGGTCTCTTGAATATAGGGCATGGCCAGTCTATTCTTGCCCACTGAAGTGCCCATCAGTTATACTGTATGACACTGACACTTGGCTTGGCTGGCTGTCTGGCCTCATGTGTCCCTCTCATATCACACTCTCTGAGTGAAGTGAGAACATAGAAAGACAGAGGCTGGCAGGAAGTGTAATTGCAATGACCTAATACTGCAGATATCGTCTAAGACAACTGTGTGGAATAAATCTACCTCAACAAGTTATTTTTCCTTTCCAACTGTTTGCATGGTTGAGGGATTTCTTGCAGAATCTGTGAGTCTATTGAAATACTACCACGTTTCGCAAAAGATCAAAACCTCTGCTGGGCTAACTTTGTGCCCTTGTCCTTGAAACAATGCTTGTCAATCAATCAATAACCCATCCATCTCTGCCCATTCATGTGACCTGCGTGTCCATGCCCCGCACATGGGCATTCTTGTCAAGCATCCACTGTTATTCCCATGGAGCTCTTGACATCAGTGGTTCATATGTTTTTCCATGCGGAAGCCGCCCCTCTCCTCCCTCTACCGAACGCACTGGGTAGCAGGCTGCATTTCAGTCTGGACCCTCGGACTACCTTCAGATCAACCTTCAGCTCTTCAGAGTCTGGGCGATGGTCTTTCACTGTCAGATGGTCTGTCACAGCGATCTCCATCGTGTCAATCAAACAGAGGACAGAGCATCATCAAGAGAAATAAAGAGGTATTAACAAAGTATTAGTTGCCTTAGCTACCAATTAAATAAATAAATAAATAAAATAAAAAATAAAAATAAAAAATAAAACAAATGAAACCAATTTGATTTGAACCAACTAAATCTGTTGTGTACAAAACATGTTATGGTAGGAGATTTTATTCACATTTCTTTCCATTCAAAAGGTATTAAGTCACCAGCCCAGTGAATGTTCTACCTACAGTGTTTCGTTGATCTTGTATCCATGTCTGCCAGTCACACGTACTGTATATGCGAAACGAGTCACCTCATGAAGAAATGGGTTGACAAAACATGGCTCTATGACTGTAGAATTTGACCTAGATCTGGATCCATCTGGTAGAAGTTATACAATCTACTGACTCCATGAGGACCAGATGCTATGACATCACAGGTGGAAGCAGCTTGTGACTCAGAGACCTTCCAGATCTTTGGCTTGGCTGAAACTCCTGGAGACCTCACTCAGCTCTGAGCGGTCCTGTGCTCGGTAATTGAGTGAAACAGCTATTTTTGGGGTGGTGAGGTAAACTCATATCAAGGTAAACCAGTCCTCTGACCTGAAGGGGGAAACAGAGTCCCAGAATCTGGGACAGAGTTTTGTGTTCAAAAGTTAGGAGAGGGAGGAGAAGGAGGAGGAAGAGGTTGAAAAGAAGGGGGAGGAGGAGGAGGGAGTGAAGAGAGCAGGAGTTGGATACTCAAATGTTCAGACAGGAGCTAAACTGAGCTGAGATTTCACCTTCCTGTGCTCTGTAGTCTGTCTAATCTGATAGGGCTCAAGTAACAGAGAGGCTCCACTGTAGCAGAAAACGAACTGCTGTCACGCCCTGGCCATAGAGAGGCTTTTATTCTCTATTTTGGTTAGGCCAGGGTGTGACTAGGGTGGGCATTCTATGTTCCTTTTTCTATGTTTTTGTATTTCTTTGTTTTTGGCCGGGTATGGTTCTCAATCAGGGACAGCTGTCTATCGTTGTCTCTGATTGAGAACCATACTGAGGTAGCTCTTTCCCACTGTTAGTTGTGGGTGGTAATTTTCTGTTTAGGGTGTTTTTCACCTGACGGAGCTGTTTCGGTTGTTCCTTTGTTGTTTTGATTATTCAGTGTTTAGTTAAATAAAAATGACGAACACGTACCACGCTCCACCTTGGTCCTCACCTTCTTCTAATGAATGCTGTTACAACTGCCACAAAATTATCTAGGTGTGAATGGTGTGTTCACAGCTGTGTGTGTGTGTGTGTGTGTGTGTGTTTTCGATATATATATACACCTCAAGGCCAAGCATCACAACTATACACATCGGCAGAAAGCCAGAATTTATTTACACTGCATACGCCAAGTTCCCAAGAAAGTCTGATTTCAACAGGTATACCCTGTATTAATATAATAAAATGTGACTTTGGAATGAAAGACCTCTGGCATAAGATGCACTAAACTGAAGTACTGAAGTGCTGAGAGCTGATGTTTGCAGCCAGCTTTGTGCCAACTCAGATCAAACTGTCTGCATGTGGAGCCTTACAAGTCACTTAATTAGTCAAAACAGCCATGAAGGCACACCACTGAAATGTCAATCCAACTGCATTAAAATGTATTATTTACTAACAACTTGAGATATTTTTTAGACGTGATCTCATTAACATCACTTATCTCCTTGTGAAAAACATTTAAAGACACTAAAGCTCTGTCTACTGGTAGGCTGACTGGTAGGCTGACTGGTAGGCTGACTGGTAGGCTACGGTTAAATTTGGGTATGATTGTGATACATTCTGACAACCAAAATGCTCTACACCACAGTAAAACAGTTCCCTTTGAACCTTCATATTTACAGTCATTTCATTTCTTTGCAACATATTATTTAGGGAGCATAATTTACCGCAGACCAATTCACTGGATAATATCATCTCCATTTGGTTTAGGCCTACACCTTCTACACATTATGGTTTTACGCACAACATCGTGCATGCTTGCTGATGGGTCTACCATAACATAGAGTGATTTTGATACATTATGTTGAATTCCAACATGGACACATACCTTTGCCACAGGTTCCTCTCTGTATGAAGATGACCGGTGGCTGCTGAAGTTTCAGAGCCCGGTTACTCAATCTCTTCAGTTCGCAGATGTTTCGATAGGACACCCCGTCACTGCCGCACACCGGGTCCGCACCTTTGCAGACGCATACACCGTTTTTGCCCCGACGCCTTACTGTGGCGGACACCCCAATTCCGTCCGATATCGAGCAGTCCATGCCCTCTCCGCACTCCGGGTCCCCTAGTCTCCCCGTGCCGCCGCATACCTCACCTTCTCCGTGCGCACAAACCGGACAGCAGTCGCATTGGTCAAGGATGTCGCCGGCCATACAGTCCGCAGGGATCGGGGGACATAGAAATTTGTCACATTTATCTGGACAGCCGATGACATATCGCTTGGCTCTTGACTCGCAAACTAAAGGAGCAAGAAGTAAAGTTGCGTAGAAGACGGACCAAAACATTGTTAAATATTAAAGTATCTAAAAATGTACAAAGTTGCCACAAAACTACTCTTTAAACTTTACGACTTTCTACAAAAAAATATGTTTGATCTGCATAAATAAACGTAACATACATTTGCAAATAAATGTCAGACGCTTTTCACTAAATTGAGCTGTGTTGGTCTGCTGCTCTCAGTCAACAAAGATGCTCTAACTCCCTCTGTGAGGCTGCTATGTGAGCTTCCAGAGTTTATAAAGGCAACTGGCACGTTGTGGCAATATAAACAAGACAGGCGATTGGTGGACCCTTCTGATGTGCAGAGGGTGCAGTATGCATGCCTCCTCCACCCACCCCCTTACAAACACAATGTCAGAGTGTCACTGAGTTCATTTCAAACTGCTTATACTGTTCTATGAGCAAAGAAAATATGTCAACACACTTTTGCTCTTGTAGTAGCATAAGCTTACCCTTCAATTTCCACGGTGTATAATTGAGTTGGCCTACTATAGATTCAATTACTGCACTGGCCAAGGCCTAATTATTGTTGTGCTGCAAGTAAAAGACGCCAGAAGCAACTGCATGCCTGTCGATCATTGACTTTTCCATTGCCAGACTATCAATGTTAAACAAACTGGTTACGTACAACAAAAGCCACCATATGCTTGGTGTAGCGTTAACAAAATGCATAAAATCCTCTGAAGGTGAATTTACAGCAGGAAAAAGTGATGAAATTAATTGAATGCAAAGGTTATCATAGTTCAGTTTAAACGTTCAGGGTTTCAGCCCTTTGTGTTTTGGGGTTGATGGTCTGGGTAGGGGCCAGGCATCCCGCCCGTGTTATCTCCCCTCTCAGATTGGAGTGGGTCAGGATTAAGTCAGAGGTTGCTGCATGCTACAGAGGCGTAAATCACATTATTCCGAGAGCCCTAAGGTCTACGTCAGTATTCCGGAATGCTCATCCATTCCATGGTCATTCTACAGGAACTCAAAAGCAAATGTAATCACTTCCATGTGCTGTTTGGAACGGGATTGATCGAATGCCCCTAAACTCATACCGCATTTTAAACGACAGATGCTTTGCAACAGTCATTTCCACGAGCGCTGTGAAACCAACTGTGTTTGTATGTGTTGCTGTTACCTCCCTCATTTCCATAGAGACCCATAGCGTTTGAGTAGACCCGAGGGAGGCCTTTAGTATGACCTAAGGACTGACTACAAGGCAACTGGAACAGCAAGAGCGCTCTCTGTTTGTCTAAGTGTCGACAGCTACAGCGAGTGTAACACAAATTCACAGGCAGTTACGCTGGTCGAAACAGTGTACTCTCCCTTTCTATCATATCCACTGGGAGTGAGAGCATTGGGAGTGTTTGGGAGTTGTGTTGATCACTTGTCGGATTTGACAGATTGTGACAGGAAATGGTGACGTATGATCATAACCAGCTTCTCTAGGATGCCACTACAGAAAACCACGAACATCAACCCTAGATCAGTAGGGCATCAACAATTGTCAGAGTTGACTGAATCAAAATGTAAAGCAGTACATGTACTGTATTACAGTGCCTTCACAAAGTATTCACACCCCTTTACTTTTTCCACATTTAGATGTGTTACCAAGTGGGGTTAACATTTACTTAATTGTTATTTTTTGTTGTTGCCATCTACACAACATACTCTGTCATTTCAAAGTGGAAGAACATTTCGATTTGTTTTTACAATTAATGGAAACTGAAACACAAATATATTTTGATGAGATAAATATTGAACCCCCTGAGTCAATACATGTTAGAATCACCTTTGTCAGCGATTACAGCTGGGAGTATTTCTTGGTAAGTCTCTAAGAGCTTTGCAAACATGAATTGTACAATCATTTGCCCATTATTCTTTAACAAATTCTCCAAGCTCTGTCAAGTTGGTTGTTGGTAATTACTAGATAGCCATGTTCAAGTATTGCCATAGATTTTCAGGCCAATTTAAGTCAAAACTGTAACTAGGCCACTCAGGAACGTTCAATGTCGTCTTAGTAAGGAACTCCAGTGCATTATTGGCCTTGTGTTTTAGGTTATTGTACTGCTGAAATGTGGGTTTGTCTCTCAGTGTTAGCTAGAAAGCAGACTGAACCAGGTTTTCCTTTAGGACTTCGCCTGTGCTTAGTTATATTCCTTTTCTTTTTATTTAAAAAACCCTCCCTAGTCTTTGTCATTTAGTTTAGTATTGTGGAGTAACTACAATGTTGTTGATCTATCCCCAGTTTTCTCCTATCACAGCCATTTAACTCTGTAACGGGTTTAAAATCACCATTGACCTCATGGCAAAATCCCTAAGCGGTTTCCTTCCTCTCTGTCAACTGAGTTAGGAAGGATGCCCGTGTCTTTGTTGTGACTGGGTGTAATTGATACACCATCCAAAGTGTAATTAATAACTTCACCGTTGCGAAAAGGGATATTCAATATCTGCTTAAAAAAAATATGTCTACGAATTGATGCCCTTCTTTGTGAGGCATTGGAAAACCTCCCTTGTCTTTGTGGTTGAATCTGTGCTTGAAAGTCACTGCTCGATTGATGGACCTTACAGAAAGTGTGGGGTACAGAGGTGCGGTAGTCATTCAAAAACCGTGCGGTACTGAGGTGCAACATGCACTGACTCAAAAACAAGATCCCACAAAAAAACAGTGGGAAAATGGCTGCCTAAATATGATCCCCAATCAGAGACAACGATAAACAGCTGCCTCTGATTGGAAACCATACCAGGCCAACATAGACATAAAACAAACTAGATAACCCACCCTAGTCACAACCTGACCTAACCAACATAGACAATAAAAGGCTCACTATGGTCAGGGCGTGACAGTACCCCCCCCCCCCGTAAAGGTGCGGAATCCGGCCGCAAAACCAGACTCTATAGGGGAGGGTCCGGGTGGGCATCTAGCGTCGGTGGCGGCTCCGGTGCGTGGCGAAGTACCCACTCTGCTCGCAGATCCGCCAGCATCGGTGGCGGCTCTGGTGCGGGACTTTGCCCCCGCCCAGACCATGGGTCCGGCCATGGAGCCGGGTAGAACACTGGGCCTCGGCGCAGAGGAGGGCCCCGGCCATGGAGCTGGGTTGAACGCTGCACCCGGACTGGGCGCCAAAGAAGGCTCCGGCCATGGATCTGAGTTGGCCGCCATGCCTGGACGGGGCATCGGCGCAGAGGAAGGCTCCGGCCATGGAGCTGGACTGGGAACCATGCCTGGACTGGGCACTGGTGCAGAGGAAGACTCCTGCCATGGAGCAGGAATGGACGCCGTGCCTGGACTGGGCACTGGCGCCGGACTGGGGAGGCGCACTGGAGGCCTGATACGTAGAGCCGGCACAAACTGTACCGGAATGGTGACACACACTTCAGGGCAAGTGCGTGGAGGAGACACAGGACGTACCGGACTGGGGAGGCCAGATGCGTGAAACTGGTGCAGATGACACCGGACTGGTGTCCCGCTCCTCAACACGCCCGCTCTGCAGCACTCTCATCGCCACCACCTCTCTCCGGAATCTTTCGTCGAGTTCCTCCTTCGACTCCCTGACGGTCTCTGGCGTATTCCTTGGCTTCGCCGACCACCCCGTGTGCCTCCCCCCACTCAAAAATGTATAGGGCTGTCTTTTGGGCTTTCTCCCTGGCCGCGAACCCCCGGCGTCGTCGCTGTCCTCCCTTCTCTCCTGTCGTCTGTTCCCACAGCAGGCTTTCGTGTCTTGCCAAGACTTCCTCCCATGTCCAGGATATTCTCTCCTCGATCTCCTCCCAAGTCCAGGATGCCATCTCCTCCTGGGCACGCTGCTTGGTCTTGTTGTGGTGGGATCTTCTGTCACGTTCGTGTGTAGAGACGGACCAAGGTGCAGCGGGAATGGAGTTCCACATCTTTATTATGTGAAACTTAAAACAAGCTACCTGATGCTAAGTGTACTTAATGTTTTGTCATGCGATCGATAAACTTACACAAACGCTTGGATTGCTTTCGCTGTAAAGCATAATTTCAAAATCTGACATGGCAGGTGGATTAACAAAAGGCTAAACTGTGTTTTGCAATATTGCACTTGTGATTTCATGAATATAAATATTTTTAGCAATATTATGTGAATGTGGCGCTATGCTATTCAGTGGTTGTTGATGACAATTATCCCGCTAAAGGGATGGGTAGCATCAATAAGTTTTTAATAGTCATAGTGTTATTATATGGTGCAATTCCTTAGTGAGGCGAGTTACTTGTGCCATTAATATTTAAAAAAATATGTGCTCTAAGAAAATTGTCTGAATTAACTGTCTGATTTATTATCATATCTAAATCTGAATGATCATTTTGGGTGATTTTAATCTGGATTGGTTGATGCCAGTTTCAGCTGAAATATACTGTATTTGTACTGAGCTAAATATAACTAATCTGATAACTAAACCTACTCGCTCCAACTGTAAAGTTACAGACGTGCAAATATCATACCCTCAAGACATGCAATTTTGGGGGGGTATGATATTTGTGCGTCTAACTTTCTCACTCATCATTATTCACGATTCATTCAGGACTATCCGTAATCATAGTAGTATCAACATTAATGTAGAAGTGTTTAGAAACATATTATATTCTTATTTACAGTAAACGTGACTCCAAAATGACACAATACATTATTTTACTATTCCTTTCTATTCGGCACAAAATAATCTGAAACTCAACCAAAACAAACAACAAATGCATCCAACAAGTTTGTAGAGTCACAAGCTTGATGTAATCATTGTGTGCTAGGAATATGAGACCAAATATTAAACTTTTGACTACTTTAATACAAGCTCTGTCAAATGTTGGATGAGATTCAAGTCCAGGCTCTGGCTGGGTCACTCAAGGACATTCAGAGACTTGTCCCAAGCCACTCCTGCGTTGTCTTGGCTGTGTCCTTAGGGTTGTTGTCCTGTTTGAAGGTGAACCTTCAATTCAGTCTGAGGTGCTGAGCACTCTGGAGCAGGTTTTCATCAAGGATCTCTCTGTACTTTGCTCCATTCATCTTTCCCTCGATCCTGACTAGTCTCCCAGTCCCTGCCACTGAAAAACATCCCCACAGCATGATGCTGCCACCACTATGCTTCACCGTAAGGATGGTGCCAGGTTTCCTCCAGACGTGATGCTTGGCATTCAGGCCAAAGAGTTTCATCTTGGTTTCATCAGACCAGAGAATCTTTTGGCAACTCTAAGCAAGCTGTCATGTGCATTTTACTGAAGAGTGGCTTCCGTCTGGCCACTCTACCATAAAGGCCTGATTGGTGGAGTGCTGCAGAGATGGTTGTCCTTCTGGAAGGTTCTCCCATCTCCACAGAGGAACTCTGGAGCTCTGTCAGAGTGACCATCAGGTTCTTGGTCACCTCCCTGACCAAGGCCCTTCTCCCCCAATTGCTAATTTTTGCTGGGTGGTTTTAAACGTTTTCCATTTAAGAATGATGGAGGCCATTGTTTTCTTGGGGACCACAAATCATTTTTTTTTTTTTTTAAATCAAATCAAATTTTATTTGTCACATACACATGGTTAGCAGATGTTAATGCGAGTGTAGTGAAATGCTTGTGCTTCTAGTTCCGACAATGCAGTAATAACCAACAAGTAATCTAACTAACAATTCCAAAACTACTGTCTTATACACAGTGTAAGGGGATAAAGAATATGTACATAAGGATATATTAATGAGTGATGGCACAGAGCAGCATAGGCAGGATACAGTAGATGGTATCGAGTACAGTATATACATATGAGATGAGTATGTAAACAAAGTGGCATAGTTAAAGTGGCTAGTGATACATGTATTACATAAGGATGCAGTCGATGATATAGAGTACAGTATATAGGCATGCATATGAGATGAATAATGTAGGGTAAGTAACATTATATAAGGTAGCATTGTTTAAAGTGGCTAGTGATATATTTACATCATTTCCCATCAATTCCCATTATTAAAGTGGCTGGAGTTGAGTCAGTGTCAGTGTCAGTGTGTTGGCAGCAGCCACTCAATGTTAGTGGTGGCTGTTTAACAGTCTGATGGCCTTGAGATAGAAGCTGTTTTTCAGTCTCTCGGTCCCAGCTTTGATGAACAGGGGTGAACAGGCAGTGGCTCGGGTGGTTGATGTCCTTGATGATCTTTATGGCCTTCCTGTAACATCGGGTGGTGTAGGTGTCCTGGAGGGCAGGTAGTTTGCCCCCGGTGAGGCGTTGTGCAGAGCTCACTACCCTCTGGAGAGCCTTACGGTTGTGGGCGGAGCAGTTGCCATACCAGGCGGTGATACAGCCCGCCAGGATGCTCTCGATTGTGCATCTGTAGAAGTTTGTGAGTGCTTTTGGTGACAAACCGAATTTCTTCAGCCTCCTGAGGTTGAAGAGGCGCTGCTGGGCCTTCTTCACGATGCTGTCTGTGTGAGTGGACCAATTCAGTTTGTCTGTGATGTGTATGCCGAGGAACTTAAAACTTGCTACCCTCTCCACTACTGTTCCATCGATGTGGATAGGGGGGTGTCCTGAAGTCCACAATCATCTCCTTAGTTTTGTTGACGTTGAGTGTGAGGTTATTTTCCTGACACCACACTCCGAGGGCCCTCACCTCCTCCCTGTAGGTCGTCTCGTCGTTGTTGGTAATCAAGCCTACCACTGTTGTGTCGTCCGCAAACTTGATGATTGAGTTGGAGGCGTGCGTGGCCACGCAGTCGTGGGTGAACAGGGAGTACAGGAGAGGGCTCAGAACGCACCCTTGTGGGGCCCCAGTGTTGAGGATCAGCGGGTGGAGATGTTGTTGCCTACCCTCACCACCTGGGGGCGGCCCGTCAGGAAGTCCAGTACCCAGTTGCACAGGGCGGGGTCGAGACCCAGGGTCTCGAGCTTGATGACGAGCTTGGAGGGTACTATGGTGTTGAATGCCGAGCTGTAGTCGATGAACAGCATTCTCACATAGGTATTCCTCTTGTCCAGATGGGTTAGGGCAGTGTGCAGTGTGGTTGAGATTGCATCGTCTGTGGACCTATTTGGGCGGTAAGAAAATTGGAGTGGGTCTAGGGTGTCGGGTAGGGTGGAGGTGATATGGTCCTTGATATGGTCCTAGTCTCTCAAAGCACTTCATGATGACGGAAGTGAGTGCTACGGGGCGGTAGTCGTTTAGCTCAGTTACCTTAGCTTTCTTGGGAACAGGAACAATGGTGGCCCTCTTGAAGCATGTGGGAACAGCAGACTGGTATAGGGATTGATTGAATATGTCCGTAAACACACCGGCCAGCTGGTCTGCGCATGCTCTGAGGGCGCGGCTGGGGATGCCGTCTGGGCCTGCAGCCTTGCGAGGGTTAACACGTTTAAATGTCTTACTCACCTCGGCTGCAGTGAAGGAGAGTCCGCATGTTTTCGTTGCAGGCCGTGTCAGTGGCACTGTATTGTCCTCAAAGCGGGCAAAAAAGTTATTTAGTCTGCCTGAGAGCAGGACATCCTGGTCCGTGACTGGGCTGGATTTATTCTTGTAGTCCGTGATTGACTGTAGACCCTGCCACATGCCTCTTGTGTCTGAGCCGTTGAATTGAGATTCTACTTTGTCTCTGTACTGAAGCTTAGCTAGTTTGATAGCCTTGTGGAGGGAATAGTTACACTGTTTGTATTCGGTCATGTTTCCAGTCACCTTGCCCTGATTAAAAGCAGTGGTTTGTGCTTTCAGTTTCGCCCGAATGCTGCCATCAATCCACGGTTTCTGGTTAGGGAATGTTTTAATCGTTGCTATGGGAACGACATCTTCAACGCACGTTCTAATGAACTCGCCCACCGAATCAGCGTATTCGTCAATATTGTTATCTGACGCAATACGAAACATGTCCCAATCCACGTGATGGAAGCAGTCTTGGAGTGTGGAGTCAGCTTGGTCGGACCAGCGTTGGACAGACCTCAGCGTGGGAGCCTCTTGTTTTAGTTTCTGTCTGTAGGTAGGGATCAACAAAATGGAGTCGTGGTCAGCTTTTCCGAAAGGAGGGCGGGGCAGGGCGTTATATGCGTCGCGGAAGTTAGAGTAACAATGATCCAAGGTTTTTCCAGCCCTGGTTGCGCAATCGATATGCTGATAAAATTTAGGGAGTCTTGTTTTCAGATTAGCTTTGTTAAAATCCCCAGCTACAATGAATGCAGCCTCCGGATAAATGGATTCCAGTTTGCAAAGAGTCAAATAAAGTTCGTTCAGAGCCATCGATGTGTCTGCTTGGGGGGGGGGATATATACGGCTGTGATTATAATCGAAGAGAATTCTCTTGGTAGATAATGCGGTCTACATTTGATTGTGAGGAATTCTAAATCAGGTGAACAGAAGGATTTGAGTTCCTGTATGTTTCTTTCATCACACCATGTCTCGTTAGCCATAAGGCATACGCCCCCGCCCCTCTTCTTACCAGAAAGATGTTTGTTTCTGTCGGCGCGATGCGTGGAGAAACCCGCTGGCTGCACCGCCTCCGATAGCGTCTCTCCAGTGAGCCATGTTTCCGTGAAGCAAAGAACGTTACAGTCTCTGATGTCCCTCTGGAATGCTACCCTTGCTCGGATTTCATCAACCTTGTTGTCAAGAGACTGGACATTGGTGAGAAGAATGCTAGGGATTGGTGCACGATGTGCCCGTCTCCGGAGTTTGACCAGAAGACCGCCTCGTTTCCCTCTTTTTCGGAGTCGTTCTTTTGGGTCGCTGCATGGGATCCATTCCGTTGTCCTGGGTGAAAGGCAGAACACAGGATCCGCGTCGCGAAAAACATATTCTTGGTCGTACTGATGGTGAGTTGACGCTGATCTTATATTCAGTAGTTCTTCTCGACTGTATGTAATGAAACCTAAGATGACCTGGGGTACTAATGTAAGAAATAACACGTATAATCTCTGTCGGTGCCGGAAGTCCTGCAGAAATTGTTTTGTACCCTTCCCCAGATTTGTGCCTCAACACAATCCTGTCTCGGAGCTCTACAGACAATACCTCCAACCTCATGGCTTGGTTTTTGATCTGACATGCACTGTCAACTGAGGGACCTTATATAGACAGGTGTGTACCTTTCCAAATCATGCCACATCCATCGAATTTACCACAGGTGGACTCCAATCAAGTTGTAGAAACATCTCAAGGATGATCAATGGAAATAGGATGCACCTGAGCTCAATTTCGAGTCTTTCGGGTCTGAATAATTATGTAAATAAGGTGTTTCTGTTTTTTTACTGTTAAAATTGTATAAAAAACTGATTTTTCCTTTGTCATTATCAGATATTGTTTGTAGATTGATGAGAATTTTGTTCATTTAATCGAGTTAAGAGTAAAAGGCTGTAACATAACAAAATGTGGAAAAAGGGAAGGGGTCTGAATACTTTCCGAATGCACTGTATCTTGCCCTTCCAAAGGTTTAGAATCCCTGGCCAACTCTCAGGTAATCATTTTTAAACTTCTCATTCTATTCTAAATGTGCACCAGTCTGGTTTAGACCTGGATATAGCACCGTTTCAGCTGCTACACTTGTTTTAGATGTGTTAAATTGCATAGATCATTAAAAACATTGTGCTGTCTTATTTATAGGCCTTTCCAAGGCCTTCGACATTGTTGACCATAACATTCTTATTCAAAGGCTGACTGAAATAGGCCTGGATCAGGCTCTAACTCTCTCTTTCTCTCTCTCGGAGGACCTGAGCCCTAGGACCATGCCTCAGGACTATCTGACATGATGACTCCTTGCTGTCCCCAGTCCACCTGTCCGTGCTGCTTCAGTTTCAACTGTTCTGCCTGTGATTTGAGAATGATCTGTCAGATAGGACACAATGCGTGATTTCTGATGGTGTCAAGTCTAGTTTCCTGGATATTACAAAAGGCGTACCGCAGGGGTCGGTATTGGGACCTGTTCTCTTGACTGTTTATATAAATAGTTATCTTGTAATAGTCATCTGTGTGCAGATGACACTTATGTATGCCATTGCCCCAACTGTTGACCAGGTTAGAGCTGCAATCTGACTTTGTTGCCTGACAGAAAGCCCTGTGTGGTTTAAAATGTTTACTTAATGCGGGCAAGTCTAAATATACAGAATGCTGTTCTCTAATTCTCAACAACAACAAAAATCAGATGGACTACATATTTATTCATTGGATGGTTCTTCCATCGACCGGGTTCCCCCCTATAAATATCTGGGCACTTGGATCGACAAAGATGTAATGTTAACAAAACATATGGATGAGCTAGTTAAAAAGCTAAGATTTAAAGCGGGCTTCTTTTTAAGAAATAGATATTGCCTCATCAAATCAAATCAAATGTATTTATATAGCCCTTCGGACATCAGCTGATATCTCAAAGTGCTGTACAGAAACCCAGCCTAAAACCCCAAACAGCAAGCAATGCAGGTGTAGAAACACGGTGGCTAGGAAAAACTCCCTAGAAAGGCCAAAACCTAGGAAGAAACCTAGAGAGGAACCAGGCTATGTGTGGTGGCCAGTCCTCTTCTGGCTGTGCCGGGTGGAGATTATAACAGAACATGGCCAAGATGTTCAAATGTTCATAAATGACCAGCATGGTCAAATAATAATAATCACAGGCAGAACGGTTGAAACTGGAGCAGCAGCACGGCCAGGTGGACTGGGGACAGCAAGGAGTCATCATGTCAGGTAGTCCTGAGGCATGGTCCTAGGGCTCAGGTCCTCCGAGAGAGAGAAAGAAAGAGAGAAAGAGAGAATTAGAGAGAGCATACTTAAATTCACACAGGACACCGGATAAGACAGGAGAAGTACTCCAGATATAACAAACTGACCCTATCCCCCCGACACATAAACTACTGCAGCATAAATACTGGAGGCTGAGACAGGAGGAAGCAGATTGAACAGTCAACCATCCTGACAGTTTTTGACTATGGTGACACCGTTTAACAGATTGCAGCTACTCTTAAACCTTTGGATGTTGTCTACTACAGCATCCTTCAATTTATCACAGGCGACAGGTTTAATACTCACCACCGCATCCTGTATCAAAAGGTTGGCTGGTCCTCATTAAAGTCCCGTAGATCACCTCATTATTCCCTTTCTGTTTGGAAATCTCTACTGCACCAGCTTCAGACTTCCCTAACCTCCCTGTTCTAAATATAAAAAAACATGAGATACCAAACCCGTTCACAAGGTTGGTTAACTCTTGAGGTTCCTCGGGTCGCAACCGAACTAGGTGAATCCGCTTTTTAAGTTTTAATGCACATTTTGATTTAGAAATTGTGTATGCAAGGCTCCCTTGTGAAAGAGACCCTGGTCTCAATGGTGACTCATTGCTTAAATAAATCGAGAACAAAATTCCTAGTTTTGCAAACAAAAATAATAATATTGAAATAAAAACATAAACCTTAAAGTATTCATAGCAAGGCAAAATAATGCAAGGAAATAATTTATAAATGCACATAACAAATTATTTGGAAATGGATGTGCGATTAAATCAAACGCCTCCCTCTTTCCTACAATTGTCCCTATCTATGGCTGTTATACTAGCCTTTGCTTTTGCTGCCTTTTTTCCAGTTGCAAGTTTTAAAAAACTCATACCAGCAACATAGCACCCTGTGTCCCACTTCTAGTTTGTTTCTACAGCTAAGCAGGGATGGTTCATGTTGGTCCCTGGATGGGAGATCAGATGTAGCTGAAAGTGGTGAAAAATAAATGTGTGGAAATGAGGTGAAAACCAGAAACAATTACATGAGGGAACATTTTACGTGAAACTTCACACATATGTCTGAAAACCACGTATCTGAGAATTATTATGACATTTTTTGCGTGATTTGCTCACACGTGTTATTTCATGTGTTTTTGTTGTTGTTGTAAGGGCCGTTTCATGGGACCCTCGACATCTCATCACAGTTTATGAGTGACGCTGGAGGGGAGTCAAACAGAGCTCCACCCCTCTCCATCCCCTCCGCCATGTCTTCTGAACCTGGCTGTCCCAGTACATATGAGTCACACCCGCTCGCTTTTCACAGCCCCACCATCAACACATAGACAGACTCCACAGGACCCACAAAGCTAATGAGTCTCAACCCATTCCCATCACCACAGCTCGGATCCAATTTACCGTTGACTCTACATCCCCACCACAAGAAACATAACTTTACTGTAGCTTATGTAATGCTGTGGATGCTGACAAGGAAGAACGTTCATGCTCATTGGGGGACAAGACACTCTGAATATCAGAATGGCTGAATTGCAATGTCCTTTTAATGTTATTTCTGCCAGCCCAGACACCACAAACAGAACCAACAGGGTTTTGACCAGAGGTCATCTAGTTCCCCACCCTTGTCCAGGACATATCCTGTTTACCTTCCATGTTACTGGCGCATGTCATGCTGCTGCTAGTGCTACAGTACATCCCCATTATGGCTGAGAAACGAGAGCCACCAGCAGTTGGCGGGAGAAAGATCAACAGTACACTAATAGTGGACTGCAGCACACTGGTGCTGGAAGGCAAAGAAAGCCACATTAGCCACGAGAGACAATGTTCTTTCCCGAACAAGACTCCCAATCCTTGTTGTCCTGTCAACAAAATATATTGGCAATTTTCGGGGATGTTTGTTAACCAGAGTTGGCTGTAGAGAGCCATCTTTCTGTGGGAACACATTGTCCTCTATCCTGAACTGTACTGGTGGGGGAAAATGATCCAGCGGAGTTCTACCGTTTCCTTATTGGGTGCTGAAGTGCTGCTGTACGGTCCATTAAATTGATGAAGAAGCTCCGAAGTGTCTACCAAGTGCTGACGAAGCAAGTGTAGCTCTTTCTAACAGATTAAGGGACTGTAAAGTTGCACAAGGAGACCTCAAGGGTCCAGCAGGGGTGCTTCAGCAGCGCAGTTTGGGAGTTTATAGGTCTGTGTTGGTGTTCAGAGTTGACAGTTGGTTGGGAAACGTGAGCCGAAGTGACATTGATGTCAAACTTACGTCATCTCTGGTAACATTTATTGTTCGCTTTCATTTCACCTGGGAGCGCTTATTATTTTTTTTACAACAGGAAATAAACAATACACGTGGGGGAATTTAAGTTAATTACAGTAATGTGGTGACAGGGTGGAGAGCTTACCATTCCAGGTCAATTTAACTGCTGTTTTGTTTTGTACATTGTTTTGGTAGTGGAGTTATTGGGCTGTTTGTGTCTTTATCCTAACTTAAATCATGTGATTGATCATATTGCTTAACAGCCGTGTCTTGCAACATCATAGAAGATATGGAAGAAGAAACTGGAAGCCAGGCATGAAAAGCAGTGATTAGTTAAGCAGGAAATGTATTGGCCATATTATGTCACATGTACTGTAATGTCTGGGGTTTCTCAGAACCAGTCAAAAGTATATAGATGTGGCAGCATGTCTAACATTCAGATACACTTTTGCTCCATCACATTGTAACAGCTAGAGTCAAGCATCTCTTAAGTAACACTAAAGTGGGTGTGTTAGTGACCGCACACACACACACACACAGACACACACACACACACACACACACACACACACACACACACACACACACACACACACACACACATGAATCGAGGAGGAAGGGTGGGAAGGAGGGAGGGAGGAAGTAGAGAGGGTGGGTTGGATTGCTGTGTTCTCTGGCTGTGCAGAAGTCAGGCTCCAACCACTCTCTCATTGTGAGTGATGTCAATTAAGCACCCAGGGACCAGTGTGGAGAAATCCTCAGCACCCCAGGAAAATAATGAGCTGGACGCGGCCATTGACACACATTGGGGCGGACCATGCAGGCTCTGTTTACTCCCGTTGTTGTGGTTACAGAGTTCACCCAGCTGTTTATGTTGTCCTTGACTCACTTAGAGGCCTCTGTTAGGGGCCATGTCATCATTGCTGACATCATCACTCCCCGCCAAGGGCTCTGGGTTTGACAGGATGGACCTGATTTGTACAAATAGCCCTAAATATTTAGAAAAGGCCTGGGATCAGAACAGACCTGATGTGTACACCTGGCCCAAACAGCCATGGGTCAGCAGAACAGTTCTGGGATCAGAACGGACCAGATGCGTATAACTAGACCTGGCAGCCAAGGGCCAGCAGGACAGACCTGGGATCAGTGGCTAGAGACCTGCTGTCTTCATAGCATCATTACACTGTGGTGTCCAACCTGTATGACTAGGTCGCTAGTTCCCCATATGACCAAAAACAACTCTGAGCCTGTTATGTAACTACAGATAACAGCTAGGGGGGCTCTTCGAGATGAGAGCAGAGGCCAGCTTGAAGATTCATGTTTACACTATCATCCACATAAAACGATGGCCTGAAGTGCAACCCGCCAGCACTGTTTATTTTAACTGGCATTGGTGGCATCAGAGGAGAGGTCAACTGTTCAACTTCACTCACTGCAGTCACCAACATAGATAGATTTCCCAGTGGTCGTTTCCCCCTGGGCACACACTGGTTGAATCCACGTTGTTTCCACATCACTTCAGTGAAATTACGTGGAATAGACGTCTGTGCCCAGTGGGTCTCCTGCTTGTGTTCTTTAGAGTTCCACTATCCGGCAAGCGCATCCTTCTCAATAAGAGCCCATTACGTGTGAACGGACACTTCTAATGAAGCACTACGAATGTCCGTTTGAGCCAAAGTCAGAGTTACTCAAACCTGAACCTCGGGAATGGCGAGGGATTCCAATCGTTGAGTCCTCAATGCAATTTGCTACAACAAGCTTTGGCCACACCAAGTCCCTGCAAGTAACATCCAAACTCTGAGACCCGTTCCAATATGTTTAAACAGTTTTTTTCTGAGTGTTTTTAATTGACCTATGTTTGTGTAATAGTAAGACTAATAGAGGCAGAAAAGGAGGGCCTAGCATCATTAGTACATGGTTGGAATGATGAGCCCCCTGCTCTTTCTCTCAATTGGTTCCCCATCCAAACAAGAGCTTTAGAGCAGGGTTTGTTTCCTCATACCTGGCTCTGTGCATCACAACACTGTGACAGTGAGTCAGGCCTGGCCTGCTCCCAGAGCACGACGGATTCCAGCTGGGTTTACTACGAGATAGCAGGGACCTCTCGGTCACAACAGACAGCTCCTGCCAACTGGTCAGTGTGGGGGACTGGCCATCTCCAAGTTGAGGTTTTGTGCACTACTTTTCACCAGATCCGTATGGGCTCTGGGGCGCTACACAGGAAATAGGGATCCATTTTGGACGCAGCATAAAGTGTATGATGTGGCCTTGATCATTCAGACTGATGGAATTCACCTTTGTTCCGAACACCAAATTGAGATGAATGAGAGACATTTGCTAAATATCTCCGTTGGCCACAGATGCCAAAAAGCAAGGCCAACAGGTGGCAGTAGAGCCCTGCATTGCCAAGTCCTTTCCTCTGGTCTTACCAGGCCTTGATGTGTCAACTTTTAAAAACACTGTAAAAAAAAATAAAAAAGGGTTACACCTCTAAATGCAATCTACAATAACATGCTGGAAAAGGTGGGGGTTACAAAAGAAGTGAACATAGCAGACATTGTATGTAATAGAAAAATATTTGAGCAAAACACGGGCTTGTAGTTCTTTCCTTCAGCACTAGTCCCAATTTTCTGTTTTGACTGCGTCCAACCTCAAAAAAAACCAAAACATTTAAAGGATTTGAGTCAACACAAAAAAGAAGCAAAGTCACTCCAACTTGAATCCATTGATTTATTCTCAAACTCCACTTAATAAATAATGCACATGATTCAGAGCATCAGGTACACAATTAAAAGGGTCAAAATATCTTTCTTTCTTCTCTCTATAAAAAGAGAACGCAGGCACTTTACCAGCTTTACAGTAGAGGTGTGCAACACAGTAACAAGTTACAGGAAGAGTACGGCTGAGAGGCACAGAAGGCCTCCCCACAGACACACAAACTGTCACAGCATACGGGAAAAGTAGTAAAATAGTCCCACAGTAGAAAAGAGAAGAGGACCACAAAGGAACACCCAGAAAACAGATCAAGGGCAGTGAGCAGCTCGTCTGCCCACATGAGTGTCCACAAGGTGCCATTTGAAAGGCCCTGCCAAGAGGCCTATAGATGTTGTGCACATATACATGTCCTGTTTATGTCCTCCTGAGGGAGAAGTCTCTATTCAAATGCATGCTAACATTGGCAGGCACATACAATACAGAGCAGGACTTCATTTGGCAACAAAAAAAAAACAGAGGTGGGACAGTGTGTGTGTGTGTGTGGTTGACAGAGAGAGAGGGAGAAAGAAAGAGAGAGAGAGGGACTAAAACACAACAGGTGTAACTCTCATATGAACAGAAGGACTCAAAGCGTATCTATTTTAAATGATGAATAGAAACAGAAACACGTAACACCCACTTCCTTTCTAAAAACGCAGCTGAAAATAAGAAAAAGCTGCAGGGAAATTCATCTGCTAAAAGTTATCTTTAGGATGCGATGAGGATTCATGATGTGCTTCAACAACGGCTTGCTTTGGATAGAAACTCAAAATGGTCATGTTAAAAGTACACACAAGTCTACACCACGCGTGTATGTTTTTGTGTGTGAGTGGGGTTGTCTCATTGACACCGGTTACAACTTTTTCGTTTACATAACTATGAACACAAATAACATCTAGCCCCTTTTTTTTTTTTTATATATATTAGTTCCAACAACCCTGATAACAGTAAATCAAGTGACGTCTGGGAGGAGGAAGTGGAGTGAGAAATAATGACAAAAAATGATTTGTGAGTTTCTCAGCAGAGTAGCCAACCCAGTCCACCTCTTGAAACCTCTTGAGCCAATGGAGAGGGGAGGATGTCCAGGAATCATACAATACCAACAACAAGAGAGAAAGAGCAACACCCAACAGAAATATCAACAACGAAAGAGACTGAAATAGAACATCTGACGGTGTCTCCTTGCCCTGAAACGTCACGCCATTTGCTGTGTTAAGAGAGGGTCTGGATACAGGGGAGAGTAGACGATCAACGGTCACAGCCAGGGACCACTTCCTGTCTTCCTGAGGGCCAGGTTGGCGCTGATTGGTCACGTTTGATTGGCTTTCCTCTTGTCGTTGTTGATGACTGTCCACTATGTCCAGTCCCCTTTCTGTCAGTGTGAATCCTGACAGGAGGGGTCAGGGTTAGAGGCTCACACCTGGCTGACATGCAGGTCTGAGTCCTCGAAGCCGAGGGAGGAGAGTTCCGGTTGGTCGCCCTCTACCTTGCTGCGCCGTCTCCATGGCGACAGCTCCTCCTGGTGGGCATTGGTGGGGTAACAGAACGAGGCGCTCACTTGGACAGGCGAGGGGTCTCCTGGAGAGAGAGGCGGGAGCGGTGCGGTTGTAGTGGCCCCTGGTGGCCTCGCCAGGGCAGCAGGCCCAAGAAGTCCTGGCTGTCCCAGGTCAGGGCCCGGGCCCCCCTGTGGCTGGTGGTAGGGGAGCTCTGCCTGGATGGGCGAGCGAGGGACGAGGGGTCCCGCCTGATTGCTGCTACAGTAGAAGGCGGAGGGGGTGTGGTCACTGTGCTCCTGCAGAGTGTTGGGGGGAGGGAACGGAGGTAGGGAGGGGGACAAAGTCATTCAGATTCAGAAGCACTGGATGCAGGGGAGTCAGTTAGGTCAGTCACAGAGCTGTAGCAGGGGCAGTGGCACAGGGTGGCAAAGGGAGGTAGGACAGCATCAGCAGCAGCAGTAGTTGAAGCAGTGGTAGTATCTATAGTGGTGCAGGAGCAAAGAGGAGTAGTGGAGGAAGCTGGAGGGAAGCAGCGGCAGACTGAGGCAGCAGATGTAGTTGAAGGAGGAGGATGGCAGCACAGACAGTGGTGGTACAGTAGACAGTGAATGTACAGTAGAGCTCACTTGGGGAATGTTAGTATCTCACTGTCAAATTTGACTCTCTGAAAAACACGACAGAGACAAAACAAAGAAAACAGATGGCCAACCGTTAGCGAAAAGATGACCAGTTACGACGAGCTAAAAACCCGTAGAGGAATGGCGAGTTCCAGCAAGGGAGTGAAAAAGTGGGAAAAGTGACACACAGGGTGAGATTCGAGACAAGAAGGGCAGAGGGATGTGAAATCAGAATAAATGGGTAGAGCTCGGAGAGGGGTGGGGGTGCACGACGACATGTTGACAAGAATCACAGCATTACTGGGTCATTAGAGAGCAAACTACTCGACACACTTTCCCCAAACCAAAACGGTAACGAGAGACTCTAAAAGACATGTGGAAGTGTTAAAAAGTCTCAGAGTTGGTAAGTGTAAGATGTTGAAGACAAAGAATGAATGAAAGAAGGAATGAAGATATACTGTAATGGTCAACCTTGAGGATTGCTGTGTGTGTGTGTTTCTAGGATAGGTCGGGGAACATGCAACACCAGCCTTGGGCCTAGATACCAGCTACAGGTTACTGTACTACAGACTACTGCACTACAGCGCCCCACCCTACATTGGAACCCAGTGACGTAAGTGTTTTCTATCTATAATAGAAAGAGACCAGATAGATGGCGCTTTTCTTCTTTTTTTCCCCTTTCCCATTGTCTGTATAAAGGAACGGGAACTCGGTAAAAAAAAAATCTTAAAACTGACCTGGAAGTCACAAAATGTGTTAGAAATGCATTCAAATCAGTTGAGGAAGAAGGTAACCAATGATGCCAGAGGGAGTTTTCCAAGAAGCCTAGTCAAGAACAGACCAGTCGATTACTGATCTCTGGAAGGAGGAGGAGTGAGGTCATGTGGATCAGGCGAGTTAGTCTGGTCAATCAACGGCAGATTAGAGGATGTCTGTCCAGAACAGTTAGGATGGAGAAGGGGGAGGGGCTAATGATCAGCACTCAAGCGTGAGATGGAAGTCTATCTACTATCTAGTAACTGGGCTTGCTTGGGTGTTTCAGAGGGGAGTAAGCAGTCAAAGCTTCATTCCACTACACTGGACTGTGTCTGAAATGGCACCCTATTCCCTAACATAGTGCACATCTTTTGACCAGAGCTCCACCCTGGTCAAAAGTAGCGCACTATTTAAGGAATAGTGTGCCATTTCAGACGCAACCTAGGACTACTACTTGGCAAAACAGAAATGAAGCTGCTTGGCCGACACGGGGGAATCACATACGTGCTGCATTCACCATTGCGGAATGTATACCTCTGTATACAAGGGTTCGACAGCCGACGGGCCTGACGCATCTGCAACAACACAGTAGTGCACCGCTTAGTTAGGAGTTTGGAGAGAGAAAGAGAGAATGGGGGGAGGACACTCCGGCCAAGAGAGGGAGAGAGGCAAGGAGGAGAGAGAGAGAGAGGACAGGAGAGTGGCTGGATTTGGAGGTGGGGGTTTCTATTCTGTGCCGGGTGCGACCATCGGTTACGGTTCGAGGTGGGGTATCTAGCAGCGTCACCAGGTCGAGTAGAGATAGAATACTGCCTTGTGTACTGTAGTGAAAGCTACACCTGCAGTATGTCAATGAAAAACCTGTAACCCCTCCCCCAACTGTGATTGGAGTGTCTAGGTTTCTAAGCTGGGGTGGTGGGTGGGTGAATGGTTTACATCCAAACCGGATCTTAACGTTTATTCTTCAACAGCCAGAAACAGACTAACTAGAGACATTCTAGCCAAACCGGAACAGCGGATTTAGATCAAATATGGTTCCCTGCGAAAACAGTCAAGTTTCTCCCCCTCGGAGCAGAGATCTCCAAATACTCTTCCTGGGCACCCACATGTCGTGCAGGCTTTTATTCCAGCCCAGCACAAACACACCTGATCCAACTAACCATCAAGCCCTTGGTTAGTGAACCAGGTGTGTCATGTAATACAAGGCTGGAACTAAAGTGTTGAAAGTTGTGACACCCTGTGGGTGCCAGACAGAGCCAGTATGGAGGACCAGTGGCTCAGGCCCAGCCCCAGACTGAATACGTACAGAGGCAGCTGAGCGTCCAGGCCCCCGCTGGGCCACAATGGCTCCAGAGATGGCCTTTATCCAACTGTGCATCTCCTCTGGACTGTCCGACTACAGAGGAAGGAAGAGGGGTCACGAAAACAGACAGACAGCCAGACAGCCAGACAGCCAGACAGACAGACAGACAGACAGAAGGAATAGGTTACTGTGTGCCAATGGCAATGGACAGTAACTATATCTCTTCAATGGAATTCAGTCCATATATTCAGACATTAACTGGAGAAAGAAATGTTCTCACCTGTATGTAAAAGGTCCTTGAGCTAGTGACCACTTCAAATAGATTGTCCCTCTGCATTAAGTCACTAGATAGAAAGACATGAAAACCTCTTTCAATAACATTCAAACATCCCAGTAGCGTAAATCACTGGGTGTGAACGTAAGAGAGCGCGTCGCCGTCGAAGGACGACAGTAAGCCAATTCTGTGAGTCCATATCCAACATTTAGACTTCTCATCCATATCCAACATTTACACTTCTCATTTACACTTCTCATCTGTGAGGACGCTACAGTTGGCAGCCAGGTCTGCATCCCACATGGCCCACATCTCCCTCCCAGCCCCTATCACCTTGGCACTTGTCCCGCCAGTGTCGATAGCCAATCTCTCTAGCTCAGTGACTAAAGAGTAAAAAGACACTGACCTCTGTTTGCACTCCTGAACTTTGTGAACCTCTTTCAGTGGGATCACACGCAGTGGCTCTCTCTCCTGAGAGAGAGAGAAAAGAGAGAGAAAAGAAAGAAAAGAGAAAGGGAGAAAGAGGAAACAGCCACAGAACATGTTACACCATCACAACACATCATTAATTCAACACAAGAACCATGACATAAACAACAACTAAACTGAGGACTTGCCTCATTTCCCCCCATCTGCTAAAAGGTTCTAGGACTAAGCATATGATCATTGACAATAGGCTCTCTGACATTATGCTAGATTATTAGGAACATAATAGGATGCCTGCCCACCTGCTGCCAACCATCCATCCACACACACACACACGCTGGGACATGCTACGCTGTCCACAAGTGGAGCACCAGGAATGGAATTCACGACGCATTCCACAACGTGCTGAGACAACAATCCCCAAAGGCAATACCCCAGTCCCCCTATAACCTCACACACACACACACACACAATGAGATTACAGTGTGTGTGTTTGTCTGGATATGTTGTGTGTCTGCTTTGTGTCACAGTTTTGCTTCCGTCCCTCTCCCCGCCCCAACCTGGGCTCAAACCAGGGACCCTCTGCACACATCAACAACTGCCTCCCGCGAAGCATCGTTACCCTTCGCTCCGCAAAAAGCCGCGGCCCATGCAGAGCAAGGGGAACAACTACTTCAAGGTCTCCGAGCGAGCGACGTCAACAATTGAAACGCTATTAGTGCGCACCACCGCTAAACTAGCAAGCCATTTCAGACCAGTAACACTTGGATATGTTGATGTTGCAAGCCCCGGGACAGTCAATAGCGCAACCCCAGCATTATCATCTCTATAGGAGACGTATCTCACCATGTCTTTGGCCCTGGGATAGAGGCACTAATGGCATTTCAGTAGGAGAGGATGGAGAGACGAAGAGGTCTGAACAGAGAAAGCACACACTCAGGCCCGGTGTTAGGGCCAATGGGAGTCAAGCTAATTCCACTGCAGCAGCACACCAACCACTCCTAAGGGAGGGGGAAGAGGCAGACAACGTGTCCCTCTTGTCTGAACTCGTTCTCTACCCCTCAGAACATGAGAGAGAGGAGGTGCAGAATGTGAGCGGGACAAAACAGATATATCAACAATCTAGCAGTCACTTAGCCACAGTTCAGAATGTGAACGCAAGGAATCTAACCTTTCCCTCATAGAGGAGAAGTCAAAACCAGGCTTCTCGATTTGGAAGTCCTATTTATTAGTGGCTGTGCCAAAAGCTTTGGGAGCCGTGAACAATGCACAGGCCTGGAGTCAACTCTTATCTGATTGGTGTGTGTGTGTGTCCGTCTGTCCGGGGCTCTAGGGGTCTGTGAAACACAGGTGCAACACAAAGACGAACTGCTGGCCAACGGGGTCACACAGCGCCTTTGTATTGTATGTGTGTGTGATGGGGCAGGCGGGTGGGTGGCTCAGGGACACTTTATGTGGAGTGTGTGTCACCTCGCTCACAGCCGCAGCGGTGGAAAGAAGAGATATTCCCACTCACCAGGTCTGACTTAAAGTAGCTGACCGCATTCTCCTCCAGTAAGAAGTATCTCCTCTTCCAGTTCTTCATCTGCGCAAGAGAAAGTTACAAACATTCGAAAGTCATATACAAAGTGGATATCAACATTTCCAGCACCTCCAAATCCTTCCACTTGCTAAGAGCGTGGCTAAATGATTGCTTTTCTGATATTGTATAGGACCACGGTTTGCTTTAGAATGGCTGGATCACTGTGGTTACTATGGTCTATTTATAGGGGATACGAGAAGGTACAGTAGGTTAAGGGTAAAACAACAATGAGAGATATAATTCACCCTCAGCACCCTGGCTGTGTCCAAAATATCTGGTCAGAATCCCACTGCTTTCTAACTCATCATCATCCTAACACAACAACAAACACACAGCACTGGTAGTGTTAAATGCTTGTAGCTGACAGAGAATCTCTCCGAGCCTGTGGTGTATTCATTAGGTACCATCCAAGGGAAAAACGGACAAAAACAGGGAGCGACTACCTGGACTTGTCCAATAAGAAACACTCATTTTCATTGTCTGTGCAAAACGTTTTCCACTACATTCCTGAATACATCCATGGTTTTGAGTGTAGGCTGCTACAGCACTCTCTCCCCTCTCCCCAGACAGCATCCTCCTCTACTGTCTACCTACCAGGGCTCCTTGCTTGACACAGTATCCAGCCTTGATGAGCGCCTGGTCCTGCACCCCCCGCCCCAGGAAGTAGGGCAGCTGGCTGTGGGCCTTCCGCAGGCCCCCCCTGTCTGCTCCGTTCTGCCCCCCGTCGCCCTGCTCCTGCACCACGGAGAAGGAGGGAGGACACATACACATAAACTCAGCAAAAAAAGAAATGGCCTATCACTGTCAACTGCGTTTATTCTCAGCAAACTTAACATGTGTAAATTGTTGTATGAACATAAAATTCAACAAATGAAACATAAACTGAACACGTTCCACAGACATGTGACTAACAGAAATGGAATAATGTGTCCCCGAACAAAGGGGGGGTCAAAATCAAAAGTAACAGTCAGTATCTGGTGTGGCCACCAGCTGAATTAAGTACTGCAGTGCATCTCCTCCTCATGGACTGCACCAGTTTTGCCAGTTCTTGCTGTGAGATGTTACCCCACTCTTCCACCAAGGCACCTGCAAGTTCCCGGACATTTCTGGGAGGAATGGTCCTAGCCCTCACCCTCCGATCCAACAAGTCCCAGATGTGCTTAATGGGATTGAGATCCGGGCTCTTCACTTGCCATGGCAGAACACTGACATTCCTGTCTTGCAGGAAATCACGTACAGAATGAGCAGTATGGCTGGTGGCATTGCCATGCTGGAGGGTCATGTCAGGATGAGCCTGCAAGAAGGGTACCACATGAGGGAGGAGGATGTCTTCCCTGTAACGCACAGCGTTGAGATTGCCTGCAATGACAACAAGTTCAGTCCGATGATACTGTGACACCGCCCAGACCATGACGGACCCTCCACCTCCAAATTGATCCCGCTCCAGAGTACAGGCCTCGGCGTAACGCTCATTCCTTCGACAATAAACGCAAATCCGTCCATCACCCCTGGTGAGACAAAACGCAACTTGTCAGTGAAGAGCACTTTTTGCCAGTCCTGTCTGGCCCAGCGACGTTGGGTTTGTGCCCATAGGTGCAGGTGATGTCTGGTGAGGACCTGCCTTACAACAGGCCTACAAGCTCTCAGTCCTGTCAAGCTTCTCAGCCTATTGCGGACAGTCTGAGCACTGATGGAGGGATTGTGCGTTCCTGGTGTAACTCGGCAGTTGTTGTTGCCATCCTGTACCTGTCCCGCAGGTGTGATGTTCAGAAGTACTGATCCTGTGCAGGTGTTGTTACACATAGTCTGCCACTGCGAGGACGATCAGCTGTCTGTCCTGTAGCGCTATCTTAGGAGTCTCATATAAGGACATTGCAATTTATTGCCCTGGCCACATCTGCAGTCCTCCTGCCTCCTTGCAGCATGCTTAAGGCACGTTCACGCAGATGAGCAGGGATCCTGGGGATCTTTCTTTTGGTGTTTTTCAGAGTCAGTAGAAAGGCCTCTTTAGTGTCCTAAGTTTTCATAACTGTGACCTTAATTGCCTACCGTCTGTAAGCTGTTAGTGTCTTAACGACCGTTCCACAGGTGCATGTTCATTAATTGTTTATGGTTCATTGAACAAGCATGGGAAACAGTGTTAAAACCCTTTACAATGAAGATCTGTGAAGTTATTTGGATTTTTACTAATTATCTTTGAAAGACAGGGTCCTGAAAAAAGGGACGTTTCTTTTTTTTGCTGAGTTTATAAGTGTACGAAGTACAAACACAATCTATATTTTTAATCTTAGTTCGATTTTCATACTCTTGTATTGCTGTGCTCAGGGCACCTTTGAAAATGAGACCCTGGTCTCATTGCATTTCCCATTACTAAATAAAAGTTTAATAAATAAAACACACACAACTACAAAACCAATCTGGCACGCCAACGCACAGACAGACATGCAGAATCAGATGAGTGTGGGAAAAGCCCCCCACCACATCGTCTACAGTGACTAGAGATATGATAGAGAATTCACTGCCTGTTGCATGTGTCAAGCAGAAGTTGAGGCCCACTGCACCACCACCACCCACACAGGAAGTGACATCAGAGGCCATTGCTTGAGCATCTGGATGTGAATTTTCACTTTCAGCTACTATTGGCTATACACCAGATACCAGCACAAGACAGGATATGATTTGTACTGCTCATAGCTCATACACAGCAGCAAACATACAGTGACTGAGCTCCTCAGTCAGTGGAGCACTATATTCAATGTCTGTCACTGTCTGTCTAGCTAAAAGATGGCCTGATCCATGGACACCTTCAGACAGACTGTCAATTTACAGCGCATTCGGAAAGTTTTCAGACCTCTTCACTTTTTCTTACATTACAGCCTTCTTCGAAAATGGATTGAAAAAAAAAAAAAAAAAAACGATCTACACACAATACTCCATAATGACAAACAGGTTTTTAGAAATGTTACATTATTATACATTATTTTAATATACATTATTTAAATACAGTAAGTATTCAGACCTTTTGCTGTGAGACTTGAAATTGAGCTCAGGTGCATCCTGTTTCCATTGATCATCCTTGAAATGTTTCTTCAACTTGACTGAGTCCATCTGTAGTAAATTCGATTGATTGGACATGATTTAGAAAAGGCACACACCTGTCTGTATGAGGTCCCGCAGTTGACAGTGCATGTCAGTGCAAAAACCAAGCAAGGAGGTCGAAGGAATTGTCCGAAGAGACAGGATTGTGTCTAGGCACAGATCTGGGGAAGGGTACCAAAAAGCATCACATCTGGAGGAAACCAGGCACCGCTCATCACCTGGCCAATACCATTTTTTGACCTTTGGGCAAGTCAGTTAAGAACAATTTGTTATTTTCAATGACGGCCTAGGAACAGTGGGTTAACTGCCTGTTCAGGGGCAGAACGACAGATTTGTACCTTGTCAGCTCAGGAGTTTGAACTTGCAACCTTCTGGTTACTAGTCCAACGCTCTAACCACTAGGCTACCCTGCCACCATCCCTATGGTGAAGTGGTGGCAGCATCATGTTGTGGGAATGTTTTTCAGCGGAAGGGACTGGGAGACCGAGAGGGAAAGATGAACGGAGCAAAGCACAACGTGATCCTTGATGAAAAACGTGCTCCAGAGCGTTCAGGACCTCAGACTGGGGTGAAGGTTCACCTTCCAACAGGACAACGAACCTAAGCACACGGCCGAGACAATGCAGGAGTGGCTTCGGGACAAGTCTCGGAATGTCCTTGCCTGTAACTGTCTGAAACCACACTTGACTGAAGTGCTCCATGCCACATCAGAGCAGGTGGCCTTCAAATATATGTCAGATATGACATAAATATGTCAGATATGTCCAGAAATGTTCAGTAACTCTCCCAAAATCCCAGAAATCCCAGGTGAAGGAATCCTGGATATCCTGCTTATTCCTTCTTGATTCCAGGAATATTCTAACCAGGACTTCTGAAAAACCTGAGAACTTCATTAGTTACTTAAATTTTTTTGCAACTCTACGCATGTTCATATGAGTGGGCAAGGTTAGGGTTCGTTAAGTGCTGGGCCAGACTGGTGATCCTTCCTTACCTGTGTGGCAGTGATGATGGGTACCCCTCCTATGATCTCCGTCTTATAGGAGATCTGCTTCATGGAACCCAGCACCTCCTGAGGCATCTCTGCACTGGGCTGGCCGTCCCCCGACTTTGGCACCTGGAACATGTTAAATAAACATCAACTCCCAGAGTGCACCAGGAGCCAGGAGTCCAGGACCAGCAGTGTGGACAACATTCTCTGATAGCTTGTTAGATGTGTCCCTCTACAGTCTCTGTAGTGATGTGATGTACTCCCTGCCTGCTTGTTAGTGTATTTTCCATCAACTCTAGCCTGGGGGCTTCAGAGAGACACTGCTACACTGTTGAGTAACAGTGAGACCGTGTATGGGAGCTTGTTGAGTAACAGTGAGACTGTGTACGGGAGCTTGTTGAGTAACAGTGAGACTGTGTATGGGAGCTTGTTGAGTAACAGTGAGACTGTGTACAGGAGCTTGTTGAGTAACAGTGAGACTGTGTATGGGAGCTTGTTGAGTAACAGTGAGACTGTGTATGGGAGCTTGTTGAGTAACAGTGAGACTGTGTATGGGAGCTTGTTGAGTAACAGTGAGACTGTGTACAGGAGCTTGTTGAGTAACAGTGAGACTGTGTATGGGAGCTTGTTGAGTAACAGTGAGACTGTGTATGGGAGCTTGTTGAGTAACAGTGAGACTGTTTTGCAGTCTGTCAGCAGCAGGATATAACTCAATGACGAGCACAACACTGTATTGAAGTCATTATAAAAGTTCATTATTACGTTACTATACTCAACGCCCAGTCCCTGCCTCATACATGGATGTGGTTTAAGAGTAATTGGAGTGAGACATCCTCTCTATGCATCTTTGTGAAAGCTGATCCATAGGCACACAGCTCTGCTCTGTCCCTGCACTGCCGTTTCAAAGAGAGAGCGTTATTTTCAGAAGCCCTCAAATCTGTAGAGACCGTCCGTGACTCACGACACACACCTTCCCCTTTGTCCTGCCTACTCTGGTCTGTGTGTGCGCGCGTGTAAGTGCCTGCCTGTGTATGTGTGCATGCGTGCATTCCAGGGCTAGTCAGAGGAGAGGGAGAGGAGCAGAGTAAGCCACTTTCGTTGCCCTGGCCCTCAGCGACGCACTCATGGAAATGATCCCCCCCGTCCAGAGGGGTTTCGATGCCCTCTAGGAGACAGATATGGGCTCCTGGTCCCAGCAGACCGTAACACTGTGTGCAATGACTGTTTCATAAGGTATGTCTCTCCCCTGTTGACTTGACAGTAGACACATGCGTGGTATGCCCTTGTCTTGTCATCCTCCTCCATCACGCCCTTCTTGTCCTGTAAAAACTTCCACTCACGCTGGCTGAAATGGGCTAACACATCCTTATTGTGAATAACAGATCCTTCCCAGAGGGGTTGAGATGGGAGCAGTCTTGTACAACAGGAGGTGGTGCTGTGACAAAGTGCTACTTATGACAGGTAGCAGGGCGGGGCACTCACTGTGATCTTGGTGGCGTTGTTGAGCACGTTGACCCACTCTACCAGATCCTGCTGATCGTTGGCCTGGAGGTAGAACTTCCTCATACCAGCATTGATGACTTGAGAGAGAGAGAGAGAGAGAGAGAGAGAGAGAGAGAGAGAGAGAGAGAGAGAGAGGGGAGAGGGAGAGGGAGAGGGAGAGAGAGAGAGAGAGGGAGAGAGGGAGAAAGCAAGAGATAGATAGATAGATTCCGGTCAGTTTTCAAAAAGAGTCTGTCAGTTAGGTCCACATGTCGTCGCTGTAATATATTCCTGCTAACTAGTCTGACACTCAGAGAATATCATGCGGTTAACAGTCGACAGGATCCCAAGTTCAGAATCCAGAGAGAGAACTTTTATTTCATCCCAAATAGCAATCTACTAGTCTACGGGCCAGAGGTAAAATGTGTCCGCTTTGGGGTGGCAAAGGTTTGATGGTATTAAAATATGATAGCCACTCCAAAATAGTCATACTTTTCTATGTCTTGTTTATGGGAGTCTACGCAATAGAATGTTTGCAGGCTGATGAAGGGATGATGAGACACGTTGGAATGTAAACGTTCTCATTGAAAATGACCGTTTCAAACAACAATGGAACATTGTATTGGGTGGATCTAGTCTTAAAAACCACGGAATTTGGTAAATATGATGATGCACTATCATTGAAACAATAACATTACAAAACATAAATTGGGGTTGTTTTAGTGAAATTTGTCATACTGGGAAATAATACAAGTCCAAGGGATCCAAATCTGGAACTTCCTGGGATAACTCAACAAATGACAGAGGACACCTTTAGAATGCTGGCCATTGCTATACAACAGCTGACTCAGTTCTCCCATCACAGCCATTAAACTCTAACTGTTTTAAAAAGTGGTGAAATCCCTGAGCAGTTTCCTTCCTCTCTGGCAACAGAGTTAGGAAGGACGCCTGTATCTTTGCAGTGACTGGGTGAATTGATGCACCATCCAAAGTTTAATTACACATAATTGTATGTGTGGGTACAAAGATGGGGTAATCATTCAAAATGCATGTTAAGCACCATTATTACACACACCGGTGCACCTTGTACCTACTACCATACCCCTTCCAATTCACTTCAATCGTATGTCTTGCCCATTCACCCTTTGAATGGCACACATACACAATCCATGTCTCAAGGCTTAGAAATCCTTCTTTTACCAGTTTTCTTCCCTTCAGCTACACTGATTGAAGTAGATTTAACAAGTGACATCAATAAGGGATCATGCATTCACCTGAATTAACCTGGTCAGTCTATGTCATGGAAAAACCAGCTGTTCCTAATGCTTTGTACACTCAGTGTATCAGTCTTCCACCATCCCACTCAACTTCTCAGTTTTTCTATGAGCCTCACAATGCTTCACCAGAGCACCCCCCCCCCCCCCCCCCCCCTGTGTAGTGGCGGAATAGATTGATGGGACTATTGGGGGAGGAATCCAAAAGTGGATCTGGTTCATGCAAATAACGAGGCTAAAAATATCCCAGAGATTTAGAGAGGGTGGGTTCCGATTGGGACGCCAGCATCCTGTCATGCAGGAAAGCGCGAGACCCCAACACCCCCCTCATCCAATGACTTGCTTGGGTCAAGCCAGCGCTTTGCAGTCACAGGCGGGTCATCCTACTGCTTCCTTCTATTGAGTGTGGGGGAGCTATACTCCTGACTGGTGCCGCTGAGGGACAAAGGGCCTGTTGAACAACAGCACGTCATATAGGAAACTGTCCCATCCAAACCTCCGCAACGTAGGGAGGGAGGAATAGAGGGAAAAGGAGACTGTGGAAGGAGAGGACAGGTGAACAGTGCAATTACTGGCTACCATCTATGAGCTGCACGGGACCTCACATCATCTACCTCAGTGAACTAACTCATTCTAGTCCAATTAGTATGAAGGGGCCCTGAGAGAATGACACTGAAGACCCTAAGTATTGTGTGTGTGTGTGTGTGTGTAAAGCACATGTTACGAGGCCCTGGTTTCTCATTTGAATCCCCTGGGGAGCAGTTGACAAAGCCCCCTACAGTGTGTTTGTCCGGTCTACTCTGATGAACAATAGCTGAAGGTTAAGAGCCTCCTTGCTACAAGCCTACTACCAAACCCTGAACGCTCCCTCCCCAGTGCCCCCTGCTTCCTCCTTCACAGCCCCCTCAGACAGCACAATGCCACCAACCAGCGCCAACCTGAGAGACAATACTTACCACTGCGCTAGCCAAAACGTACAGTACTCCTACACATATAAAAACCACCGTCCAGTGTCGCAAACATTTGGTTCACGGATCCACTGTGTCAAATCCAGAGGTTGTAGGACTTACCGAAGCAGAACTCCGCCTTCGGTCGCAGCTTGGTGGCATCACTCACCTAGGAGAGAGAGTGATAGGAAGAGAGGAAGATAATGAGTGAAAGTGGGGCAGATGTTAATGTTTCCCATATATGCACTTAGCAACGGCACCAGACCACTGCTATTAATTTTCGGGATAGAAAAACACTTTCAGTAGAACCTTAAAATGACTAAACAGAAAGTATGTAGACTAGGTCCTTTACCTATATATTGTTTTATAATATACATCTTTAACAACTAGAAAACCCCATAAATAAAAGCTCGACTGTCAAGGAGAATTTAAAAATAAATAAGAATTTAGGAGATTTTTTGTGTTGGCTGGATTACTGACAGGACACGCAGGGCACATCCCTAGGGACCCCCGATTGGCTTCCCCAATGGTTTAATATTATAATGTTTGAGCATAAGAACACAGAATTAGCCATGGAAAAATGCATAAAATTGCAGGAAATGTGATTTCACAAAGGAAAAAAAAAAATGTCTCAGCTCCATGGAAAAATGTACAGAATAATAGCAAATGTGCCAACAAAAAAAAAGTGCACATTTCTCTCTCTGCCGCCAAATACGGACCTATTTAAACCACACCAATGGGCTGACCACGGCTATTACGACCCCCACAGCTCGACGGTTGCCACCACCAAATAAATAAACACCGAAGGGAAACACCAGATGTTCACACCTAAGACTGTGGTTTGCCATGTCTGTGTCTGTCAGACAAGATATAATTGGACAACTTGACTGACCTTCGAGATGTAAGAGAGTTTGAAGGAGCCAACATGTTCAGCTCCTTTGGGTAGGTTCTAAACACCAGACAGAGACAGTGAGGGAGAGAGAGAGAGAGGAGAGAGAAGAGAGAGAGAGAGAGAGAGAGAGAGAGAGAGAAATTGTGAGATCGCAAACCTGAAAACATAATATAATAATATAATATAAAGTGGACAGTGGTAGAACAGGAAATCAAAAGGGACAGCTAGAGAAGGTTCGGAGGAGAATAGAACCGGAGTGAACTTGGGAGTAGAACTTAAAGAGTCTGAAAACTGTCTGAGAATCAAAGAAATTCAACAGTGATAAAGCATGAATCTTTTAGCGGGTCTTGGAGAACGAGATGGAAACTAAACTGAATTAAATAATTCAGAGCCCAGGGCAGCATCAATAAATTACATATTTTTTGGGGGGGCATGACCAAATCGGTCTTTGTACAAGTATTCCTCACTGAGCTCCCACTCCCAGCCAAACAAGATGACATGCTTTAAAGGGCCTGCAAAGCAGCATTCTCAGGAGAGTTTTTTTTCTGTTTACACCAATGTTTGATTGATTGGTTAGCATCTATATCAGGTTTACAAGATGAATCCTTTCTCTTGTCATTTTATGCCACGTAAAGGAATGTCCAAATCAGTAACACTGCTGTTATACTATAGAGCCTCCATACTCAACTGGGTGACCACTGACCGGATCTGGACCCAGAACGGGGTCCATACGGACCAGAACGGGGTCCATACGGACCAAAACGGTTAGGCTTCGACCCCGGTATCACAAGCACACAAGACATGGAAGAATGCATATAATTGCAGGAAATTAGCTTTAAAACAGAAACATTTACTTCCGCCAATAAGAGGGGTGTGAACAGTTTGTGGGGGGGGGGCATTGGTTGCGTTGGGGGGGTTTGTTACTACGCCGATGAATTACATTATCCACCCGGACCTTCGCCACCTAGAAAATTTGGGTGACCGGACCTTCTCAAATAATACGCGAGTACCCCTGCTATAGAGCACTATTATACTGTTCCAACTGTAAAGCAGCTATACTTTATATCGACGGCAGCGTAAAATCCCATAAGAAGTTCGAAGATGAAAAAGCTCAAGTCATTAGCCTTACTTCACACGTCACGAGAGTAGAGTTCTGCGGGGGGGGGGGGGGGGGGACAGGTAATGGACAGGTAATGGACCTACGGGGCGGCTGGGCAGACGTACGGGTTGCGGTGTGGGGGGGGGGGGTTTGTTATCCCAGATGTAACATCATCTCCCCAGCGGATGACACACACATTTCTTCTTGATGGGGCCCAGAGTGGTCTGGCCAGACCAGACAGATCAATCCAGTCCAACACGTTATGAGATTAGCTCAGTCCAAACACAAGCAGCTATTCAATCCATCCTACTGCCATTGTCCTACTACAGTGCACACAGGAAGTACATGAGTCGGCTTCAGCCGCTGCCCATTCAAGTAATGACATCAGCCTAAATGCATGCATTAAGCAAACAGACAGACAATGACGACTGTTGAGGGTAGTGAGAGCGTCACAGCACTCACTACCCTGTGAAATGTATGTAGTCCAGAACTACACGTCCCAGGGTACGTGTGTGTATCTGTTCTGTGTACTTGTGTCTGAGTCTGCTTCTGTGTGGACTCCTCTGCTGTCCTACCTGTGGGTTGTCCATGTACCACACCAGGCTACCCTCCTTGGTGTCCAGGATGAAGTAGCGTCGGAGGAACTTGCCGCTGTTCTCATTCTCCTCGATGTCCAGGAAGCCACAGATCCTGTTCTGCCGATCCACGTAAGGCATCTCCCCGCCTCAGCCTGCTCATTCCACTGCTGCTAAGGAGGAGATGAGGAGGCGAGAGAGAGAGAGAGAGAGAGAGAGAGAGAGAGAGAGAGAGAGAGAGAGAGAGAGGAAGAGGAGTGTGTGTGTGTGGGGGGGTGGGGATAGAGAGAAAGAGAGAGGAAGTAGAAGAGCAATAGGAGAGAGACAAGAGGGAGAGAGAGCGAGCAGGAGTCAAAAATCGATCTTTCAGCTAAACAGCCAAAGAAGCGATAAGTTAGTCTAGTCTAAAGCTGTAGTTAGTCTAGCCGACAGCTGTAGACAACGGTACACAGCTACTACACCATTCCTACTCTTTATGGGACAGTCACATTCAACACTCCCCTCCCTCGCCATCTCTCTCGCTACACCACACCAATAGCAGAGAGGCACGGCTTATCCCTGATATGAATATAAGCGGGCAGATTTCACAAGGGGCTTAGGGAGGGTTTATAATGCCATAAGTCAACATTTCAACGCTGGCTACAGAGAGGGGTGGAAGGCTTATCCTGCTTAAGCACTCCCACTCACCTGTAGCCCCTTGAATCCCAGACTGCCCCGTTAAAAGGTCATGGCAGCCAAACACTGATGAGTTCAACACAAGTCCAACTCGCTTTATAATCTCTCTGAAAACAAAAAAAGTGTTTCTTTCCATAAATGATACGCGGAGCACAGGAAAAACAGGTCATCTAAATGTTAATGTGGTAACGTTCAGTGACCTTTTCCACTGTCCCCATGGAAAAAGTCAAACTAACTACGGCACAACTTCCCCCTGCATAGTCCCTGTCCTTGTAGGCACAACTTCTCCCCGCATAGTCCCTGTCCTTGTAGGCAAAACTTCTCCCCGCATAGTCCCTGTCCTTGTAGGCACAACTTCTCCCTGCATAGTCCCTGTCCTTGTAGGCACAACTTCTCCCCGCATAGTCCCGGTCCTTGTAGGCACAACTTCTCCCTGCATAGTCCCTGTCCTTGTAGGCACAACTTCTCCCTGCATAGTCCCTATCCTTGTAGGCACAACTTCTCCCTGCATAGTCCCTGCCCTTGTAGGCACAACTTCTCCCTGCATAGTCCTTGTCCTTGTAGGCACAACTTCTCCCTGCATAGTCCCGGTCCTTGTAGGCACAACTTCTCCCCGCATAGTCCCTGTCCTTGTAGGCACAACTTCTCCCTGCATTGTCCCGGTCCTTGTAAGCACAACTTCTCCCTGCATAGTCCCTGTCCTTGTAGGCACAACTTCTCCCTGCATAGTCCCTGTCCTTGTAGGCACAACTTCTCCCTGCATAGTCCCGGTCCTTGTAGGCACAACTTCTCCCCACATAGTCCCTGTCCTTGTCGCACCGTGCAAAGCTTCAAACAGTGAATCTGCAGATGTTTCGACGGTTTTAAAAATGACACCAGAGGCTGTTGGGTCGTGTTCATTAGGCACCAAACGGGGATGGACTACCTGGAACTGTCCAATAAGACACGCTCTTTTAGTTGCAAAATGTTTGAACATTTAGTGTGCCCGTGAACACGACCATGGTGAGCGTGCTGTATTGAGGCCATACAGGCAGGGTAGAGTATATGCTGTCCCTGTGTAGCTTAAAGTGACGCTCTAGCGATTTTCTATCATTTCAGCCAGGAGTTTTGAAAGGAGTGCTCACGAGCCAAAACAGGTCCCCAAAAATTGTGCACAATTGTGTTCTGTGTCATCCATTTAGTATGAAATGTTACATCCTGCAAAAAAATATATAGAGCATATTAAAAACAAAAATGCAATTCAAATTTGTACAATATGTTACGAATTTGTAAGTGCTTAAGATCCCGGACTGCATCTTCAACTATCTAAAGCCTTCTGACATCAAAGGGCCCAGGCCTGAGGCCCCAGCTCCTGTATGTGGTGTTGAGGTAATGGTGCTGAAAGCTAGGCCCGGCCATGCACGCATGTACGCAGACCAACGGTCCAAATTTCCTGCCGCCCCAGGTCTGTCCAGGGGGAGGAAGTGTGAGCGTGGCTGAGGCATGGGATTGTTTACAAACAGGCCGCTCCGCTCCAGTGCGAGGCTCAGCAGGCTGGATGGCATGCCCCCAGACCATGGGATCTCTCCAAGGCCAGTTTCCATTGTCGCCCTCCTCCGTCAATCACGGGCATCGGGGTACGTTGAAGTTGAGCCTGAAGCGTTGGGGGGGGGGGGGGCCTTTGGTGTTCAGAGTGGCTGCTAGGTAGTGACCTCTGGCCCAGTGGGAATAACTAACACACAGCGTTAAGGCTGTGGCTCAGGAACAGCACTGCTGGGTGAGTAAACACACTGGGATTAACACACTTAGCCTGGCCAGGTGCCCTGGAGATCCCAACACACACACACACTGCAGGGTGGTATTTCAGGGCGGGTTCTCAGAGCATGCGCAGAACAGCTGGCAGGCATATTCACAGTCATTTTCAACCTCTCCTTGTCCCAGTCTGTAATCCCCACATGTTTTAAGATGACCACAATCATCCCTGTTCCCAAGAACTCTAAGGCTTCATGCCGCAATGACTACCACCCTTTAGTGCTCACATATGTAATCATGAAGTGCTTGAGAGGCTGGTTATGACACACATCAATTCCATAATGCTAGACACCCTAGACCCACTCCAATTTGCATACCGCCCCAACAGATCCATAGTCGACGCAATCTCAATTGCACTCCACACTGCCCGCACCCAACTAGATAGGTATTCCTCTTATGTGAGACAGCTGTTCATTGACTACAGCTCAGCGTTAAACACCACTGTCGTGACCAAGCTTAGGACCCTGGGACTGAACACCTCCCTTTGCAACTGCATCCTGGACTTCATGACAGGCCGACCCCAGGGTACGCAACATCACCTCCGCCACATCGACCCTCAACACTGAGGCCCCACAGGGATGTGTTCTTAGTCCTCTCCTGTACTCCCTGTTCACCCATGACTGTGTGGCCACACACGCCTCCAACTCCATCATCAAGTTTGCTGACGACACAACGGTGGTAGGCATCCTCGGTGTCCAAATCACTAAGGACTTAAAATGGACCACACACTCGCACAGTCGTGAAGAAGGCGTGACAGTGCCTCTCCCCCATCAGGAGGTTGAAAAGGTTCGGCATGGGCCCTTAAATCCTCAAAAGGTTGTACAGTTGTGCCACTGAGACCATTTTGAATGGTTGCATCGCTGCTTGGTATGGCACCGCCCTCGATCGCATGGCGCTACAGTGGCTGGTGAGGGACAGCCTAGTAAATCACTGGAGCTGAGCTCCCTGCCATCCAGGACCTCTATATTAGGTGGTGTTAAAGGAAGGCCAAGAAAGTCCTGAAAAGATTCCAGACACCCAAGTCATACCGGTGCATCAAGTCTGACACCAGCGGGATCCTGAACAGCTTCTATCCCCAAGCCATAAGACTGATAAATAGCAAACAAAATGGATACACAGACAATCGGAGTTGACTCACGCACACCGACACGCCCACGCCCATAATTTGCTCACATACACATAACATGCACACACATTTATACTGACTCGCCACACACTCACATACAGTCATCATATATACGCTGCTGCTACTCTGTTTATCATATATCCTTTTGCCTAGTCACCTTACCCCTTTACATGTCTACCTCGATCACTCCAGCATCCCTGCACATTGTAAATATGGTACTGAAACCGACCCTGTATATAGTACGCTTTCTTACTTCCTCGTGCTCTTCTTATCGTCATACCTTGTGTGTTTTTGTTCTACCTTTTGTTATTTTTAGTACTACATTGATATCCATTACTGCATTGTTGGGTTTGAAGCTTGCAATAAAGCCATTTCACATTACTTGTGGCCGTGGCATTAAAACGTAAAAACACACACACACAGGTCTGTACAGCAGCGGTGTCCTACAAACAGGACACTGCTGCTATGCTATAACGAAGGAAATGAGGAACAGAGTCTGCAGTGACGGTACAAACAATGCACGGCTCAGTGCATGCGTGTGTGTGTGTGTGCGTGTGTGTGACTGTGTGTGTGTGTGTGCGTGTGTGTGCGACTGTGTCACTGTGTGTGTGTGTGCGTGTGTGTGACTGTGTGTGTGTGTGCATGTGACTGTGTGTGTGTGTGTGTGTGTGTGTGTGTGACTGTGTGTGTGTGTGTGTGTGTGTGTGTGTGTGTGCGCATTGTGGTGAGGAAGCAGAGGCACGCAAAGTAAGATGTAAGCGGAGAGCGCAGGCATTCTCAGCCTCCAGACATTCCCGTGAGGTTAGGGTGTCGAGAAGACAGGTCGCCTGAGGCGTCGTGGACAGATATTTTAAACCTTGAAAACATTCCGTGGGGCCTGTCACGCCAACGTGTCCACCACTGCGTCACAACGGGATTTGAGCGGTTAGCGTCCAGTGCTATATGAACAGTGTGATGCGCTAATGCTTCTAATTCGGGAAGACCATTACAGTCAAAATGGATGTTCTTTTCATCCCCGCTATGTAAAACAGGCTGATTTCCGCGACAAATTTTCCACCTGTGACACGCCGATGCTCCTTGACTGGCTCTCTGGCTATGGGCCTGAATGCTACAGCACATATCCATTAAAAAGCTCTGGTGTTCATGGTTCATTCACTGCATTCCCTGGGCCATACTCTCAGGCTGCTTTTTGAAAACGCCACTCGATTCTGTAGATGGCGCTCTACTTTTGACCAGGGGCTCTGGTCAAAAGTAGAGCACTTTAGAGAACAGAGTGCCATTACGAATGTGCCCTCTGCCTGGACGGGTCCCGCACTAAGTTACTAGACTGGGTGCTCTTTTAATTTCCAACTTGTGTACGGTAGGCCTAGTGTAACAAGTTGGATGTGCTTTCAGTCATTCAGCCTAATTACAGTGCGTTTGGAATGCAACAAAAATATCTGTCTAATGGGGTCACACAAGGAAGATAAACAGTGTTTGCATACCAACCAGAGATAATGAGAGAGGGAGAAAGAGAGGGGGTGGAGAGAGAGAGAGAGCGAGCGAATGAGCGAGCAAGAGAAAGATAGATACACCGCTGTTTTTTTGTACACCAGCTTCCAAAGAAGGCTAAACCGTCAAATGAAAACCAACACTGTATGCTACCTGTGTAGCATACATTCCTGAAAACGAACTGTCAAAATATAAGACAATTGAAGACTTCAATTAACTATCTAAACTGAAGACCATAATAAGTGGACAAGCTGAAATCAGGTGTCAGTGCTGCGCTGGAACAAAAGCAAGACCACCTAGCCACCTGGCTGTAGACCTCCTGTGTCCAGAGCGACACACAGAGCAGAGCAGGGGCCCTCCTGGGGCCAAAAGTACCAGAACCTCAGAATAGCTCCCTCCCTCTCCATCTGCTTCTCTCGTCCCTCTGACTTTATCCCTACTTACACTCGCTCTATGCAGTTTTCCCTTCTCTTCCTACCCTCTCTTTGTATGTGTACAGCTGTGACTTAGTCCTAGCCTCCCAAATCTCATGGGTGCCTGAACACACACACCCTCCAGGGAATTGGGTTTTTGGTATTATTTTTAGGACCAGAAAACAGAGAGAGAGAGAGAGAGAGAGAGAGAAAGCAAGAAAAAGAAAAGAGAACCTGAATGTGGCCGAGCTGACGTTCAACCTTTATTTTTATTTTTTATAGTCGACCACACATGCAAGCTACCACACACACATCTTTGACTTGTGTCCTTGTTTCCACTGCGAGTGCACAAGGCCTTGAACTCAACCGCTCTGTAACCAATACCTATCAACACACGCCCTCCTACATTATGTTACATGCTTACTTTCGCGTATCACTGATAGGGGGACAGTATATGGGACATATGGAACAGCGCAATAAAAAGGTGTGGTTTGGGGTTTTCGGTTATTCAAAAGAGTCATTGTGTGTTTTTTGGGCAAACAAAACGAGTAACGTACAGGTATGAAGTAAGAAGAAATGGACTTTGCCAGAAATACACTCTTCACTCCCATCAGTGTTGAATTGATTGGTGTAATAACATGGTTAGGCCTACTTTAGCTAATATTATTATATTAAACGTGGAGTTTCTTTTCTAGACGATTGGCCTTTATTGGTTTTGGCCACATCAACCACCTGCTCACACCACTGATTCACATTCACAATGTGTTATTTCTTTTTATAAAATATTTTATTTGTGATAACTGATTTTTTATAACACAAAATATGCACATCCAAAATGATAACAATGCAGATGCATACAAACATGCACGACATCAGCTCTGCCCGGACCCACCTGCTCACACCCCCCCATCTCCAGCGCCCGTATCACTCTCCACCACATGGCCTCAAACTGCACCATCAGTTTCTCTCCGTCGCCCACGCACTTTCAGCATTTAGATAATAAAGAATTTGACCTTTCCATTGTGTTAACGCTGGAGGATTGGTTGATTTACGGGTAAATGGATTTGAAGACGATTGACGAGAAGAGTATCGTCCAACCCATCGGGTATCTCACTGCACCCTCATATGCCAGGTCTTGAAATACGCAGACAGACGGATTGAAAAAGTACATTTGCATTGTAATACTTCAATGTGTTATTTCCATTTCCTGTCACTTCACTGAATACAATCGTCTGCTTAGTTGACTGTACAGTATATGAAGACCTACTGCTACATTTGGAAAGGTTGAAATTCCTCTGGCGTAGGTGTTCTCAGCCAGTGTGCTATGTAGGCCTATATGAAAAGGATGCAAATGACATGGTTCCATTGCATTCAGCTCCAGACAATGGTAGATATGTTAATATGTTTCAGAATGATATAGGCTGGCTACACACAAACATCGGCACAGGTGGAAAGACCCTCCTTGCCGTGGTTGATTACACACATTGTATGAATGTGTGTTTGTTTTTCCACTTTCTTCAGGCCTAGCAACTTTAAAATGTCTCCCATTTGTCTTCAGAATGATGAGATGGTCTTTCAAAATGTATGACATCTATTTCCCTATAAAACCCCAAACCATAACAGTGGTGTGACTACTATGTTACAGCATTGCCCACTTGTGCTGGCTTGTATTCAAACAGCTGTCTTGTGGTTGAAGGGCGCAGCCTCAACCTTGTTACAGTGGACTTGTGGGAGTATCGCCTCGGCTGAAGTATGCATCACTATTTCCATCAGACATAGCAGCACAGCACACTTGGTCTGTGTACCAAATGGCAACCTACTCCCTAAATGGGTGATTCTACAGAAGTGCTGCAAATTGCAGTCCCAACTCCAACTCCCAACATTTATTCACATCATGATATGCTATCATTTAATCGAAGGCAATAGGAAACATATTTTTAAAATTCATTTAGTGTTAAATGTATTGTTTATACAGTTATTTTTTATTGAGGTGGCTGTCCCAAACTCTGACTCCCAAACTTCATGTTTGAAACTAAAGAATTTACTGATTTTCGTATTTTTTAAATTCAATAGAACATCTTGAGTTGTTCTAATATTACTATCAATGTGTCCCCTATATTAATTTAGCGGGACGCCACTGCTAAATCTTTGCCGCTACTCCAAAATATATGATTAAATAACAATAAGGATGGTAAAACATTTTCAGTGTAAACTTAAACGACTAAAACCAGATAAAGTCTGTAGAAAAGATAATACTTATAAGATCATCTTTGAGAACTAACAACAACCACAAAAAAAAGAGAGACTCTAACATAAAAAAAAATGGCATAGATTTTGTTATAATGTTTGAGTTACTCAGATCGCATAAGAACACGGCATTATCCCTGGCAAGATGTGTAGAATTGCAGGAAATTAGCTTTAAAACTGTAAAATGTTCTCAGTCCCATGCCAAAATGTGTACAACTGCAAGACATCAACTTTAAAAAAAAAATAAACTCAATCTGAGGAGAGGGCTACAGCATTGGCCACGCCCACTACCCCGCCACCCATGCTAACTTTACCAACTATGCAAAAAAATATCCTAGGGGAAACACTGAGTATTATTACATTGAAAGATACTGATCTAACTTGGAATTTTTTACACTTTTTCAACATCTTTCTCAAAAAAAAAAAGCTGTCCCACCTTAGCCAAATACATTAAACTCAGTTTAACAATTCCTGACATTTCATCCTAGTAAGAATTTCCTGTCTTAGGTCAGTTAAGATCACCACTTTATTTTAAGAATGCAAAATGTCAGAATAACAGTAGAGAGAATGATTTATTTCAGCTTTTATTTCTTTCATCACATTCCCAGTCGGTCAGAAGTTTACATACACTCAATTAGTATTTGGTGGCATTGCCTTTAAAACTGTTTAACTTGCGTCATATGTTTTGGGTAGCCTTTCACAAGCTTCCCACAATAAGTCGGGTAAATTTTGGCCCATTCCTCCTGACAGAGCTGGTGTAACTGAGTCAGGTTTGTAGGCCTCCTTGCTCGCTTTTACAGTTCTGCCCACAAATTTTCTATAGAATTGAGGTCAGGGCTTTGTGATGGCCACTCCAATACCTTGACTTTGTTGCCATTTTGCCACAACGTTGGAAGTATGCTTGGGGTCATTGTCCATTTGGAAGACCCATTTGCGACCAAGCTTTAACTTCCTGACTGATGTCTTGAGATGTTGCTTCAATACATCCACATCATTTTGCTTCCTCATGATTCCATCTATTTTGTGAAGTGCACCAGTCCCTCCTGCAGCAAAGCACCCCACAACATGATGCTGCCACCCCCATGCTTCACGGTTGGGATGGTGTTCTTCAGCTTGCAAGCCTCTGTTTCCTCCAAACATACCAATTGTTATTATGGCCAAACAGTTCTATTTTTGTTTCATCAGACCAGAGGACATTTCTCAAAAAAGTACAAACTTTGTCCCCATGTGCACTTGCAAACCGTAGTCTGTCTTTTTTATGGCGGTTTTGGAGCAGTGGCTTCCTCCTTGCTGAGCGGCCTTTCAGGTTATGTCGATATAGGACTCGTTTTACTGTGGATATAGATACTTTTGTACCTGTTTCATTCAACACCTTCGCAAGGTCCTTTGCTGTTGTTCTGGGATTAATTTGCTCTTTTGGCACCAAAGTATGTTCATCTCTAGAAGACAGAACTTGTCTCCTTCCTGAGTGGTATGATGGCTGCGTGGTCCCATGGTGTTTATACTTACATACAATTGTTTGTACAGATGAACGTGGTACCTTCAGGCATTTGGAAATTGCTCCCAAGGATGAACCAGACCTTTGGAGGTCTACAATTTTTTTTCTGAGGTCTTGATTTCTTTAGATGTTCCAATGGTGTCAAGCAAAGAGGCACTGAGTTTGAAGGTAGGCCTTGAAATACATCCACAGGTACACCTCCAATTGACTCAAAGTATGTCAATTAGCTTATCGGAAGCGTCTAAAGTCATTACAACATTTTCTAGAATTTTCCAAGCTGTTTAAAGGCACAGTCAACTTAGTGTATGTAAACTTCTTACCCACTGGAATTGTTATATAGTGAATTATAAGTGAAATAATCTGTCTGGAAACAATTGTTGGAATAATTACTTGTGTCATGCACAAAGTAGATGTCCTAACTGACTTGCCAAAACTATAGTTTGTTAACAAGAAATTTGTGGAGTGTTTGAAAAAAACGAGTTTTAATGACTCCAACCTAAGTGTATGTAAACTTCCGACTTCAACTGTACATAAAAATATTGTAGAATGAATGTGCCTTAAGCCACACCCCTACAAATATCTCCATGTGATGGGATTGCACACTTCTCCAGCATGGCCACATGGTGAGTAGTCTGTCTGCATACATTTTGGAGAATATGAGCACGCAAGTTGATATGAGCACGCAAGTTGGTATATCTTCATGTATTTTTCTAACTACCGTTTTGGGATTTAAATATATATGTTTCCTTGGACATACATCTGTCCATATTAAAGATAGCCAGCCATATGTTAGCTATGTGGATTCTTTAAAGTCCAAAATACATTTTAAAAAATTGTCCAAACCGGAACGGTCAAAATTGAAACAATAGACACCATAGAAATATACAGTGGGGCAAAAAAGTATTTAGTCAGCCACCAATTGTGCAAGTTCTCCCACTTAAAAAGATGAGAGAGGCCTGTAATTTTCATCATAGGTACACTTCAAATATGACAGACAAAATGAGAAAAAATATCCAGAAAATCACATTGTAGGATTTTTTATGAATTTATTTGCAAATTATGGTGGAAAATAAGTATTTGGTCAATAACAAAAGTTTATCTCAATACTTTGTTATATACCCTTTGTTGGCAATGACAGAGGTCAAACGTTTTCTTTAAGTCTTCACAAGGTTTTCACGCACTGTTGCTGGTATTTTGGCCCATTCCTCCATGCAGATCTCCTCTAGAGCAGTGATGTTTTGGGGCTGTTGCTGGGCAACACGGACTTTCAACTCCCTCCAAAGATTTTCTATGGGGTTGAGATCTGGAGACTGGCTAGGCCACTCCAGGACCTTGAAATGCTTCTTACGAAGCCACTCCTTCGTTGCCCGGGCGTTGTGTTTGGGATCATTGTCATGCTGAAAGACCCAGCCACGTTTCATCTTCAATGCCCTTGCAGATGGAAAGAGGTTTTCACTCAAATTCTCACGATACATGGCCCCATTCATTCTTTCCTTTACACGGATCAGTCGTCCTGGTCCCTTTGCAGAAAAACAGCCCCAAAGCATGATGTTTCCACCCCCATGCTTCACAGTAGGTATGGTGTTCTTTGGATGCAACTCAGCATTCTTTGTCCTCCAAACACGACAAGTTGAGTTTTTACCAATCTCCCAATCTTCTTCTGGATCATCCAAATGCTCTCTAGCAAACTTCAGACGGGCCTGGACATGTACTGGCTTAAGCAGTGTCTGGCACTGCAGGATTTGAGTCCCTGGCGGCGTAGTGTGTAACTGATGGTAGGCTTTGTTACTTTGGTCCCAGCTCTCTGCAGGTCATTCACTAGGTCCCCCCGTGTGGTTATAGGATTTTTGCTCACCGTTCTTGTGATCATTTTGACCCCACGGGGTGAGATCTTGTGTGGAGCCCCAGATCGAGGGAAATTATCAGTGGTCTTGTATGTCTTCCCTTTCCTAATAATTGCTCCCACAGTTGATTTATTCAAACCAAGCTGCTTACTTATTGCAGATTCAGTCTTCCCAGCCTGGTGCAGGTCTACAATTTTGTTTCTGGTGTCCTTTGACAGCTCCTTTGGTCTTGACCATAGTGGAGTTTGGAGTGTGACTGTTTGAGGTTGTGGACAGGTGTCTTTTATACTGATAACAAGTTCAAACAGGTGCCATTAACAGGTAACGAGTGGAGGACAGAGGAGCCTCTTAAAGAAGAAGTTACAGGTCTGTGAGAGCCAGAAATCTTGCTTGTTTGTAGGTGACCAAATACTTATTTTCCACCATAATTTGCAAATAAATTCATAAAAAATCCTACAATGTGATTTTCTGGATTTTTTTTATCTAATTTTGTCTGTCATATTTGAAGTGTACCTATGATGAAAATTACAGGCCTCTCTCATCTTTTTAAGTGGGAGAACTTGCACAATTGGTGGCTGACTAAATACTTTTTTTGCCCCACTGTATGTATATAGGTCTCATCTTTGTATCTGTGCCATTATGGCGTCTGTGACAGCAAGTTGCATGCGCCATGCTCTACCAACTGAGCGCAAACTCTCCAAGAGCCCAAATATTGGCCAAAACATAGACATCTATACTTACTTACTGTACTGTAATGCAGCAGTTCTCACCTGATCGGTCACAACCCACATTTTTGAATGGTTTCTGAGTGGGTAGCGGGTGTCTAAAAAATAAATGTTAATGAACAAAAAATACCCCAGTCTGAACTGAAATGACTAAAACCAGGTAGAGAGTGTTCAGAAATTATAATGAATATACTTTTTTTTTTAAATAGTTTTTAAATAACTTCATCCCTGAACAATTTTTCTTTAATCCCAGTATTTTGAATGTAGAGCTATTAACGCTATTTAGCTGATCTAGTTGATCTTGTGGTCTCAAACCAGTGAGCTTATTAATATTCTTAAATCAAGACTATGGGCAAAATTTAATTATAAACAATGGAAAAGGTGGGAATGTTGTTCCCTTGTCATAATTGTCACATTTACTATCAATTAGGCACTAAAAATAGTTTTCCAGATTGCATTTTGGCCTATTTGTTTTATGCAAATATTGGGTTGTGACAGACAACCTGGTTCAATTTGGGTCCCGATAAAAAACCAGTTGAGAACCACTGCTGTAATGTACTCTACTGTACTCTGCTCCACTGTACTGTAACCTAATGTACAGTTCTCAAGTTTACTGTACTTGAGTTTCTTACAATTGAAGACAGGGCCAATGTACACTGGATCAAGGCCAATGGACTACATCAACTCGGTCTTTAACTTGTCATGGTCTCAACTCACTGGGTCTTGTTCTTGGTACCAATGTCCTGGTATAGATCTTGGTCTTGGCTCCTGGATATTACCTTAGTCTTTGGTTTACAAACCATAGGCAACCCAATTTGAAGAAGACAATGCTTTCTTATCATTGGCTGATCACTCCCAACCCATAGGAATTCCCACCCAGTTGACTACTTTTAAACAGTGGAAGCCCTCAATGGCAATGTCTATACTAAAACAAGTTATATCCATCTACAGTCCTTCATTTCTCTATGATTGACACTTGACACCAAAATGCCTGTTATTGTGCCAAATAAAGATAGGTAAAGTGATAATTGAAACATCTAACAACATCATGAATTAGATACATAAATAACTCAATCATTTAAGTTTCAGATTCATACAATCAACATTTAACATTTTTTACAGAGAACAAGAGATGATATCTATTAATTAAATTTAAAAGGTTTCGAAAATTAGGTTAAAAATCATGTCTTTACTATGTTGTCAATTTGGTATGCAAATAACATCTCTAAAAATAATTTGTAATGTGAGCTTAATCAAAATGATCACCAGGGTGCATGATTCTCCCTTTATTGCAACTTTTTCACTATGTTTATGTAGTGACAAATTTAGTGGTGTTAAAGAATTCAGGTAAATATTTCAAATAAAGTGTGCCAGTAGTATATACAGTGCCTTGCAAAAGTATTCATCCCCCTTGCCATTTTTCCTATTTTGTTTCATTACAACCTGTAATTTAAATGGATTTTTATTTGGATTTCATGTAATGGACATACACAAAATAGTCCAAATTGGTGAAATGAAAAATAAATAATGCACATGTATTCACCCCCTTTGCTATGAAGCCCCTAAGTAAGATCTGGTGCAACCAATTACCTTCAGAAGTCACATAATTAGTTACATAAAGTCCACCTGTGTGCAATCTAAGTGTCAGATGATCTTAGTATATATACACCAGTTTTGAAAGGCCCCAGAGTCTGCAACACCACTAAGCATGGGGCACCACCAAGCAAGAGACACCATGAAGACCAAGGAGCTCTCCAAACAGGTCAGGGACAAAGTTGTGGAGAAGTACAGATCAGGGTTGGGTTATAAAAAATAAAAAACAAAATCGAAACTTTTAACATCCCACAGAGCACCATTAAATCCATTATTAAAAAATGGAAAGAATATGGCAAACCTGCCAACAGAGGGCTGCCCACCAAAACTCACAGACCAAGCAAGGAGGGCATTAATCAGAGAGGCAACAAAGAGACCAAAGATAACCCTGAAGGAGCTGCAAAAGCGCCACAGCGGGCATTGGAGTGTCTGTCCATAGGACCACTTTAAGCCATACACCCCACAGAGCTGGGCTTTACGGAAGAGCGGCCAGAAAAAAGCCCTTGCTAAAATAAAAAAATAAGCAAACACGTTTGGTGTTTGCGAAAAGGCATGTGGGAGACTACCAAAACATATGGAAGAAGGTACTCAGATTAGACTACAATTGAGCTTTTTGGCCATCAAGGAAAACGCTATGTCTGGTGCAATCCCAAAATCACCCCGAAAACACCATCCCAATGGTGGTGGCAGCATCATGCTGTGGGGATGTTTTTCCATCAGCAGGGACTGGGAAACTGGTCAGAATTGACGGAATGATGGATAAATACAGGGAAATTATTGAGGGAAACCTGTTTCAGTCTTCCAGAGATTTGAGACTGGGACGGAGGTTCACCTTCCAGCAGGACAATGACCCTAAGCATACTGCTAAAGCAATACTCGAGTGGTTTAAGGGGAAGAATTTAAATGTCTTGTAATGGCCTAGTGAAAGCCCAGACCTCAATCCAAATGAGAATCTGTGGTATGACTTAAAGATTGCTGTACACCAGCGAAACCCATCCAACTTGATGGAGCTGGAGCCGTGAAGACTGGGGAAAAATCCTTGAAGAATGGGCAAAAATCCCAGTGGCTAGATGTGCCAAGCTTATAGAGACATACCCCAAGAGACTTGCAGCTGTAATTGCTGCAAAAGGTGGCTGTCACACCCTGACCATAGTTTGCTTTGTATGTTTCTATGTTTTGGTTGGTCAGGGTGTGATCTGAGTGGGCATTCTATGTTACATGTCTAGTTTGTCTAGTTCTATGTTTGGCCTGATATGGTTCTCAATCAGAGGCAGGTGTTAGTCATTGTCGATGATTGGGAACCATATTTAGGTAGCCTGTTTGGTGCTGGGTTTTGTGGGTGATTGTTCCTGTCTCTGTGTTTGTTTAGGTTTTCACACGTTTATTGTTTTGTTAGTTTATTCATGTATAGTGTCTTTATAAATTAAACATGAATAACCACCACGCTGCATTTTGGTCCGCCTCTCCTTCACCACAAGAAAACCGTTACAGTGGCTCTACAAAGTATTCACTTTGGGGGGTTGGGGGGGTGAATAGTTATGCACGCTCACGTACTGTTTTTCTGTCTTATTTCACAATAAAAAATATTTTGCATCTTCAAAGTGGTAGGCATGTTGTGTAAATCAAATGATACAACCCCCCCCAAAAAAATCTATCTTAATTCCAGGTTGTAAGGCAACAAAATAGGAAAAAGGCCAAGGGAATACTTTCGCAAGTCACTGTTTTGTACAGGTGTTTCTACCTGAAATATGTTGGAAGACATATGCACTGAAAGTTTGGGGAAAATGTGCTTTTTTTAACCACCAATTTGCACCACTTCTATAGAATGACCCATATACAGATGTAGGATCATCATTTATAGTGCTGAGCAATTAGTGCTTTCTGGAAGTCAGTGTGGTTTTGGCTTGATTATTAAAAAAAATAGTTTTTTCCATTTTGGTTTAGATTATTTTGGTTGAATGCTATAACACAGAATAAATCAATGAATAAAAGTCCCATGATGGTAGTGACTGCCCATTACTGCTTATTAACCATATTTATTCACATTACTTTACAAAAATATTTCAGTTGTGAATATTACATTTGTTTTATTTGATGACTATTATTTCATTCATCTCTATAGAGCTGCTGTCTTACAAAATCCCTATTTTGTAGTTCTTCAAAGTAAATAAGGCATACGTTTATGACTGCTGAATATCAACTATCGAATCACTTGGATCATGTACTGTATTTTCAGGTAGAGTTACCTCGAAGCTACAGCTGCTCTCTAGATCCCTCACGATTATGCATTCTTGGACAGAACAGTGAAGCACAGTATAGTACAGTAAAGAAAAGTACAGTAGAGTGCAGTACACTAGAGTACAGTATAATGTACTGAACTCTACTGTACTCTATTGTGCCATACTGTGATGTCTAGGCTTGTGAAATATAGACGTCTATGATTGGTTCAGATTAGAGGTCGACCGATTCATTGGAATGGCCAATTAATTAGGGACGACTTCAAGTTTTCATAACAATCGGAAATCTGTATTTCTGGGCGCCGATTTCCGATTATTAAAAAAATTAAAATATTTGTTATATCTTTTATTTAACTAGGCAAGTCAGTTAAGAACACATTCTTATTTTCAATGACTGCCTAGGAACTGTCGGTTAACTGCCTTGTTCAGGGGCAGAACGACAGTTTTTCACCCTGTCAGCTCAGGGGTCCGATCTTGCAACCGCACAGTTAACTAGTCCAACGCGCTAACCATTGCACTCCACGAGTAGCCTGCCTGTTACACGAATGCAGTAGAAGCCAAGGTAAATAGCTAGCTAGCATTAAACTTATCTTATAAAAACAATCAATCCTAATCACTAGTTATAACTACTAATCCAGTTTGGCAGGCAATATTAACCAGGTGAAATTGTGTCATTTCTCTTGCGTTCATTGCACACAGTGTCAGGGTATATATATGCAACAGTTTGGGCTGCCTGGCTCATTGCGAACTAATTTGCCAGAATTTTACATAATTATGACATACATTGAAGGTTGTGCAATGTAACAAGAATATTTCGATTTAGATAGATAAAATACCGAACGGTTCCGTATTTCACTGAAGTAATAAACGTTTGGTTTTCGAAATGATAGTTTCAGGATTCGATCATATTAATGACCAAAGGCTCGTATTTCTGTGTGTTATTATGTTATAATTAAGTCTGATTTGATAGAGCAGTCTGACTAATCATTCATTCAAACAGCACTTACGTGTGTTTTGCCAGCAGCTCTTCGCAAGCACAGCGCTGTTTATGACTTCAAGTCTATCAGCCTAATGGCTGGTGTAACCAATGTGAAATGGCTAGCTAGTTAGCTGGGTGTGCGCTAATACTGTTTCAAACGTCACTCGCTTTTAGATTTGGAGTAGTTATTCCCCTTGCGCTGCAAGGGCCGCGGCTTTTGTGGAGCGATGGGTAACGATGCTTCGAGTGTGGCTGTTGCCGATGTGTTCCTGGTTCGAGGAGGGGGACGGAAGCTATACTGTTACATTGGCAATACTATAGTGCCTATAAGAACATCCAATAGTCAAAGGTATATGAAATACAAATGGTATAGAGATAAATAGTCCTATAAATACTATATAAACTACAACCTAAAACCTCTTACCTTGGAATATTGAAGTCTCATGTTAAAAGGAACCACCAACTTTTATATGTTCTCATGTTCTGAGCAAGGAACTTAAACGTTAGCTTTTTTACATGGCACATATTTTTACATGGCACATATTACTTTCTTCTCCAACACTTTGTTTTTGCATTATTTAAACCAAATTGAACATGTTTCATTATTTATTTGAGGCTAAATTGATTTTATTGATGTTTTATATTAAGTTAAAATAAGTGTTAATTCAGTATTGTTGTAATTGTCATTATTACAAATGTTAAAAAGGGGGGGGAAAAATCGGCAGATTAATCGGTATTGGCTTTTTTTGGGCCTCCAATAATCGGTATCGGTATTGAAAAATCATAATCGGTCGACCTCTAGTTCAGATTTGGTATTTTACTGAGCAACCAAAATGTAGTCTTGTTTGGGGGAGGAGCTCATTAGAATAATAGCCAATGTGTAGAATAATACCCATATATGCAAAGGATGATATTGCATATTTCTACCTTTGTGTACCAATTCAGGATGCATCACCGGTGTAGAGAATGACGTTCATATCCATAATTAATCATTTATTATGTACAGAAAGGGGGACCTATGATTTAATTATGTTACTGGGTGTAAATCCACTTCACTGACAGTGTAGTTCAATAACCAAAATAGATGTTCTGAAAGTCAAGGTGTCATGTCATAGCTGACACCACATTCTTTCTGCAGACATCTTTGAATCTTAATTCTGAGGAGATAATGAACCGTTTTTGGAAAACGTGAGGTAGATTTTTTAAAACCGTAATACTGTTCCCAAACG